>NC_046314.1:74880220-75192084 GCF_009819535.1 Lacerta agilis
AGCAGGGCTACAACCTCCCCCAATTGGTAGCATCTTGTTCTAGCACCAAAGTGCATTTTTTTTATCATGCTGTGTATTTCATATAAAAAAAATTACACCACTTGCTGTGTGGACGTGGGAAAAGAAGAGAATATGAAGAAAGTTTAGCATCTTGTCAGGTCAGGGATTTTAGCCTTGGGAAGAAATATAGGCAATTCAAAATCCAAAGACTTGAAGATGGTGCCTGGATAAAGGAGGAGATCAAAGAGCACCACAGCAAGCACCTGAGCCTTTCAGAGAAACATACTGTGAACTTCCAGTCTTCAAAAAAGGAACTCAAGCTCTTTAAAGTAAAATCCCTTTTGGTCTTCCTGTGGCGTGATGCAATAGCAGCCATGCCCTCATACAGTTGGTGCACATGCAGAGGTCCCCCCCACAGGCTGCTTAAAATAACTATGTTTTGCCAATTACAAACCCCTCCCTTTCACAGATCAAGGCAGTAGACAAGTAGCAGCACAATGAATGAGATACATTCTAAATAATAAGCTAGGCAGTGTTCATTTCAATAGATGTCAAAGAAGATGAGCATATTGCGTACTAAGAGTGCAACTCTTCCCTGCAGTCTACAAGGGCTGTGTGAAGAAAGCAGAGACACCACATCTGCAGCCTGGTCATGTACAGCGTCTGGTGCAGATGGGTTTGCTGGCCTGAAGATGGTGCAGCAAATGGACCCAGATTGAATCTGATGCCGTCATTCACTACCAGAGGGACCAATTCAACCCTGCCCTCTGCCCACCCTAGAAATACCTGTTTTGGGTCTTTCCACTAGCTGCCACTGGTAGGGACTCCTGCAGGCGTCACCTGCACACAGCCATACCTTTGGCAGGCAGAAGATGGTGCTCTGTGTTTACAAAACAATTCCAGCATCTCAAGTGGTGGGCCAGTGAGGAAGAACAGAGCTGTCAGAACCACACAATCTCCCCACCCCCATAAGCCTGGAGCAAAGGATGTTTGGATTTCTGTAAACTGGTAGTTCTAAAACACATAATCCTTACTAACTTCTATTTATATCCCACCTTTCAGACAATCTTAAAGGTAAAGGGACCCCTGACCATTAGGTCCAGTCGTGTCCGACTCTGGGGTTGCGGTGCTCATCTCGCGTTACTGGCCGAGGGAGCCGGCGTACAGCTTCCAGGTCATGTGGCCAGCATGACAAAGCCACTTCTGGTGAACCAGAGCAGTGCACGGAAACGCCGTTTACCTTTCCGCCAGAGCGGTCCCTATTTATCTACTTGCACTTTGACGTGCTTTCGAACTGCTAGGTGGGCAGGAGTTCAGACAATCTTACATGGTCACTAAAAAGAGAGACTTGCATATCAAGAGTTACCTTAACTTTAAAAAGCATAACATGACTATCTGAGACCACCACAAGAGTTCTTGTAATCCAGTTTGGGAGCCACTGCTCCTGACTAGTACATATAAGCCAGTGTATTTTCACAATACAGTATGTAGCAATTTCACACCGTGGAGCAGATTGCATTAACCAAGTTTGCACTATGTTTTGTAGCTCTTCAAGACCTTCTACAAGTAGCTTCTGGATGAAACAAACAAGAAATCCAGGATTGGAGTTTAGCTAGTTCCTGTCATCATAAAACCCGTATAATGTTCTCTGACCTCCTACATCTGTGTCAAACGGCGCTCTGCACAACAGCACACCCCTGTCTTTTGCTTGTAGGGATTAGCCAGTGTGGCTGAACGCAATGTAAAGTTGCAAGGAGAACGCGGCCTGTGGGTTTGCTTTGTGATGCTGTCATAATAAAATTACTCATGACATGGTGCTGATGCAGCGGTTCTGTAGGTGAACTACATTGCTCTCAATTAGATTTCCCCACAAGCAAACCATCTCAACACAAGAAGTTAGAACGGATGCAGAGATCTAACAAGATCTAAGCAAAATATAATGATACTTACAAAAGGTTAAGAAGAAGAAGAAGAAGAAGAGTTTGGATTTGATATCCCGCTTTTTACTACCCGAAGGAGTCTCAAAGCGGCTAACATTCTCCTTTCCCTTCCTCCCCCACAACAAACACTCTGTGAGGTGAGTGGGGCTGAGAGACTTCAGAGAAGTGTGACTAGCCCAAGGTCACCCAGCAGCTGCATGTGGAGGAGTGCAGACACGAACCCGGTTCCCCAGATTACGAGTCTGCCGCTCTTAACCACTACACCAAACTGGCTCTACACCAAACCAAGGTACGTTCTCCATCCTCCACCCCATTTTAAATTTAATATCTATGCTTTTCTGGAACAAAGGTAAAGGTCATTGGAAAACTATTGTGTGAAATTATCCTCAGAATTGACAATGTTTTATCTGTACCACTAGATTTATTGAGAGAAATTTAACATCACCCTAAACAAATATTCCATCAGTACAAGTATTTCTGCTGGTCTGATAGAACAACCTCCCTTCTACCCTCCACGTGCTGTTCTAGGGATTCTCCTGACTCCCCAGAGCAAATTGAGGGGGCATGTGAGGGTGGGGAAGCCCTGGTGGGCTGGTGGGAGCCCTTGTGCTGGATCCTACTGCCAAAACTACGTAGTTGACTCCAGCCCAAAGTCAGGACAGTAGTAAGACATACATTACTCTGAGGGGCGATCAGAGTCTTTCAAAACAAGTATTTGGGAAGAGGATACCATGTGCACTACAAAGATGCCTCCCAATAACAAACACAGGATACAAGCTGGCCAAACTTAATTTTTTTAAAAATTCTTATTTATTTTAATGGGAAAGTGTTAAACAAGTTCCCGAATCCCAGCCAACTTTGGCTAGATCATGCTAACCTCTCTGTTTATACAGATGCCTGAGCTAACTTAAGATGAACTCTCCCACCCTAAAGTAGCTGGGGCATCTGAATGACTATGTCAAGTGGTATGATTATCACTTTTTCATTTCCATTCTTGACAAAATTACCTCGTGACTTGCTGAAAGGACACACTTCATCTGGAGACACTGACATCATGAAAAAAGGAGACCTGACCATAGTTTGCCAAATAAACAATGCATCTATTGGGTTGCATTGATTGTTTATTTGGCTGCTTTTCTTGGTTTTCTACAACATATAAATGCTATTATGCATAGACAATAACAATGGAGGAAGAATAAGCAGGAATGAGTTTGAGCTAGTCCAGAGGCGAAGATTTCTGCAGCTTCCAGGATCATTCTCTTATCCTTTTCTATATGAAAACAATAATTAAAAACGGAGGTCTTAGAAGGAAATAAGATTGGCAATGATTATTAATGCAAGCCATCAGCAACTGTAAAAACAACCTGAGGCCACCGAGTAATGCCGTTGGTTTTTCAATAAAGTCACTCACTGCTTTGTAAGAGCAACCATCGGTATGCCTACAGCACTTCTTAGCTTATCTTAGAGTGTAATTACAAAAAACCTTTGCATCAGTTCCAGGCTGATGAACAAAAGACTGATTTTTCATTGTCAACACACACACACACACACACACACACACACACTTGAGGGGGGGCACATTGTGGGAATACACTCCGTGGGTGCGCTTGCACCTACGATTGTTTATACCTGTTTAATGTCAATTATGTGCAATATTTAACGTATACTTCTGAGTAAAAGCAAAAGTGAAAGCAGGACTCAGTAGGCGTCTTGCCACTGAGATCCCTCCGCTTAGACTTTTTGGCTCCAAACTTGTTAATGGTCAGTTAATCTGCTTCCCGCCCTTTTCAAGGGCAGCAACAGTGTTCTGATTGGTAAAAGTATTGATCATGACATTGTCTGTTCGTTGTCAATAAAAGGCTGCGGCTCCCTGTTTTGGGCAGATAGTTAGGTTAAGTCGGGAGAGATAGACGGTCTTAGACCGTGGGTTATTTGGGGGGTTGGTTGGGTTGGAAGAATGTGCAGGAGGTAGAGAGGTTAGATTGCGGGAGAATTGGCGGTAAAGGTTTAGCTAGCTTAAGTAAGGGATAGATTGCGGAAGAATTGGCGGTAAAGGGTCAGCTAGCTTAGATAGTCTTAGAACGGTCAAGGTATAGAGAGAAGTAAAAGCCCATGCGTCTTAGCCAAAGCCATCAAAAGAAACCATGGTTGTCTGTCTTCATTTCGTCTTAATTTAATTTTTTGCAGTTTTATCAGTGCTTTTGTTTGGCCGCAGTTTTGGCCACCTTTTATTTGGGTACTTTGCTTAGGGAACAACTTAGGAGGTCGCAAGTGCTTGCAGGTACATCTACGAGGCACTCATTCATCCGAACTACTCACACACCCTTCAGATTCAGCCTGGCGGACAACTTTCTTCACAGCGCGGTGTGAGTTAAGCTCCGGAATTACCGGCCGTCCCGTCCGCAGGCTTGGCCGGCGCCCGTGCAAGGACGCATGTGAGACGCTGGCCACAGATCCCCAGCAACTGGTATCCCGTGTGCAGTTGACCTTGTCCTGCACGCGGGAGGCTCCAGCGAAGAATCCCCGCAGCACATTTATTGACTTCTTAAACCTTCATTCTTCCCCCAGCGAGTCACTTTTTTATTACAACCTGTATACTAGTTGATAACCACCAGGGCTTTTTTCCAGCTGGAACTCAGTTCTGGCACCTCTCAGGTGGGCATCATTGCCATTAAAAGAGAACAAGGGAGGCATTCATTGTGAGTTCTGGCACCTCTTTTTCTAGAAAAATAGCACAGATAACCACCACCACATGGTCTATTTGAAAATCACCCCCATCACCATAGTTGGACGAGTGTCTTTTGGGGCTGTGCGCTAGAGCATTTTGGTAAGGGTATGTGATGCCCATTATGGATAGGAGCTGCACAATCATCTGTCCTGTTTCGAGGAGCCAAATATGGACCAGGGAATTTGGGTTGTCTGCTCACAGTGGCTTCCAGTACTGATTACACTGTGACAAATCCACTGTGGGTTTGCATGAATGAAACAGTTGTTCCACATATTGTCGCTGGATGAAGCAGCTATTATTTTATTTTCACAAATATATTTTGGATGTCATCCTGATGCAGGATCTGAGTAGTATGAGTCATCTTCTCTTTACATTGCTTTAATAGAAAGTACATATACATCAGGGCAGCTAAATGCAGTTTCAGAGACTTAAATAAAGCCTCTTGGGGCTTTTATGAAGATTGATGTCACCATTAGCTGTAGCTCCTTTCCGCCTAGCTTATCGTTAGATTTGTGGCTCAAGTTGAGCTATAACTAAATACAGCTTCCCGTTCGTAATATTCTTCTTCAGGATGAAGAGCCAAGCAAAGATTATAGTTTTCCTCTCAGCAAATCACTGGAGGTAACAGTGCAATGTTACAACTTTTATGAGTTTTTATAGAACACACTGAAATTATTAAGAACATAAGATGGCCCTTCTGGATGAGGCAAGTGGCCCATCTAGTCCAGCATCCCGTTAGAGGAACTGTGGGGAGGGGGGGGACTCTCATCAAGATCAAAGCTGAAATTTAAAAATATGGATTCCGATAAAGCTGGCATTTTGATGCAGCAGAGCCTCTGAGAGGAGAGTGCAGCCATTGCTGCCCAGACCTCAACACAGGCCATGGTGCCTTGCAATATGTACCAGACTCCCTGCCGTCCCATCTCACCCCTCACTGTCCTGGTAGCAGCAGCAACAACCACCCCACTGCCAGGAAGATAGCTTTGTGACAGTTGGGACGCAGGTGGCGCTGTGGTCTAAACCACTGAGCCTCTTGGGCTTGCCGATCGTAAGGTCGGTGGTTCGAATCCCCGCGGCGGGGTCAGCTCCCATTGCTCGGCCCCAGCTGCTGCCAACCTAGCAATTCAAAAGCACGCCAGTGCAAGTAGATAAATAGGTGCTGCTGAGGTGGGAAGGTAAATGGCATTTCTGTGTGCTCTGGTACTCGTCATGGTCATCCGTGCGCCAGAAGCTGTTAAGTCCTGTTGGCCACATGACCCAGAAAGCTGTCTGTGGACGAACACTGGCTCCGTCGGCCTGAAAGCAAGATGAGTGCCACAACCCCATAGTCACCTTTGACTGGACCTAACAGTCCAGGGGTGCTTGACCTTTTACCTAGCTTTGTGACTCTGCTTCACCAGGCAAGTTGCTTCTGTGGCAAAGGGTGGGAGCCATTAGACAACAGGAGTCTCATGACCTGAGCCCTGGCAATAAGAACCAGATATTTGTTCTTTGAAAAGTTGACAGCTTTTGAAGAAAGAAGACAATGCAGTCTTTAATCTTCACATCTTGTGCAGATGAATGACTAGGTGCAAAGACTGGGTACCCACACTTCCTCCTTTTTCTTCCTAGCACCATGACTTCCCAGGGTGGTTGTTCCCCCACTTTTTTTTTTTTTTAATATGCAGGTTAGTCAGCCATGGCACCCGCCAATTACCCATTCAAAAGAAAGGAGAGTCCATTGAAAAGAACTATGTGCTCTTTTGATTTGTGGGCTTTATTTTCCTCACATTTTCATTAACCTTTGCATTTGGAAAGTCTATCATTCTATCTTGCAAGAATAGGGGTTTGCTATTTGCAGAGACCTAACAAAAGTCCATTAATATTGTTGAAACATAATCAGTATATTGAACTTCAAATTCTAAAGTCAAATACTATTGTTAACAGTATTCCATTTACTATTAATCACACCACCCTTGTTAGAGAAAGTCTTTGGATTGAATAGGGTTATTGAGGACTATAAATCATATAATTATGTAAAGTCATTCCAAGTCTATTGGTGTGATGAATAAATTCATACAGTATTTAAATTCTATTCCATTTCGGTGAAAGCCTGAAGAAAGAAAAGACCAATGCAAAATTTTCAGTATATGGTTAGCTTATATTGTTTTTTTTCATATTAAAAAATGTGGTCTAAGAGGCCTGACTTGGAATAAAAAACAATTTGTATTTGTATTTGTATTTGTATTTGTATTTGTAGTGTCAGCTTTTGACTGAAACATCATGGAACATGCTATAATTTAATGCAATAAAGGTGGCCAGTTCAATAAAGGATAAATAGAGACCCATGATCTGCTAATGTCCCAGTTAGACTATTTCAGTGCTTTATATGTAGCACTGAATTTCATAAATTTCAGTTAGGTTTTCAACTGCATCCTAAAGAGCCAATGACACTTCCATGCCACACATTTAAATCCAACACACATTTAAATCACTTAACTCCCCGCAAAGAATCATGGGAATTGTAGTCTCCCCCTCATTGAACTACAGTTCCCAGCACCCTTAACAAACTATGGCTCCCAGACTTATTTTGGAGACACCATCTTGCTTACAGGTTATGAGTATATTTTAAAAAAATGTTCGTTGTGTTGCTGTTTGCATGTTCAATGGGATTGTGTGAAGTAAGGTTGTGTTAAAGGTAAAGGGACCCCTGACCATCAGGTCCAGTCGTGTCCGACTCTGGGGTTGCGGCGCTCATCTCGCTCTATAGGCCGAGGGAGCCGGCGTTTGTCCGCAGACAGCTTCCGGGTCATGTGGCCAGCATGACAAAGCCACTTCTGGCGAACCAGAGCAGCGCACGGAAACGCCGTTTACCTTCCCGCTGGAGCGGTCCCTATTTATCTACTTGCACTTTTTGGGGTGCTTTCGAACTGCTAGGTGGGCAGGAGCTGGGACCAAGCAACGGGAGCTCACCCCGTGGCAGGGATTCGAACCGCCGACCTTCTGATCAGCAAGCCCTAGACTCTGTGGTTTAACCCACAGCGCCACCTGGGTCCCTAAGGTTGTGTTACCCCTTCTTTAATGTTTTTCCTTTCTTTTCAGTCCTTGAGCATGTTGTGGGTTACTACTACCATATTTTTCTTGCTCGTTCTAACACTTCTATCCGCCATGCCTCCATGCATGAGGAATATTTTGGGAATGGGTGGACCTTGGATATGCAAACATAGCACTGTGATGCAAGCTTCAACTACAGTGATAAGAAAACTGCAATAACATTACTATTGCAAGAATACTAGTTACGATCCACATAATTCTTCCACTGTATAGGCACAATTCTTCCCTACCACATTGGTGCCAGCCCATGCAGCTGAGCCTAAGCGAGCCTTAGAGATGGATGCCGTATATATAGGAGTTAGAACCACCACCACCCCAGTCAGCAACAGTGTAGAAGGTGGCAAATCTTTGCTGGAGTATGGATGCTTACACTTAATGTGCTGGAAGGAGAGGCAGATGTAAGTTAACACATGACATCCAAGCAGTGCACCCTTGGTGATCAATTATTAGCCTTCAGGAATAAGGATTACTGGTGATCAGGGACCCAGAAAGACAAGGCCAGGAGCAACACACTGATTGTAGCTCAGGATCAATTTATCATCTGCACTCCATATAAAACAGAGAGTCTTAACTAGGGGTGTGGGTGAGTGTTCAGTCCTCGAGGTACAGAAGGAAAGTCAAAGGAGCATAACATGAGTACAGTTTTACACATTGGAGCTGTGATATGCGCATACTTACATATGTCCTGTTACATCACGTCCTGTTCTATCGATTTATGTGAGCGTGGGTGGTACAGAGCACTTTCAGAATGTACTGATAATCAATATAATGCCTTCTTGATGCCACGAGGTGAGAGTGATGTTTATTTCCTCCCAGGAGAAGCCACGCTCAGGGTAGAACATGAACGCCAATCAAGGAGCCAGCTTCTTAGGCGATTCAAGATGGAGCTTGGCCCAAGTCACTCAACTCCCCCCCCATAACTTTTTATTAATTTTCCAACAATAACAATTACAAAACAAAACAAAACAAACAACAATAAAAACAAAAACAAAACAAAACAGATAGACTTACCCCTATTCCATTCCTTGGTTCCATTGTATATCAATGTATTACATGTCTATTCCAAGTCACTCAACTCTTAAATGGAATGCCAATATGCTCAGCTGATATGAAGCCCAACTCCCAATTTAGGGGTCAAGTGTGGACCAGAGTGGACCAATCCTATCTCTTCCAGTTAGTCAGCTAACGTGATCTACTGTCGAGGAGGACCTGAGCCACAAAGTGGGCATCATTAACTAGCCATGCCAGATACAGCCAGTCAGGAGGTCTGTGCTGAGTTGAGAATCCACCTTTGCAAAGAAAAGAAGTGCTGATTAGAGTATAATATTACTATTGCAAGGGTACATGCTATTAGTTATCAAGATTTACTATATATATATATATATATATATATATATATATATATATATATATATAGCATAGTGCATGCTTAGCTATCATTTATTTATTGTGCAAACCTCTTACTTTAGTGTCTAAACGCAAGTTGACAACTGAGATCCATTATTCACATTTTCTTACCATTTGTGTGAAAAATCTGAATTCTGTGATGTAAAACTTGTTGTTATTGAATAATACATGTTATTACAGGAAGCTTAGCAATGCATATTCTACATGGTAGAGAATGCCAGCTCCTGCTCTACTGCACTCATGTTTCTCAGCTTGCCATAAGAATGGGATGTATACCAAGAGCTTGATGTTTACTGTCAGTCTAATGAGTTCTACTCTTCAACAGTCATGTTATGGTTCTGCTATTTTTTTCAAAGTGCATCTTTTGTAAGAAAAATCGAATTTACTTCAGATCCAGAAATAATCAAACATTTATAGATATTTAAATCTCAAAAAATTCAGAAGGGCTTATATGCTGCTGAATATGTGTGTGTTCAAATTTCCGTTTCATTCATATGTTTTCGGTGAATTCTAAACAACATGAAGGACACAGTTAACTTCCTGAACTGTACAGTAAAACACCACGCCTTTAAGATAGGTGGGTGATGATCAACAAGGGATGGAGCCATGAGGGAATTATAGACTGAATTGAGATTGGATGTACAGATTAATCCTCTTTCAAATGTGTCAGGCTGATGTGCTTTAACTGTAGGAATAGTTGGGCAATTTAGCATGTTCTTCAAGGTTGCTGAAACTTCTCTGTTAGGAGACTTTTAGAGGGATTGGATAGGTTTCTGTTAGGGAGGGGATGATCCAGTCATTTCAGTCACATATCAGGAAAAATCGACTCAGCTATACAGCTGCAAATAAAATGTTTTAAGTGAAAAAAAAAATCCTTCCAGTAGCACCTTAGAGACCAACTAAGTTTGTTCTTGGTATGAGCTTTTGTGTGCATGCACACTTCTTCAGATACACTGAAACAGAAGTCACCAGACCCTTATATATAGTGAGAGAGTGGGGAGGGGTATTACTCAGAAGGGTGGTGGGAATGGGTGATTGGATGATAGGTGTGGAAAACCTGTTGACGACTGTTAACGACTGCAGTTGGTTTTACAGGAAAAAGCAAGGGGTGAGATGGCTAAAGATAGCTTTGTCGTGTATAATGAAATAAGAATCCAATGTCTTTGTTCAGACCAGATCTCTCCATGGTTTTAAGTTTGGTAATTAGTTGCAATTCAGCAACTTCTCTTTCCAGTCTATTTCTGAAATTCCTTTGTAGTAAGACAGCTAATTTGAGATCTTGTATAGAATGTCCTGGGAGACTTAACTGTTCTCCTACTGGTTTCTCTGTCTTGTGATTCCTGATATCAGATTTATGTCCATTTATCCTTTGGCATAGAGTTTGTCCTGTTTGTCCAATATAGAGAGGTGAAGGGCACTGTTGGCATTTGATGGCATACACAATGTTAGAAGATGAGCAATTAAATAGTCCTGAGATGGTATGTTTGATGTTGTTGGTGCCAGTAATGGTGTTGTCCGGGTGTATGTGGCAGCAAAGTTGGCATCTGGGTTTATTGCAGGCTCTGGTACCAGTGTCCTCCATGTTGAGTCTTCTTGTTGTATTATTGTGGGTGAGGAGTTGTTTAAGATTGGGTGGCTATCTGTAGGCGATGAAAGGTCTTCCTCCCAGCCAGAGCTTGAGAAAGAGAACTGTCATTGTCTGGGAGAGGTTATAGATCTCTGATGATGTGTTGTACTGTTTTAACTTGGGAGCTGTATGTGATTACTAGTGGTGTTCTGTTATTTTCTTTTTTTAGGTCTGTCTTACAGCAAGTTCTCTCTGGGTATCAGTCTGGCTCTGTTGATCTGTTGTTTAACTTCATCAGGTGGATATTTTAGTTCTAAAAAGGTTTGCTGTAGATCTCTTAGGTGAGAGTCTCTGTCTGTAGAGTTGGAACAGATGCGGCTGTAACGTAGGGCCTGGCTATATACAATGGATTGTTTGGTATGTTTGGGATGGTAGCTACAAGCATGTAGATATGTTTGTAGGTCAGTTGGTTTATGGTATAAGGTGGTGTCTATGTGCCCATCCTGTATTTTTATAGTAGTGCCCCCCCCCAAAATGTATTTCTTGCATACCATCATCAACTTAACAATGAACCAATCTATGCAAGAAATACATTTTTGGACACTACTATAAGACTACAGGATGGACACATAGACACCACCTTTATGTTTATTATGCTCCCACCCAACTCCACAATTCTTTGATTCTATGAAAAGTTGCTGCATCATAACAAGTGGTTTTTGTGGCAGCTTGCTATGATCTCAGCCTGTAAATCTTTCTGGGTTAGAGGAGGAAAACCTTAAATCTGTCGTGCAAAAGCTTAGTGTGCCTCTGAACTTAAGCACTGATCTCATTTGTGGATAAGGTTCATTTGAGCATTAGCAAAATGATCTTAATATATCATCTTTGCTGTTGCTAAGCAGGAGTTATAAATGTCTTCCTGTGTGGTAGGTCTGCAAACAGTGAGTCATTACAAGTTGCACCTCTGCTTGAAAGAACCTAATTTAAGATAACAAAGGATAAATGCAAAGGTCAGAGTTGGGGACGGAAAATCTATTATTTAAATGCAAGACATGAAAGATCCCTTATAAAAGATGGCACTGAGATTATGAGAAAATTAAGATGTGAACAGAATAATGTTATTCAGATTTCCAGTACCGCAAGAAATATCTCTATGGAACATAAATACCACCAAATGTTAATTGCCAAGCAATTATTCTGAATGTCTTTTGCCAGTGCAGCTTTTATGAAGGTTTTGATAAGTGATTTTTTCCCCACTACACAGGTCACAAGAGCATCCTCCTCCTAACCAAGACCGCCTTTAGTAATCCAAAATTAGCACAGCTCAGGTTTAGACAAGGGCACCTGCCCTTTCTTTTGTGCCACTGAATTTACATTTGTGAAAGTCATCTCAATAGCTATTTTTAAAATGAAAAGGGATGGTATATTTAGGATGAGCTTCTGGAAGTTAATTAAAATTGGTTCTTTGACTGGCTAGTTTAGCATGCCACCCTTAGTTAGAGCCATTCACGCAAACATTCTCGCCTGCATTGGTTCTTGTAAATGGCGTGTCCATGCTTAATTCATTGCTCTTGGAAGAGAAGACGTAAGGATACAGTGGTTGACAAAAAAGCAGCCACTGCTTTGCTGAGAATAGTGGCGATTTAAAAAAAAAAGTACATCTGCGACTCAGAATTGACATATAAATACACACATTTATACCTGGTGCTGGAGGAGACTCTTGAGAGTTCCATGGACTGCAAGAAGATCAAACCTATCCATTCTTAAGGAAATCAGCCCTGAGTGCTCACTGGAAGGACAGATCCTGAAGCTGAGGCTCCAATGCTTTGGCCACCTCATGAGAAGAGAAGACTCCCTGGAAAAGACCCTGATGTTGGGAAAGATGGAGGGCACAAGGAGAAGGGGACGGTAGAGGACGAGATGGTTGGACAGTGTTCTCGAAGCTACCAGCATGAGTCTGACCAAACAGAGGGAGGCAGTGGAATACAGGAGTGCCTGGCGTGCTCTGGTCCATGGGGCCATGAAGCATCGGACATGACTAAATAACTAAACAACAACAACAATCTGGTTCTAGCTACAAAAACGTGCATAAGACCTGGTGATGTATATGTGCCACTAGGAAAGTTAACTTCTGCCATGTGTAATAACAAAATTATAGAACACCACAATTGAAATGGCTGTAAATCTTTCAGTGAGTGCCTGAGAGAGCAGTTCCTTGACTAAAGGTAGGCTCCTGCCATTAATGGCATGGGTGCACCTAGAGATGGGAAGGCCTGGAAAAAATTCAGAAAAATGGGGGGGGGGAACCATGTTTTTCCCCGTTTTTTTCCAATGACTTAGGAAAAAACCTGGGAAAAGAATGAAAAAAACCTCCCCCCCCCATTTTCCCCATTCCCCCCCCCCAGGGCTTCCCATCTCTAGAAAAGAACAGAACTTAACAATATGTACCTGTATATAAACCCAGGTTATTTATGAGGACTGTTAGTGATGTACAAACCCTACTCCACACAATATTTGGTGCAAGATTTATGTAAATCTCTTCTAAATGCATGTAATAAATTTATACATACACATGTGCATTTAATTATATGTATAATACATATGAAAAGAAAGATTTCCTGTGAAAATACATAACAGCACTAATAATAATGATAATTAAAATACTAACAATTATTAATAAGAAATAAACTGGATCACACTTACTTGAATGGCATTTTGTGAACTGCATCCTTCACTAGAACAAACCCCATCCTTGACAGTTTAGCAAATATGGAAATAATTAAATTCAATCTGCTTATAACAATTTCTGTTTTGATCCATTCCTGCAACGTTAGCGACGACCTTGTCCTCTGCATGGTTTTCTCCCCAGGATGCCTGGAAGTGAAAGGAAAATAGTTATTAAGTCTGTTACCAAGACAGTTAAAACAGAAACTTAAACAGCATTTCCGTGCGCTCTGGTTTCCATCACGGTGTTCCATTATGCCAGAAGCGGTTTAGTTCTGCTGGTCACATGACCTGGAAAGCTGTCTGTGGACAAACACTGGTTCCCTTGGCCTGAAAGCGAGATGTGCGCCACAACCCCATTTCACCTTTGACTGGACTTAACTGTCCAGGGGTCCTTTACCTTACCTACCTTACAAAAAAAAAAAAAAACTAATGGGAATTGCAATCAAAAATTATCTGGAGAACACCAAGTTGAGGGAGATGAGCTAAATACCCTGTGTTACTGTTCATAGAGGAAGGGTTCAGACTTGAAGAGAGAGGTAAGGCACCTGGATTATGCAGGATTTTCAAGGTGTTCAGAGTGGTGACGAGACACAGGAATACATAAAATACAAATTCTACATTAGTGGATTCAGATGAAGATGGTTTTTATTTTAGTTTTATTTTTTAAAATAATATTTATTGCATTTTTTAAAAAACAACCACAACAAACAATACACAACATACAAACAAAACACAAAAATTTCATAATCCATCTCATTGCTATTTTCCATTGTATGGGGACTTCCCTCAGTCCCCCTCTCTGAGCTGCATTGTCCATTTATCTCCTATAGCAGGTTCCTCTTCTTTAATCTTAAGTTTTAATAAAAAGAAAATCGATCGATTCTGTCCAAAAATTAAATCATATATGTTACCGGAAACCTATCTGCACTTCCATAAGGATACATTATATATTACAATACTTCTTCAAATACTCTCTATATTTCTTCCAGTCTTCTTTCACCTTCTCCTCTTTCTGGTCGCGGATCCTTCCAGTCATCTCGGCAAGTTCCATGTATTCAAACATCTTTATCTGCCAGTCATTTAGTGTAGGCATCTCTTGCGTTTTCCATTGTTTGGCTATTAATAACCTAGCTGCTGTTGTGGCGTACAAAAAGAATGTGTAATCTTTCTTTGGGATCTCATCTCCTACAATTCAAAGCAAAAAGGCTTCTGGCTTTTTAATAAAGGTATTTTTAAACACCCTTTTCAGTTTGTTATAAATTTCCCCCCAGAAGTCTTTTATCTTGGGGCAAGTCCACCACATGTGGTAAAAGGTACCTTCTTTTTCCGGTTTTTATTTTATTTTAAAGAGACAGGTAAAGCTTGAGGTATGCCCTTTCAGGTGGTCCTTAACTCAAGAAATGTTAAACGTTCTTCAAATTTGTGTGTAACTGATTGGTTTTTTTTTAAACAATTCAGTTTCAAGTGGGCTTGTCCTTGAGAGTTCTCCACCAAAAGCATGAGCTGCAATCCTATACCCACTTACCTGGGAGTAATTAATATCCATGGAACTCAATGAGACTTTTGTGGTGCTGTTAGAATGTTATTGCAAATGAAGCTGGCAAATGGCAAAAGGTAGTTGGGTAGAAGATGGCAGGATGCCTTCTTTCAATTTGTACCTTCTGACTGAGAGTGTAATCATCATTTTGTCACAAGCACACTCAAATCTGGCTGTCAGCCTGGATAGGGGGAAAATGCAGCTTACTGTATATCCAAGGATTTTATGAATTACTCTTAGTTATGTCTTTTTAGCTTTAACCCCTGATAAATTTTGATAGTAGGTCTGCTTTATAATCTCTCCCAAAAACCTGCAAGAGATGCTCCCAGGTAGAAATCCCACAGCCTTGGAGCAGTTGATGGTTTTGCTTCTAACTACAACATTTCTCATTTCATGCAGCACACGTCCACGATGCAGGGACTGATTAGAGGGCTGAAGTTGGCCTGGGTAGATAATACAAAGAGAGATTGTCTTGGAGATATGAAAGGCCAAATCCATGAAGGGCTTCGAAGGTTATTGCCAGCAACTTGAATGAATGAATGAATGAATGGTAGCTAGTGAAATATGCAGTAGGAGCTGTATATATTTGTATCTCCCAATATCTATTAGGAGACATGTAACTGCATTTTGCACTAGCTAAAGCTTTCAAGATGTTTCCAGGGACAGGTTCATATATAGTGCATTACAGCAACCATGCCTGAAGGTTATGAAAACAACTTAACAAAACCTCCCCGTCAAAGGAAAAAGTTTGTCCCGTTAACAGAGTCAACGGAAATTACAAAGTTCTCCTAAAACAACAGAGTTTTCTAGCAATTAAAAAACTAATACATTGATTATGGCATATGGACTAAAGCTTACTTCATCAATTGCATCTGAAAAAGTGGGTTAGAGTCTCCTGGTATGTCCCGGGTAGGACCTTAAGGTCCTCAAATACTGTAATAACTTTTTGGAGGTCCCGAGCCACAAAGATGCTAGGTTGGCTTCAACTAGGGCCACGGCCTTCTCAGTACTGGCCCCGACTTGGTGGAACGGTCTATCACAAGAGACCAGGGCCCTGCGGGATTTGGCATCTTTCCGCAGGGCCTGCAAGATGGAGCTGTTCCACCTGGCCTTTGGGTTGGTTTCAGTTTAACCCTGATGTTTCATTCTTTTGGTGTGATTGGTGGGCTAATTAAAAATGAGGCTGCAGTCTAAATTAAATTTTAAATTGTATTTTAATGAATTGTTTTATGTTTTTGTTGTGATTTTATTGGTGTTAGCTGCCCTGAGCCCGATTTGGCGGGGAAGGGCGGGGTATAAATAAAAATTTATTATTATTATTATTATTATTATTATTATTATTATTATTATTAAGTTACTTTGTTTGTGCTGCAAGAGACTTTACCTCATCTGTACCATACATTTAAAGCAGTACAGTGGTACCTCTGGTTATGAACAGGATCTGTTCCGGAGTCCCATTCATAACCTGAAAGGTCCGCATCCTGAAGCGCCGCATCTGCATATGTGCGCGATGCGATCCGGCGCTTCTGCGCATGACGTCATTTTGCACATCTGCGCATGCGTGAACCGCCGAACCCGGAAGTAACCTGTTCCGGTACTTCCGGGTCGGCGTGTTCGTAACCTGTGACGAACGCAACATGCAGCATTCATAACACGAGGTACGACTGTATCATACCACTTCAAACAGTCATAGCTTCCCCCTAAGAATCCTGGGAACTATAGTTCAAGTGTGCTGAGAGCTTAGGGGAGACCCCTTTCCTCTCACAGAATGTGATTCCCAGAGCTCCCTAGGAAGAGAAATTGATTGTTAACCACTCTTGAAATTGTAGCTCTAGGAGGGGGATAGGGGTCTGACAGCTCTTAGCACCCTTAACAAACTACAGTTCCTGGGATTCTTTGAAGGAAACCATGACTGTTAAATTGGTATTGCTGTTGACATCCATCCGCCTGAAGAGACAAAAGAGTGCACCTCTAGGGGTGAAGTCAAAGCACTGCATTAGCAGCACCGAAGTGACCTTTCTGGGGGGAAAGTGGTATAATAGTGCTTTACATGTATAGTGCATGTATAGTGCAGAATACTACTTTTCTCTCGGAAAGTTCTCCTAGCTACTGTAGCTACCTGGTTATCCAAAGGCAGGCCAAGGGAAGCTCTCAGACCCTACATCTGTTCCAATGGACAAATTATTACTGATATGTAAACATTGCCCCTAAAGATTCAGAGGAAGACCCTACAAGTATCACATCTGATTTGTCTGAATTAAGATTTCAGTCTGACCATCCTCATCCAACTGACCACCACTTCCAAAAACTGACTCAGAAAAGACAGAGCAGCTCTCTGGCATTTATTAACTGAAACGCACACATAGGTGTCAGCAGCATCTAAAAAAAAAAAAAAACACCACCTGATTACCTCTCCCAGTGGTTTCATGTAAATGTTAAGTACAGTAGCATTGATGCAAACACCAACTCAAGAGCAACATCACAATCCAAACTCCAAGGAGTTGTGTTTGCTTCCATGATTACCACTCTTTGTGTCCTTCTGGACGAAAAGGATTGAAGCCAAATGAGAGAGCGCCAGGAAAATTCAGCTGAAAACTGGAGACACTGTAACAAAATGAGAGTGATCCACCAAATCAGGGTTGCATCACCCCAAAATTCAACATTGTACCTGTGTTGAACAATTGTTGATCCAGGAAGCCATCTGCTTCTTTCTTCAGCTGCAGTAGTTAATTCAGGACACAACACTGTGCAAGTGTGATGGGGGTTGTTTTCTCCCTCCCCCAGTGTGCATCACTTAGCATACATTAACACAGAATCGCATCTGCCATTGCTTTGTCTACTTGCCTAGTCTCATGAGACTTTTCTGAGGCTTTCTATCATCCACCCACTCCTCTGGTTCGGGGGTGGGATGCTTGAACTGGAAACAAGCAGTAAATGCGAGACATTTCGTTTCACTCCTCATTATTCCCCAGTTGCTGTGGCAAAATCCCACATCTTGCCTGTGGCTAAATGAGAGAGAGAATATTCTTCAACACTCCAGCATGAGGCTCATAGTAGTGTGATATAACAACTTGCCCACAATTCGCTATTTAGTGCATTTTCTGTTATGTTTTAGCATGGGGTTGTTCAGGTGAGGATTCCTGGCCCTAAAAATGCACTCAGTGCTCCCCATTAAAATGCCAGTGAGTGTGTTATCCCACAACACGGACCTATTAATTGGAGGACACCACACATTGGGAAAGTCATTCAGACAGCATCCTTCTCTTATCCACAACTACATCAAGCTATCTTTTTTCAGCTTGCTTCTTCTTGGGATCTGGTGAACCTAATTGCCGTTACACTCTCTAATTTACTCTTCTACATTTCACTGATTTCAATTAATCCAAATCTTCCAAGAGAGAAACACAAAATACTGCAGTACGCATTCCCAAATTAATGAACATCCCTTTTGAAAATGCATCTTCATATTATGGACAAAACAAAATGAATGTAGAAGTTTGGGGAGAGATTAATGTGCCTTCTTTGTAGATTGATACAGCAGTGATAGCTTCTAGATATGTCGGCATCTTTATAAATTACTTCCAACGTGAAAAGCCATTAATGTGCCTTTGCTCCTTACTTATTCAAGTCCATAATCATCTATTTCACTGCGTGCACCTTAGTAGAGCTCAGAAATGCGATTATCCTTCCAAGCAGAAACAACATCTTATATTCATGGTTTGCATGCTGGTGTTGCATTTAACTTCTTCAGCCTCTTTTTCAGAAGCGTGTGTATCTGTGTATATTGTTTGGGGGGCTGGGAGACCATTCTTACCCAGAGGTGAATGTCTTACTTCAGGTGGCAGAATATGCCAACAACTAACTTTTATTGTCTGCTATGTTTCGTCTTGTCTTGAAGAAATGTGTTGATGGTACAGCATTGGATAGCAGGCATGGGTAAAATTTGGCACTTTGCATTTACAGAATTGGCTTGTGCTGAATAATGAAAAAAAAAGTTGTAGCAAGGACATGTTATTGTATGATAATCACTTGGGAGTAAATAACACTAGTTATGGATCTTTCATATTTAGTTAAGAAGATTGACTAACATAAATTATGGTACTATGTGGCATACATTTTAGGGTTTGTTTGGGCAAATTTATTTCTTATGTACAGCCATGTTCAACTTGTAAGCACTGTTTCATATATTAACATTTTCCAGGTGAGAATGCATTTGTGGAGCCTTACATAGTTTCAAAGCTGCAATTTAGTACACAGCAGTGCCTCACATAAAGGAGAACTGTAATATGTGAAGTAGCCCCCAGTAATCCATCTGGCAGTTGCACAAACCACACTACAAATAAGCTGTGAGTAATAAGAACAGCTAACTAATTGGACAGCAAAGATGCACAATGCAAAAAGATGCAAATTAGCTACCGATGATAAATGAGTTTATAATGATAAATGAGTTTTTAACAGAGGCACTATAGTTGCCTGGAGAGATTTAGCAAGGATTAATGTCAGTAAAACAACCTTGCAAAGCATAAAGGGAATATTACTGGCAACATGATTTTAACAAGACTTTTAAGGCAAAGCAAAAACGAAAAGAAAGACATCCCAACCCAAAACATGTTTCAGCTGCTGCAGTTGCCCACTTTTCCCTCTAAGATCGCACCATGTTATTACTGATTTTCTGCGTTTATAATACTGTTTTAGTTTTTTTGTGACATTGTTATTGTTTTTATGTTGTATTTTGAGATATTTTAAACCTGTAAGCAGTTTAGAAATGACTTTAAATAAATAAATAAATAAATAAAAAGGGCCAAGTAAGAAAACCATGTCCTGGGTTGCCTGTAAAAATTCCATAAAGCTTTATTAAACTGTTTCTGGAGCCAGAGTCTCAGGTTCATGCTCTCTTCCCTTGCGTCTCTCCAGCATCTGCAGCTGAAACCCGTTGCATGGCTGTAGGTGAGTGTTTTATTGCTGTATCAACACTGCAGCCAGTTTTCAACTAGAGGTCATTCAAAGGATGCATTGGTCTGATTGCTCAATTAGTTGAGTGTGTTGTACTTGCAGAGGGATCTCCTCAGGTACCTCTAAGCTATCCTTACCAAACACAGTCAAGTAGTCCTATCCTACGTATATTTTCAGGTGGCTATGCTTGCCAATCATATTCTTCACTGTAAATCACATGGGAAGAGACTGGGGACTTCAAGGCAACGATTATGTTTCCAAAGAGTTTAGAGAAGTAAGAGTCACATAAGGTACCTTGTTTCAGAAAGAGGAAGCAATGAGGCAGTAGGTGGTGCAACAGAGTCAATTTTGGGGAAAGGGTGCCATTCCTTTATGTGCACAGTAGCACCAGAGAAAAGTTTGAGCTTCACAATTAAAACCTCAAAAGCTAAGGCTGCTTCCACACTGTGGCCTTTTAATGTTGCTGCAAAGTTGCTGATCCTTTCTCAGGTGGAAATGGAATTAAAATGGAAACTCCATATGGCACTTAACAGAGCACTATTTTCTGCTTTAGAATATGCCATAGCTGTTCACACACAAAGGAAGACTTCTTGAGGGTTCTTATAGGCTTCTAAGCACATTCAAGCATCCTTAGAAACCCCCTTTAGTGTTTCCTGCTCCAAGTAGGAAGGTTGGGGATAGAATGAGCAGGAATGACACATACACAGATTTAGGATGGGGCTGGTGAATGCATACCTGTGTTGTCCCCACCCCACTCCACCCCACCCCAAATTTGTCAAGCCACATATAGAATAATGCCTGAGCAAGGCTATGTTTACTTCTTTTATTAATGGTAAATCAAAAGAGCTACTAAATTTCTGATGTTCATGATGACATGAAATCCATTTGACAAAAAGAGATACCATTGTTCCCAATCTGGGATTGCACATCCCTCTTATTATAGGTTTCAAATGCTAGTTAAGCAGTTCACACTTTAAAACAATAGGGTTTTCCCCCTGTATACACAAGCACATTTGCATTTCCTGTAAATATCGTTTGTTTCTTAATCTCAGGACCAAACAAGATGTCATGTGGGATATTTCTGATTGGATCTTGCAGTGTAATTTTCTTCTTCCAAAAACAGGCATATCTCACTCATCCCCTATTAGGATCAGGACTGCAGGGGGAGAGGAGCCTATTTCTCCCAACCACCCAGGGCCGGCGCGTCCATTAAGGCGAACTAGGCAATTGCCTAGAGCGCCAAAATGGAGGGGGCGCTGGCCAGGCTTGACGGGATGGGCTAGCAGCAGCTTCTCCGCTACAGCAGAGAAACTGCTGCTTGCCTCTCCACCACCCCCACCTCCCGCTAAAGCAGGCTTTGCCGGGGAGCGAGCGCCAGGGGGCACCAGAAGGTGGTCTCGCCTAGGGTGCAAGAAACCCTAGCACCGGTCCTGCAACCACCCCACTATGCTGTGCCCCCTACCGCAACCCTGAGCAGCTGCTGTCCATGCAAGGAAAAGCAGTCACAATATGGCACCTTTATGGTTTTTACCTCTGCCATTAATAGCAATCCTAGAGAGCAATTCAGATAAGAGTTGTGGGTGAAATGACTAGCAGAACCCTCTCACCCTGTACTACAGCCCTGATCCAAACTTTTAGAAGTGGCTGCTTTTAGAAAAAAGAAAATTATGTTCGGAGTGTCATTCATTCATTTCTATCTGAATATATAACTTTGCCCTCCAGACATTCTAAAGAAGAAGAAAAACCAGACTATCATGGAGTCCCATTATAAAACACAATTGAGACAATAACCTCAAATATCTGAATATAATTACCTGATTTAATTCTGGGCTCTTGCATGGCCCTACAAATGAAATCTTATAACTTGAATTTCTTGCTTATCCAGACATTAGCTCACAGGTCTTTGGTACTGATAGACCTTAAAGCATGACACTGTCTAGAATGTTCTGGGTTTGTTTGGGTTTTGTTAAAGCAGAGCAATACAGGATTTTAAAGTAAAACTTGAATGAAGCTTTTAGCTGCTTTAAAAAAACCACAAACACCTTTGCTGCTGTGCTTAACAAGATAACAGTCAAGAGCTCTTCAAAGCTGCAGAGGCAACATTTTGGACAGGCTCACTTTTTGCAGCTATTAAAATATACAGCAATTGTGTACAAAAAAAGCACAGAAAAACAGAGCGGCAGAGCCTTGTGGGAACCCTGATCCACTGATGCTACTGACTCAGGACAAGGATGGAGCAGGTTGCAGTGACCCAAGAAGCCAGGATGTCAAGTGTTCAAGAGAAAGCTCTTTACTTGCCAGTTTGGCCCTTTATGTACTCCATCCTGGTCTTAGAGTTGTGGGAGCAAGCTGGTGTCTCATCTAAGTGGTCAGGAGGGGGAAACTGTCCCTGCCTCAGCCTTGGTGAGGTTGGGGCTTGGTACCTTCAGTCTAAGGTAAATAATAAAAAAGTAAGTAAGTGAAGTGTACTTTGGAGAAATCAGCATGGACAGGAGAAGGGTATGAGCCAAATGTTGTGCCCCAACCTTCACCTGCTTCATAGGCAAGCTGTGGCCCAATCTCCAGTATTGTAAATACCGATATTCCAAATTCTGCTTTGCCTTTCACAGCCTGATTGCTTGTGTTGCATGAGCATTCTGTTGAATAATATTGGGACTTCGAGAGCATGGTTGAAATTTCCGTCCTTAGGTAAATTGGGATGGAGAGTACTAGCTCTAGTGAAAGACAGGCTGCAAGAAAGTTGCAGGAGCCCCTGAAATTTAGCCTGCTTTCCCCCACCCACTGGGCTGGATTCATGACATCCAAGGATAGAGAGCAATAGGCCAAGTGAGGTGTGTATGAGAGAGGGAGGGAGGGAGGGAGGGAGGGAGGGAAGTAATATTTTAGAGTCAGCCAGAGAGTCTGGCTGATGCTGGAGGCTGAAGCCACAGAGGCTTGTCTTGCCTTGTCCTGGACCCAGAGCTGTGTCTTGGGGAACTCACTAGGAACCTAATGAGAAGGTTAATGCTATGAGCCCCTTCACCCTATATTCAGGTTGTGTATATGAGTAAATAAAACCATATACAGTATCCTAAAGACACCACAGTCTGCATTGTCCTTCATTCCAAGGAAACTGAACCCTGAATATGCACTGGACCCCTAGAGTCTCTCACCAAAGATTGTGGTGTGCGCAGCAGATTTTTGCACCTACCACATGAAAAATACACTTTTCTAATTGTTTCCTAGCCATCCAGTTTAACAACTTTCAAGTCCTGTGGTAGTTTAAAATGTACCTGGCAAAGAAATTTGGATTCATGCCTGCTATGAGGAATAAACATTTTAAAATACAATTCAATTTTGCCACTATTGTGTACTGAAGCTGTTCTTGTTGAGATTGTCTTCATAGATGGAAAAATGATTAAGTGTGTTGGAATCATGTTCTGTGAATGACAGAAAAGCTTTGCAGGTACAATTATCTTGGGTCCAGAAAAAGGCAAATGGCATAATGAAATCTGTTGTAAAAATAAGCTGTCTGAAGCAGTAAATCATGGTTGGCAAAATGTGGGACAAACTAATGGGCATTTTCTCAGCCAAGGGTTATGTAAGTTCAGACATATTCTTGATGCTTTTCTGTGAAGTTTGAGAAACAGATACTACACAAGGATTTCAACAGCAGTGTAATGTCTCGCATTTCCCAATCAAAAGGCAGAAAACGAACAACTAGTTTCTGATACCAGCTCATCCAACATTACAAACATTCTGTGTGGTTTTTTTAAGGAGGCAGAGGATAGAAAATGATGCCATCATTTGAATGTATCATTTCTATCCTCGCTCACTGTATCTTAAATATATTAACCTTTCATGTTACAAAGGAAGGATTTTTAAGAGAGTAGCAATTAACTTACGTGTGCACAAGTGGAATGGAATGGAATGTTAGCAGAACTTGCAGGATGGGTGAATTATATTGGAATAATGACTTTCAGTTTCTGGAGTTCAAAGACTTTATTCATTCAGAAACTATTTACAGGATGAGTGGAGATGAGAGAGAGAGAAACTGCAGACATCTTGTCTGGAGAAAAGATCAAATAAGACGGCTCAGCTTTTAGGGGTGAACTTAGACATAGAACTCAAGAGAAGGAAATGTATCAGCTTTTCTCCAACATGTCATGTTGGCAATTCCTGAAACCAATCAGTAGGTAGTTATGCTTCTTTAGCCATCTGCTCAAGGCCCAGGCCCAAGAAGTAGGGATGAAACTTCAAAAAACAGGAGCCCATCATCCTGAAGAAAATCAGTGTTGTGCTCTGATTCCTCTATCTCTTCTTCATGTTGTTGTATCTTATTTCTTTTCAAAACTCCCTAATCCCTAAGACTACTTACATATGGATTTCTTCTTTAATTTAGGTGAACATATTGAAATGTCTTGAATTCTAAAATTAGGACCTGTCTGGTAATGCCAGTTGTGGTTTAGGATTGATCCCTGGGCACAAGGTGGCATGGTCTCATTGCTGGGTAACAGGATAGTTGACAGGAATGCTTGCAATATGAATTGGATTGACTTCAGTCCAGATCAATAATGTTGCGGTCCCAATTTTAAATCCCAGCATCTATGTTTTTATTTGGGCTTTGAGGAACCAAGGTTATTACATGTAGTTCAAAATATCCATGCACAAAAAAATTAAACATGCAGTGACTGGAATACATTCTCATATATCTATCTATCTGGATCTGAACTGCCTTTGGACCTGAATGTGATGTTGTTGAATGAATATGTGATTACAGAATAGACCTTTCAGCTTGGCTGTAATACACACCTCTAGATAACTGTTTGTTCATGAAAGTATAACTAGAAAAGAATTGTAGCGATAAATTACCGGTGGGTTTAATTGTTCTGTTTTATTGCTACTAATGGGCAGAAGAATTTGCTTCTGCAAGCCCCTTTTCAAGTAAAGAGAGAATGGTTTGAGCGCTTTTGAGACCAGATGATGTACTGAGCAGCTTCTGAATTTTGCATTTTACTTGCAGTGTTGAACAGGATAATCTTTGTCCAAGCATGAGCATTTAAAGGAACATATTAAGCTTGTTCTTAAAAAAAATCTAATTATTTTTACAGTTGTAGTAATAGTTTGATTTATTTATTTCATAAAATTGAAATACTGATTGATTGTGGGAATGGGGAAACACAAAGAGGTAAAAACTTCAAAGTACAACGTGCCAGGCAACCACTGGGTAACACTAGGCAAATTGGCTTCTGTTGATTCTTCAAATAGTTCAGGGCTTAAAAATAATTCTCAAACTTCCAAAAAACAGCCTAATCTTAGCTACATTTTTCTCTTAGGTAATCTGACATTTTGCATATGCCACAGCAAGAAACAATGATACCTAATAAGTAAGCTCTCTAAACTTTACATTTACTATATGTATTATGTCACTATGTTTAAAAAGGTAAAGGGACCCCTGACTATTAGGTCCAGTCGTGTCCGACTCTGGGGTTGGGGCGCTTATCTCGTGTTACTGGCCGAGGGAGCTGGCGTACAGCTTCCGGGTCATGTGGCCAGCATGACAAAGCTGCTTCTGGCAAACCAGAGCAGCGCATGGAAATGCCGTTTACCTTCCCACCAGAGCGGTACCTATTTATCTACTTGCACTTTTGACGTGCTTTCGAACTGCTAGGTGGGCAGGAGCTGGGAATGAGCAAAGGGAGCTCACCCCATCATGGGGATTCGAACCACCGACCTTCTGATCAGCAAGCCCTAGGCTCTGTGGTTTAACCCACAGCGCCACCCGCGTCCCGCCACTATGTTTAGATGAGATCATTTCAGCGCAACACTATTTTTAGCAATACATTTTTTATGTAATTCTCCAGCTTTGCTAATATGATAATTATGTTTCTCTTTCCTTTTGTCCTTGACCTCACACAGGATCCATGTGTTTTGCATAGTGCTGAGTAACAGTGGCATAGCTGTCAACCTTTCCCTTTTTTGTGGGAAATCCCCTTATTGGGAAACAGCAGGGGGGGGGGTTGACAGCTATGTATATAGCAGTGGGGAACAGCAGGGAGGGTTGACAGCTATGAACAGTGTGGTTCTCTAGTTTTAAAAAATAGGAAATGACCATTACAGTATACTTCTTCTTTTCCCCACAGTAGCCCTTGGTGCAACCTGAAATTTCTTAGTATGCCCATAGTATTCTCCAGTCAATACACTCAGCACAGTCCAATTGAATTAAATCTGCAAAACAGTTACTGCGTTCATAAGAAGCCGTGACAAATGTCAAAGGCCTGAAGTCTGCATGTCTGTAAAAGGCCATATACCTTTGTAAGGCTGTAATAAAATGCAGGGCTTGGGGCTTTACCATTGTGCCCAGCTCCTTCCTTCCTTTTCCACTTTGAAGGAGCTCTAGAAAACTCTACCGTGTTTCCCCGAAAATAAGACACTGTCATATATTTATTTTTCCTCAAGAAGACACACAACGGCTTATTTTCAGGGGAGTCTTATTTTTATTATGTCAGTTGCTGTCCATCTTCTTAACCGCTCCGCGTTGGTACGCTGCATAGCCACGCCTATCACTATCTCTTATTTTCGGGGTATGGCTTATATTGCGCAAATGCTTAGAAATCCTGCTACGGCTTATTTTATGGGTATGTCTTATTTTTGGGGAAACATGGTACATTACTTAATCCTAATAAAAAAATATCACCATACTGGGGCTTGGGTTTTTTAGTTATGTCATACTATGGAGACCCCTGAGGCCATTGCCCAGTTCCTTGACATGTCTGCATTCAAGACATTTTATGTTTTTTATTCTTCTGCCTTGCACAAGTATCTGAGTGACACAACCCTCAGTCATGCAGGCTGTAAGCAATTTTCAGGTACTTCTGGGTCATAAGATTCAGTGCCCGTCTATGAAGCCGAGCCTCTTTTTGCTTCAAGATTCCACAACAACAGCCTCTTTAAAGTCTTAAGAAGCATGTCGCTTGAATTAGAAAAATGGTAAGCCCTCATATCCTATTCTACTGGAGCATTATAAGTGCTCATGCTATTTTCACTAGAGAGAACACTTGAAAACAGAATTGTTTAAGATAAAAGTCAAGGGCTGATAAAAGATAAGAGATTTTGTGCCTCTGATAGAACGGCTTCTAAAGATGAAAGCAGCAGAGAAAGCTGATATCTCGATAGCCCTGCAATGTGTCAGATTAACGGGCCCAGCTGTGGTCTGAAAAAACTATTTGTTTGAGAGCTGGTGGGGTGAGCAGGTTGAAAGCCACTGTAGTTAATAATGCCAACTGCCATTGCACCAACCTGTAGAAGAGTTTTTAGCAGCAAATACACACACTTTGTATAATAGAAGCATGCTACATCTATACTACAGCGTAATATCTTATATAATGTAGAACAGTAGCATATTTTAAGAAAGATCTCTGCATACAGTTTGGGGGCCTGATCCAGGGACAGCCAGATAAAAGTAGAAGGCAGAAGGTCACTTGCCCTGGTCTGTTGCTTGGGTCATGGAGGAGAAACATGTTGAGCAAGGCCAAGGCTCTGAGTGTAGGTAAGGTCCTGGAACTTCTCAGCAAGCAGCCAAGAAAAACATGGAGGAGTGGAGGTCTGCTCAAGACAATGCAGTCAATCAGCTCTCTGGGGCGCAGGTGAGTTTTGCTGGATGAGTTTTAGTCAACAAAGTTCAGTGACATGCTACGTGGTGGAGTTCAGTGGAGTAGTCTATGTCAGGTTTCTGCTTGGGTGCAGACTTCCACCCCCATTGATCTACCCGGACACTGAGGTCCAGCGCCGAGTGCCTTCTGGCGGTTCCCTCATTACGAGAAGCCAAGCTACAGGGATCCAGACAGAGGCCCTTCTCGGTAGTGGCACCCGCCCTGTGGAAAGCCCTCCCACCAGATGTCAAAGAGAACAATAACTACCAGACTTTTAGAAGACATCTTAAGGCAGCCCTGTTTAGGGAAGCTTTTAATGTCTGATGAATATTGTGTTGGAAGCCGCCCAGAGTGGCTGGGGAGGCCCAGCCAGATGGGCGGGATATAAATAAATTATTATTATTATTATTATTATTATTATTATTATTATTATTATTATTATTATTATTATTATTATTCCTGTTCTGCCTCCTTTATGCTGTTGTACTGCATTTGCATCTAATTCAGTGGTTAAGCGTTTTTATAGCAACATTGCTGTTTCTCATGAGAGACCAAAAAGTTAAAACTATATACAGTGGTGCCCCGCTAGACGAAAATAATTCGTTCTACGAGTGTCTTCGTAGAGCGAATTTTTCGTCTAGCGAAGCGGCAATGCAGAGCGGAGGTTTTCGCGACAGAATTTTTTTTCCCCGTCTTGCGAGGCAGCCCCATTGACATTTTCGTCTTGCGGGGCAGCCTTCCGCTAGCGAATGCCGTTGGTCTAGCGAGTTTTTCGTCTAGTGAGGCATTCGTCTAGTGGGGCACCACTGTATATATACAGTGTGTGTGTGTGTGTGTGTGTGTGTGTGTGTATACCCAAAAGTTAGACATAAAGCTTGTTTTCATCCTTAAGCAAACCACCAGGTTCAACTTCTGAGACATAGCCCCTTTCTTCTCTCTTTAATAAGAAATTGTTTTACATGGGGGAAATTTCATCTCTGGGCAATAATAATGTAGTGTTTGTGAACATTTGATATCTGGGAACATATAAAACATGCTGCTGTTTTCAGGGTGACTTTAACTCTGTTGCTTTGCCAAGCCTAGAGCTACAACTCATTCCACCAAATTTTAAACTCCAAGACAGACATGGTCCCACATGTTTCTCAGCTCAAGCTGTGTTCAAAATATAAGTTGTCAGCCACAAGCTAAAGGGAAGCTCTACCTTTATTTGTTTGTGCATGTTTGAACTTCTCGAACAACGTGTGAATGTAGTTCACACCAAAGAAGACAAGAGTCAGAAGCATATAGTTCTGAAATAAATAAATAAAATCAATATTTTCAGTCATTATAATAAACTGATTATAGTAATTCTATTAGGTATGCATTTGTCACCCCATTAGATTTTTTTAAAATTTATATAACCATTTCTATCCTGCCCACCTAATGCTCACATACCACTCAAGGTGGCTTGTGGTTAAAGCGCTAAAGTCTTGTAAGGATTGCTTAATGAGGGGAACTGCAAATGAACATTGACTGCCAGTGTGCTGTAGGGTTTACAGTCAGAATGGATCTGGGAAGGCTGGGGTTCAAATCCTGACCGAAACCATGACACTCACAAGGTGACCTTGGATACTGTGTCTCAGCCTACCTGCCTCACAAGGTTGCTGTGAGGATTTAAGGGGAGATCTTTGACCAAGTCAGAGGAGTTCATTTTTGTTGTTGTTATAAGTACTTTATGCTTGCAGAAATCTAAGCACAGCTTAGTTAAGAAGCACAGTATTGGCTTTATATTTGTTTCTGTGTGTCTTCTAGGAGGTTTCACATTAAGGTCTCTTAGCTTAAACACTAAATTGTGTCTGCTCACATTGTTTGCCCACCCCTTTAAACCTCCTGAAACCCTCCTCCTCCCCATAGACCAGGCAGGATGAACAGTCAGCCCACATGTGGCAATGAGAAGCCTGGTTTTCCTGACCATTCACTTCTGTCATTGTAGTTAATCAGTACAGGGAGCAGGCCAGGGAAGGTGGTGAAGGACAGCCTAGGGACTCTGGGGGTGTCACTTCAGGCCCAGTTGCTGCACCTGAGGTTGCTGCACTACCTTACCTCAGAAGTGCACTTGAGATGTGGTGGCGGCAGCAGCAGTAGCAGATCTGCAGGCCAGCTGACCACCATTCCTGACCATCTTCCTCATCACCACACTGATCTTCCTGCATCCCAACGGTCTCCATTGTTCCTCAGCGTCATAATGAAATAAAAGCTCATCTTTAAAAACCAAAAATTGTACTCAACACCAACCTCTTGGGACAGAAAACAGCTGTGAACTGGCACAAAAGTGGTGAGAGGTTTCCTCCCCCCCCCGCTTTTTTGGGGGGAGGGGGTGTCCTTTGGGAAATATTTTGATGCCTTGAAAGCCCCCTTTTCATGTTTTGTATGTTAACATACTGAGCATTTGGTTTCGTCCTAGTAATAATACCTTCTGACTGTCCCCAAACCTATTGGGAAAGGGCAAGGATGTCAACTCCTCCTCAGGAAAGTTTCAAATTAGCTTGTTAAAGAGATCAGGAAGCGAAAGCCAGAGGGACTGGCTTAGACATTGTGGGGGAATACACTGACAGAGATGACAGATAATTAAGAAGTTAAGACTGATATTCCCTCTAGAATGAGAGTTTCTTTCAAGTCATAAATCTCTGAATATGGAAGCTAATGAGCTATCTACATCCAGAAGTGTGTAGAGGAAAAAAAAAATCCCTGAACAGTTTTTTTTAAAATAAAAAACCCCTGAGAAACAGTTTTACAATGAGTCCAATAATGAAGGAATCTGCAGAAGGTGAAGAAAAGCCTCACACAAAAGGAATTGTATTTTGTGTGAAAACAATCAGTCTTGAAGGAAATTTCCTTAGTTATGCCAAAAGATTAGTGCAGAGGTTATGTCACCAAGGAAGGACAACACATTCATTAAAGGCGTACATGGAACACTGGGAGTTGCTCTCAGTTATGATGCAAAGCCTTATTAGCATTTCCACACTTCTGAATTGGCTCTTGCTCTCTCCCTGTAAGCATGTGACTGGGCTCACTGACTTTCCTGCAGTTTTTGTGCCTTCTTGTAGTCTTGCAAACAGTTGGCAAAGGTGTGGTTACACACCTTCTGCTAAGTTTTATCCCCATCATTTCTCATCTGGGCGGCACCTTCCATGATGCCCTTGGTCACCGAAGTGGCAATTGTTGCCTTACTCTTACTCCTTTGATACAGATTGTGTAGAAAAGGGATTTCCCACTACTCCTGTGCCACTGGGCTCCTTTGGTGAGTTATAAATTTAATAATCAGTCAATACTGTCTCAGACCCTCCAAGTGTCCCTGTTTTCCAGGGACGTCCCTGATTTTCAGAAGCTGTCCTGGTTTCTTATTTGATCCTGGAATGTCCCATTTTTCCTTAGGATGTCCCTATTTTCATTGGAGAAATGTTGGAGGGTATGGAGTTATCCGACCACCAAGCCGTCTGAAGGCAATCCTGTATAGGAAAGTGTTTTTCAAAAATGTTTAATGTTTTATTATGTTTTTATATATGTTGGAAGATGCCCAGAGTGGCTGGCGCAATCCAGTAAGATGTGTGGGGTATAAATAATAAAATTATTGGCCACAATAAGGGAATTTTCCCCATAGTATGACTATTTTCCACCTTCCCCTTTCAACTCTCTGACACCCTATCTGCATAACCTAGCAATTTTAAAATATAGAAGTGCTTTTACTCTCGCAAGAATGAATGTACTGCCCTCGGCTGTACAGGTATGATTCCAACAGATTCCAACAGATTCCACACGAAAAACGCTTATGTCCCTGTGCAGATTGGCAGTACCGAATCAGTGGCGCATGCCCTTCTGTCTTGCACTGTTTATAAAGACTTGAGGAATAAAGTTATCACCCCTCTTTTATTGTCCATACCGGGTCGCCCAGCCACTGCCACAGTGTCCTTTCTCTTGGCAGATCAAAATGAGCAGGTGACAGCAAATGTTGCAGGGTTTTTAGCTGTGGCAATTAGAATAAGATCCACTATTTGACTATTGATTCAAAACCCTAAAATGTATTTTATATAATTGACTTTTTATTTTTATTCTTTGTATATCGTGTCCTCCCTAAAAGAGGGCACGTGTTGCGGTGAGACCTGGAGACTTACTTCCTGGTTGTGGGTGGGTTTATTGGATAGCCACAACACCCAATTGGTAGGTCCCTCATTGCTGGGTGTAATATGGCCAATGGGTGCAGTGTAAAACGATCGAGGTACCTATATAAACCTATGCACGTGTCCCAGAGTTTCCTCTTTCAGCTCGTGCATCGGAACACCCGCCCACCTCTCCCTATTTTTAGGGCATTTTGCGATTGACCTTGATATGCCATTGTGTGTCATCTGTCATTTGGACAGGGGCATGGCAGGAATTTTCCCCACTTGGCTGATTGGCTGTGGCCATTTGGGTTTTGCCTGCCACGTAGCAATTCGTCACAACTTGTAAGGTTGTGGATAGGCACTGTTTCAGCTGATAGGGATGTGGGAATGGTCTTGCCATCTCTAAGTGAAGAGTATTCCATTAAAGGAATCCAGGGACTCAACTTGGTTTGATCAACCCCCAAAAGGGGATTGTGCCTGTGCCTGAGTCCAGGGGAGAATCTGGGGAGTGAACAGAGTCTGTTCCCAGGCTTTTCACCTACCTCAGGTGTTCACCCTTGGCTGACCTATGATAGAGATCTGGGTCAGCGCTACCTGCAAGGGTGTAGGGAGCTAGTCGAACCAGAGCCCATGCAACCCCTCACTTTTCTGTAATCAATAAAGTTGTGGCCTAAATTCTGCCAAAAACCAAAACTAAAATTTGAGTCAAATGTGTCTTTATTTAGGGGGGAGGTCTCTGGGTCTGAACATGTGCTCTGCCAAATACAGCGGTTCTTTCTAAGGATACCAGGACAAAAGAAACGAGGAGGTGGAAGGGGAACCAAAACAGCTTTATTAAACAAATACCAAACAAAACATACATACCCAAAATGTCCTCAATCTGCTCCCAGGAGCCCCTCAAGTGGATAGCAAGGACACATAAGCATGTAGACTCACAGCACCCTAGTCTTGGGTCTGTGATGAGGCTCTCTTTCCCATCCCACATGCCTGCCTTTTATAGAGAGCTTGATCTTAATTAGCAACATCTGTGGTCAAACATCCAAACTCTTTCCTTAAAGAAACATCCACACAGAAGCTAAGTTTGGGGCGCGGCTCAGATATGGGGAGAACTCCAAGACATGCCACTCTATCTCCTCGTAACAATATCTTCCGGATTGTTTCCCATACAGCATGCAAATCATATTATTCTTATATTGCTATGGCTGATGGCTGACGCGAATAAACATTCATTCACTCACTCACTCACTCACTTATACGTGGTTGTCAGTCTCTGAATTGAATGTGTAACTGTGGCGTTCACCCCTATAGGTTCTCCAAGGGTTAACTTGGCAGGGAGGAGCTTGACCAATGGGAGCTCTCCAGGCAATTAGAGTGTGGAAGGATGGCAGTTAAAGAGGATAGAAAAGGCAGTTAGAGGTTGGACGTTAGACAGTTGAGTTGAGTTAGGGAAGGATAGAGAGAGGGAGATAGAGCCAATGATCAGAGCTAGAGCAGAGTGAATAATAAACAGGAGGCATTAGGGATAGTTATTGGAATACTAGGTAGAGAGTTGATATATACTTATCTGAATAACCATGCAGTTATATTAAACATTTCACCAAGTCATTTGAAACCATTACGCTTTGTGTACACAATAAAGAAACTTATGTTTTATTTTACCAACACTTGAATCTGAAGTGAGTTATTCATTGCCAGAGTGAATACTGGCTGGTGGCAGCGGTTATACCATATGTCGTTGGGGCAGTTACCAATAGACCGTTAAACGTCCGGAGGTGCTGCTCAGGTCTGAGAGAGTGACCGCGACAGTAACCAGCTCAGTATTGCTTATATGTGAAACACAGCATAATGCTAGAGAGGCTAAATGCATAGCCTGGTGGGGTAGGGGGTTTGGTAGTCTTTAAGAATAAAAAAGAGTGTTTGTAGGGTTCATTCCATGGGGAAGAAAACATTTTAATGTGTGCAGGAACACTTTCAGACTGACACCAGTTGTGCATTGTGTGTCATGTGGCATGGCCAGCTGGAGTGTTCTGGGATGTTATTCCACACGCCAAATATTGAACAGCTGTAGTGAGCTATTACTGCCTTTTTGGTCACTTCTACTTAGAATTTTACAGGGAATTGTTTCCTACTGCAGGGAGACTGATGCCCAGATTCACACAGATAATTAACTTGTTAATCAATGAACTGCCTTTTCCATTCACCTCAAGGCAACTCACAACCCACCCCCATAAAAAGCCTTAAAATAGTTTTAAAAATAGCACAACTTTTCCAAGACCTTTAAACCCAAGGCACAGACCTTTTCATCTGGCTGCTAAAGCTCCATTTGTTGATACAGTACACTAGCCTTTTTAACAGAACAGTAAAAAAAAAAAGGAAATGAATTTAAGAAAATGTAGGTTACATAATGTATGGAAGTGAGAGCTGGTAGTAATGGAATGGAAATGTAGGTTACATAATGTATGGAAGTGAGAGCTGGACCATAAAGAAGGCTGATCGCCGTAGAATTGATGCTTTTGAATTATGGTGCTGGAGGAGACTCTTGAGAGTCCCATGGACTGCAAGAAGATCAAACCTATCCATTCTCAAAGAAATCAGCCCTGAGTACTCACTAGAAGGACAGATCCTGAAGTTGAGGCTCCAGTACTTTGGTCACCTCATGAGAAGAGAAGAATCCCTAGAAAAGACCCTGATGTTGGGAAAGATGGAGGGCACAAGGAAAAGGGGACGACAGAGGATGAGATGGTTGGACAGTGTTCTCGAAGCTACTAACATGAGTTTGGCCAAACTGCGAGAGGCAGTGAAGGATAGGTGTGCCTGGCGTGCTCTGGTCCATGGGTCACGAAGAGTCGGACACGACTGAACGACTGAACAACAACAACAAAGGTTACATAAATAATTGTCCTGCATAGATTTTTTGTTTGCTATTCAAGATTTCCCCCAAATGCACTTGACTTATAAACAAAGAACGGCCTAATCAAACACATTGATTATCCAGTTCCAAGTGAATTCTTTACCCTTCTTTGAAAAGCGCCCTTGAATGAAAGTGTTCAATAACAAAGTTATGCTCAAGAGATTTTTATATTGCCTTGGCCTAAATTGCCATGAACATAATTAACAAAAAGACTTCCTGTTTACATTCAAGAGGTTGCCGCATCAAGATGGTAAAGAATTAACCCTTGAGCTTTCAAACACACCTAGCAAGATATATAGGCCTACCTTTTTAAACAGGGTCTACCCAAACTAATGATGTGCTTTTGCTTGAATTGCAGATGGACCTCCATTGGGAGCTTCCGCCACAAACAACTGGAGGAGGGCAGAAACCACAATGTATGTGGCCATAGCCTCTTCTTGCTCATGAAACCCTGTTCCCTCTTCTGCTTCTGACACCTTCTCCTCCCAGTCTGCTTCCTCTTCTCCCTCTGACCACTCATTGTCATCCCATCATCACCAGTCCCCTGGCCCTGAGCCTTCTTCTCCTCCCTGGGGTTTCCCCAGCTGGTGCCTCCCACCAGTCCTCTGCATTCAGCTAGTCCATGACTTCCTGCATTTGTCCAGAATTGTTTTTATAATTTTTATAAGTGCATGATTATATAGTAGTAACATGCCCTGGGACCTTATGGTGAAGAAAACTAAATAAATCTAAATAAACAAATTAAACGCCTCGCCATGCCCCAGGTCCTGACTGGCTGCTGGAATGTGGCAGAGGTGTCAGCAGTTCTTCTGGTAGCAACAATGGTAGCAGTTTTGCCTGCTTCATCAAAACTGCATACCTTCCACCCTCCCGCTCAGTATGGAGGGGAGCCAGATTCCAGTGAATGGCTGTGTGGATTTCAAGTAGGCGGGGGTCATGGAAGCCAACCCCACTTCTATCAAGATACTAAACTAAAATGCAGGTATCAGGAAGGAAAGGCGGTTTCCCACTGAGATTAAATAAAGGATTTGTGATGTCCCCTGTGCTTGGGGCAACTCCAAACCTCTTAGAGGTTTCCACAACCTCTCCGCTTTGCTTCCAGGTTTTGTGACACATAGGCAGCCTCAGTGGCGTAGGAAGCCTCTTCGCCACCCGGGGCGGAAAACCCGGGGGCGGAGTCACTCCGTAGTGTGCATGTGCAACATCATTACGTATGATGCATACGTCATTACATATGATGCATGCATAGCGACGCTGCACATGCGCACTACGGAGCAGAAGCGAGCCAAGGAGGGGCGTCAGGGTGACACCCCTCCCTGATTCGCCTCCGCCCACAGCTGCCCCGAGCAGCAAGGATAAGGAGTGAAGCAAAGCGCTGAGCGGCAGCCGCTCGGCGGTTTGCTTCGCTCCTTCTTCCCACTTGGGCTGCGGGCGGAGGCAAGCCCTGGTGTTGCAGGGGAGGGCGCCCATAGTGTCCCTCTCTCCAGGGCAGTACCCGGGGCGCCCTGCCCCCTACGCCCTGCCCTTCCTACGCCACTGGGCAGCCTTGCTTTCCAATAGGGAGAGGTCCTACATCTTTTACCCTCACTTTTACTAGCCGAGCCCTGGATCAGACCCCAACACTCTCTTTTCCATCACCAGAGAGAAGCCTGTTCCTCAAAGAGTTATTATCACAGCCTTTTGCTGTATCTGACCTTGACCAGTAGTTCATGGAAGCCCAGGCTTTTAGAGCAGATATCTTCAACTTTAGACCCAGGACTTATTTTTAACCCAAACATGCATTTGGGGACTGATTGCTCAATCCTTTCCCATATGGTTGCATGGTGGTAGTGCTCCTGATCTGACTCACAACCCACAAGCTGAAGACCAGTGTTTCAGGGGGTCCAGCTCAGGCTGCCCTTGGAAATAACTTCACTCTCTCCAAACCTGTCCATTGCCTCCAACTTCTCTCCTCATTGCTTTGTTGGGATGCCTATTCCAACATATGCTTGGTTTATATCTGTATGTGTAGATTAAGATGGATGTATTGATATCAACAAGCGATATAAAATATAAATATAAAATATACCAGTGAAGGAATGATTAACGAAGAGCAGCCACTTTATAATTTGACACAGGAACAATAGCCTCAAATGCAATCTTATTATCAGTCATGGGCTCACATAAACCATATTCTTCAAGATATTATGCAAATGATGTTACTATATCAAATCTGAAAGCATAGAGCGGGGGGATGGGACGGGACGGGACGGGACGGACTTAACATCACATGTTGCATTTCTAAGGAGGCTTTCAGCTTTGAACAGTTTATATTAATGATTGTTATTTCTTGGGTTTACATACCACTTTGTAGCAAGGCCCCTAAAATACTTAGCTTAAATCATTAAGAGAAATAATCTGGAATTAAAAAAAAATCAATTCTCCATATAATTAAAACAACCACAAGCAGTAAAGGCAATACAAGAATTCCAGTTCCATTCCCCAGTAACAATTATCTGCAGCCATTATCTCCAATAGCTGGAAGGCCAAATGCCCTTTTAGAAAAGAGTCGGAAACAGATTCTGCATCTCCTGATATACAGAATTCATATTTAGTGTGTTGTGGGGGGCGGGGAGGAGATAAAGTAGCAGTACATAAGGTCAATAAATGAGGTAACAGAGGCCAGATGAATGGTGTTGGGGTCATTGCTAAGGGTCAATTCACACAGCCCAAAATTTATTTATCTTTTATTTATCAAGAAATGTAGTATATACTGCCCTTCAGTAAAAGATTGCTGGGCAATGTTCAACTGGAAACCAACCTAACGACCATAGAACACAAAACTAAAAAACAAACAAACAGTTATTTTGAATTACAGGTGGGTAGCCGTGTTGGTCTGCCATAGTCAAAACAAAGTAAAAAAATTCTTTCCAGTAGCACCTTAGAGACCAACTAAGTTTGTTCTTGGTATGAGCTTTCGTGTGCATCTGAAGAAGTGTGCATCCACACGAAAGCTCATACCAAGAACAAACTTAGTTGGTCTCTAAGGTGCTACTGGAAAGTTATTTTGAAACAACTCATAATGAAGTCAGCAGTGTCAAACTACCCATAAAGCACCCTCATGCTGTGGCAATTTGAAGAGAATTCAGCGTGCAATACCCTTCCCTTTGTGGCAAAGCAGGTCTTTGATGTCAGTGTGACATGCCCACTCATTTGATCTCATCAGAGAGTTGCTTGACATACTTACAGCTGTAATGGAATCTTCGTAGGTTATCATGTGTTGAGGGTAGATGTTTTGTTTTACAATTTAGCCCTGAGGTTATTATGTGGGTGAGAGGCTAAAAGGAGAATAGGAAGAAGCTGAGAGAAAGAAGATACTCATAAAAGAGAATTGCAATGAAAAAACTATATTAAGTATCTGGGGAAATTATCCAAGACTGAATCGTATATACACTTATATTCATTGCTGGTCTTTAACTGCTCTTCCAAAGTGTGGCGTAGTGGTTAAGAGCGGTAGACTCGTAATCTGGGGAACCGGGTTCGCGTCTCCACTCCTCCACATGCAGCTGCTGGGTGACCTTGGGCTAGTCACACTTCTCTGAAGTCTCTCAGCCCCACTCACCTCACAGAGTGTTTGTTGTGGGGGTGGAAGGGAAAGGAGAATGTTAGCCGCTTTGAGACTCCTTCGGGTAGTGAAAAGCGGGATATCAAATCCAAATTCTTCTTCTTCTTCTTCCTCGAATTCTGTTGGCCAGAGAAAAATATGTATCATTATAAATTAAAGAATGGTTTCTTTTGATGAGTTTGTTAGGGGGGAAAGTATGATAGTAATAATCCCACAGATGAAGCTATCTCCAATTTCACCTTTGCTTCTTGTCCCTCTTTTAAATTATAAATTATTCCATTTTCTGCAGCCAAAGCCTTCTCCAGCCTTTAAAGAGGCCAATCTTTTAATCAAAGGACTTGTTATTCATGAACATTTTCAGGGCAGAAAGGATTATAATTAAAAGGCCCATGACAACAGACCAATATACCCTCCTAGCCCAGACAGAAAAGAAATGAAATTGAGATTACTGTATTTTAAAAATTTACCTCTTCACATATCAAAACCACAATAATTCAGCAGTCTCTGAATGCAGTCCCATGCATATTTACTTAAGAATAAGGCCCGCTGAATATAGTAGACACAGAGAGTCTTACTTCCAACTTAACATGTATATTAGTGTTAAAAATTAGGTGCCATCCCTTAAAACAGTAGTTCAAATAATATCAATTAAAATAATAGAACATGCAGTCATCTGCGTTGCTGGATGATATGCACCAGGAAATAAATGGGGTGGTGGTGGAGGAGCAATCCTGTTGATTCTTCTGGACCTCTCTATCTTTCAGTACCATCAGCTATATAGTGTCCTTCTGGTCCATTTCTCGGTTGGGACATGGGCAAAATGTTTTGTAGTGGCTTTAGCCCTACCTGAAAGCTGGGGATCAGAAAGTGGTCTTGGGGAACTTGCTCTACCTCAAGGACTCTCGCTTCCTGGGACAACCAGGTTCCATTCTCTTCCCTCTGCTCTTCAACATCCACATGAAACCACTAGTTGAAGCACATCTGGAGGTCTGAGCTAAATTGTCACCCATATTTGGATGACACACGCCTCTCACTTCTATCTTCTAGTTGCTAAGACGCAATAGAAACCCTAATCAGATTTCTAGGCACAGTTTGAGGAGGTGTGTGTTTGAGGGTGAATAAGCAAAAACTTACGGTAGTCCAGGAGGTGGGTGGTACTTTCAGCAGCATTGGAATCTGAACCATATTTCCTTTTTCATCCATGTGATGCCAGGATGCATAGAAATATCATTCAAATTATGGTGAGGTGGCAGTTAAGGACTCCTGATACTATTGTAAAAATATAATACACTGCCATAGGAACAAAGAGAAAAATCTAGAAAATGAATACATTGTAGAGAATAATGATGTATGTTCAATTCCCTTGAAGATTTCCGCTGCCTCCACCCTCGATACATGTATGTACATTATAGTATGTGAAATCCCAGGAAGGGATGCAGTAAGAAAGCAATAAAAGATTTATAATGAATGTTAAGAACAGCAATAGTAATTTGCCTTGACCACAACAGTTCTCTTTTCTAGAAGCCTGGCAGAGCTGCCAGCTACTTGTCACAAACAGCTGAGACAGCCCTGTGAAGTGACAAGCATCTGGAGCTTGCTTGTTCTCTTAAATCTATTGCCTTGATGCCTACTTCCTTGAGAATTTCCATCAGTTTTCTGTTCCATTTTGTCAATTACGGTGAACAACTGCAGCCATGGATTGCTTTTTGGCTAGCAGTCTTGATGTTAATGAAAAGTTGCTTCATATGCTGTGTAGTTTCATATGCCTGCTTCCACAGTCGGAATGCAGCATGTGAAGAAGAAGAAGAAGAAGAAGAAGAAGAAGAAGAAGAAGAAGAAGAATACAAGCAGCAGGGCAACTAATGGGGGTAGGTGCAATTGCTCTCTGAAACATCCTTCAGCTGGATGAGTGCCACATCCCTTATGCCTGCAAGTACCGTTATTCCTTGCCATCAATCATTAAAGAAACCACCATATCAGCCAGTAATATGTCTTGTTGAGCTAAGAGTGACCTGGAGGCTTTCGCCCATTGTCTTGTGGTGCAACACTCAAAATTACATAGAGGAAAGAAAATGGCTCCTGATAGCTCACCATTCCTCGCTACTCCTGCATAGCTATAAATACTACCAAGTGTTGTTTTGTTTAAAATATGTTTTTATTAAAGATTTTCCATAAGTATCAAGAGTACATTCAGTGTCCCTATTGTCAATTACAGTCAGTTCAAGACATTTTTGTTTTAAGTAATGGGTTGAGGGGGAAAGATAGATAAAATAGAAAAGGAGAAGGGGGTGAGAGAGGCAGTAAACATTCGTTCATTACAGAATGTATGAGTGGTGCTTTTCTGTCTGTGTTGTGTGGATAGGTGTCTTATTTTTTCTGGTGGAGCGAGAGATCAGAGGGCCCAGGGCATGGTTGGTTGCAGTGAGTTTTGATTGTGTGTTGTTGGGGGGTGGCCTGTGTATGTGATAAAGGGGAGCCACACAGGGGTGAAGGTGTCCTCCCTTGCTTGTCCATGTGATACTTTCAGTTTGTTGGTTAGTTTTTCTTGTAGAGCAGCCCCCTACAGTTTTGTACCAGTGGTTAAAGGACATTCTCGATAGGACCCTCTAGTGTCTAGATATGACTCTCCTAACTACTGAGAGTAAGTGACATGAATTCTTTGTCATGTGAGTGTGCATTATTGTCTTGGAAGACACATAGTAGAGCCAATTCTGAAGTTGCTTCTATTACCTGTTTTGTTAGTTTGCAGATTTCTTGTAAGACTGATATCCAGAAAGGTTGGATTTTGGAGCATTCCCACCACATGTGGAGGTATGTACCTGTGAAGGTATGTGCCTGTGGAGGTATGTGCCTCTCCAGCACTTAGATGAAGTTCCTGGGTGTATAATTGCTAGCTTACATGGTGTTAGGAGTCTGTTAGGCAGTGTAGACCTTTGGCTTGCCATTCCTCATTTGGAAACTATGTGATGCATTGTGGAACTGTGGGTGATGGGCCAGCGAGATTAGTGGAGATAGGGCTAGGGACAATGTTCCTGCTTTTTCTTTCCATGCTTTAAGCATGGTCTGCATGAACCTGTTTTGTGTCATGGGGTTTTTCTTTCACTTTGAGAAATGGATGGGGGGTGTTTCTGGTCATATCTATCTCCATGTGCACCCATTGTTTCATTTCGTCTTCTAAAATGTATGAGATTATGAAGCATGCTTGGTTGGCAATGTATAGTTCTATATTGGGAATTCCCCATCCTCCTTCTGAAGAGGGGAGGTGCAGGAACTTGGAGCTTATTCATGGCTTTTTGTGTGAGAAGATAAGTGAGTGTAGCTTTTCCTGCCACTTCCGGAGGTGGGTTGAGGGGATACTAATTGGAAGGGTTTGGAATAAGCAGGTTAATTTCAGGAGGGTTATCATTTTTATCATGGCTAGTTTGTCTGAGTGAAGTTGGTTCTCTTCACGCCTTTATTGATTTCCTGCCAGAGTGGGGGGTATAGTTGTGAAAATGTATCTTGTTGAGGTTTCTGATTATTTATACCGCTAATAATCTAAATTTGGTACAGCAAAGTTTTATCTGACTCCCTATTCTCCATCTCTCTGCATTTGCCTACTTCTCAGCCAATCTTCCTGACTTTTATCTGCCTGCCATCTCCTTGTGTCTCTGCCCAGATTTTTTTGGATGGACTCCTTGTCTTGGATACTGACTTGTGATTGATCTTGCCTCATCCTTCTCCTCCTGCAGTACATGTGCTCCTGCCACTCTGAACAGCAATCCCATGAAGCAGGTTAGATTGAGAGAGATTGATATGCCCAAAGGAACTATGCCAGAATTTTCCCCACTGAAAACAACACCCTAGCAAACCATTGCATCAGACTGGTTCCCACACTGACTGCTTTATTTTTTTGTGTGATTTCAGTGATATGTGGAGTTGTGAGGGTTTGTGGATATTCCAGCTCAATAAAATGGAAAGTACTAGCCTATTACTCAAATGGTGCAAGTAATTTGGGACAGGAAGATACACACAAACACAGGCTGAATTTTCAAAAAGTACACAAAATTAGTTTAATTTTGTTCCTTTTGAAATAATTTGCAGTTTGACCATTGTACATAAAATCCTTTAAAAATCTAGATTTTTTATAATTGGTAAATAAAGATGATTATTTGGCAAGGCTGTACATTAATCTTTCTGTGAATTTTTAATATGGTCCCTGATAGGCATTGAACAATGATGGTTAATGGATGTAATAAATAGTTACATCCTCAGCACAGTTTGATGGAAATGGTTTTCAGAATGTCTCCTAATCTAATCGTATAGTTCTTTCAACTTTGAAATTTCCATTAAATTTTAGTGTGAAGAAGAAAGTGTTTCTTTCCACGTTTCCACGTTTCCATCCATACAATGTAATTTTCATCGTCATCATCATCATCATCACACCCTGTTAGTGTTTCCCTCTTGGAATCTACCACAACCATTTAATGACTGCAAATCTATTAAATTGCAAAACAAATGTAAGCTCTGTCCTTGCCAAAGAGTAAATTGAGTGTAGATGAGCTTCATAAACTAATTTAACAGGTGGCCTTGCAGCTGCCTCCCAAACATAAGTCAATTATACACTTAGTATAATTTAAATGAACAAGAACTGAGTTTCTGCTTTTTGTTTGTTTGTTGATTTGTTAAAGCCCAAGTACCAAAAGAAACATACTCCTCATGTTCAGATAAGTGGTAAATGAACACCCGATAGAATATATATATATATATATATATATATATATATATATATATATATAGAGAGAGAGAGAGAGAGAGAGAGAGAGAGATCCGATTATCTTTTAAGAAGGGACAGGTACAGAGTAATCCTATCCTCTGATTTGCCCTGCTAGGCTTTTTAGGAAGTGGCAGAGGTTTCCTTTGCTAGAGAGGGGCCTCCACTGGAGGTTTCTACTGCACATGCCAAAAGCATAGGCAAAAGCTACCACTGGTAGTGTCTTCACGAGCAACAGATAAAATAAGCAATTGAAACAGAGAGGGTGTGAGTGTGAAGCTGGGTTGGCCAGGGATCTACTGGCTCCTAAGGCCATTCGGTTACTGGCGATGGGTCTAATCTGGGCTTCTCTTCTGTGCTAGCCTGGAGCTGGTGCAGCAAAACTTGACAGTTTTACAGTCCCAATACCTAGTTACAGGTAGGTAGCCGTGTTGGTCTGCCATAGTTGAAACAAAAAAAAAAAAAAAATCCTTCCACTAGCACCTTAGAGACCAACTAAGTTTGTTATTGATATGAACTTTCGTGTGCATGCACACTTCTTCAGATAGAAGCACGGGACTTCTTGTTTGCAGTGGCAATAGCGCAGCTTTCCTTTCTTTTTCATAATGTATAGGCTATTGCTGGCAGAAGCAGCAGTAACTACTGGCAGTCTGGCAATCATTATGCATCTTCCATGATGCCTTAAGGTAAAGGTAAAGGGACCACTGACCATTAGGTCCAGTTGCAGACGACTCTGGGGTTGTGGCGCTCATCTCACTTTATTGGCCGATGGAGCCGGCATACAGCTTCCGGGTCATGTAGCCAGCATGACTAAGCCACTTCTGGCGAACCAGAGCAGCGCACGGAAACATGGTACCTATTTATCTACTTGCACTTTGATGTGTTTTCGAACTGCTAGGTGGGCAGGAGCTGGGACCGAGCAACGGGAGCTCACCCCGTCACGCGGATTCGAACCGCCGATCTTCTGATTGGCAAGCCCTAGGCTCTGTTGTTTAACCCACAACGGCACCTGTGTCCCATCATGATGCCTTAGATCTAGCCTAATTCTGAAGTGGAGGGCAGGGTGGGGTGAGGGAGATGATGGCAGCCACAAAATATGGTGGAGAATATTGGGAGAAAATTCTACAAAGTGGTCCCCCCCCCCCCCGATTCAGAAAAGGAAAAATGTCAGAAGATTTCAAGGAAAGGGGTCTTCTGAGAAATTTCAGCTCAGCTCTGATTTTAAGATAATAATCACAGAATCATAGAATCGCAGAATAGGAAGGTACGCTGAGGGTCATCTAGTCCAACCATTTCTGATACCAAATTGGGCCAGTTTTTCAAGGATTATTGTTTGGAAAGTGGGCTGCATTTCAAAAAATGAATGCTAGCCATTTACATATTCTGTAACAATATGTATGTTGCATGAAAAGCAAAATTAAATGGGCATATATTTTGTGAGCTGTGTTGTGTACTTCTTTTAAAGATATTATTGCTGGAAGATCCAAGGATCTGCTATTTTTACAGTGCTTCCATTAAATCCTTTCAGTGGTGCTCCCTGAGGCAGCAATTACTATTATGTCTTCAATTTGATTCAAATTCTTCGATCTCCCTAGAAGTGGATTAGTTTTTTTAAATTACCAAGGGACGCCTGCTATTATAGGAAGTAGTTGCTTTATCCCAGAATGTCAGTGTCTATTAAGGGAATCTTTAATCCACATATTTCAGACATAATATGCTATTAGAGCACCAGTGAGGCTAGAAAGGTGTATCCTGGCAATTTGTTCTTGAGGAGCTGTTAGACTACAAAACGTTCATGCGATATACTATAATGGTTCCATAAGGATAGGTAATTGGAGTACATTATGTACTCTAAACTGGGGTTGTTGTTTTTTTAATTGACTAAACCAGGAGTGCAAGGTTACTTTGTATGCTAAATATTATGATCTGAAGCAGTGGAATTTGCAAATAACATTTGCTTATACTCATAGCATACTGATTAAAAGTACGTATAAGTAAAATGTTGATTTCCTTCTGCCCCAGCAACACCTCTCTTAACAACACTTTACAAACACTTGACTTGACTACATAGGTCAGAGGTGGGGAATATTAGGTGGGAGTGGTGGTTAAGATGTGAAGGCCAGAAAAAAAAACCTGGGGTGTGTGTGTGTGGCCCACAGGACTCTCCTTCCATCCTTCACGCTCATCGTTCTGTTCATATTTTCTCTTCATGTCTCAGTCCATCCCTGTCTTCATAAATATTTGCTCTTTGTCAGTGCTTATTTGAAACAATATGTATGTAATATGTTGAACAAGATTTCTGCTGTGTTGCACTCTTTGAAGAAAAATGGTAGGCTGGACTCCGACAGATAATGTCAGATAAGCAGGGAATTTATGACATTTTAATAATTGATGCTGTTTTTATCATTGTTTTGTGTCATGGGTATGCAAACTAAGGCCTGGGGGCCAGATCTGGCCCAATCACCTTCTCAATCCAGCCCATGGACGGTCCTGGAATCAGCGTGTTTTTACATGAGTAGAATGTGTCCTTTTATTTAAAATGCATCTCTGGGTTATTGGTGGGGCATAGGAATTCATTATTTTTTTTTGTTTTCCAAAATATAGTCTGCCCCCCCCACAAAGTCTGAGGGACAGTGGACCGGCCCCCTGCTTAAAAAGTTTGCTGACCCCTGTTTATGTTATACGTCGTTTCATGCTTTTTATGTTTCAATTTTTAATGCTGCCTTGAGGGTCTGATTTGGATTAAGAACACATTAATTCAATAACACAATAATAAAAAGATGCAGATATGTGTATGTATAGGGAAGGACGATAGCTCAGTTGTAGAGCATCTGCTTTGCCGGTAGAAGCTCCCAGGTTCAGGCTCGGGTATCTCAAGGTACAGCTGAAGAAAAACCTTGTCTGAAATTCTGAAGAGCCACTGTAAGTCAGTGAAAACAATTCTGAGCTAGACAGATCAAAGTGTTTGACTCAGTGTAAGGCAGCTTCCTGTTTTTCTATGTTCTGTATTCATTGCTCAGATTCAAGTGTCTAGTAGCTGGGATTGTGCTGTCTGCTGTTTTGCAGGTATTTCGCCTCTGAAATTGTGTACGCTGTTGATTCCCTAAGCCTCTCTCACATGACAAAAAGGGAGGGAGTGAACAACTGGAGTTTCAACTGCTTAAGTACTAAACACAGAGGTGATATGGCTACATTCGAAGGGCAAATGATATAAGTGTTGTGAATATGCATTTCGGTTTTTATTAAAGCAGATCAGAATCCACTTTGAAGGCATAAAGTCATTTTCACCCTCCTTTGTTTCCTTCATCGCAATAGAAACATATGTAACATTATATCTTATGGGGGTGTTTATTTCTCTTTTGCTGACATCTAACACATATTGCAATCCCCAAGACTATGTGTGTCATATTTGCATCAGTGCCGGATTTACGTAGAAGCTAAACAAGCTATAGCTTAGGGCCCCACTCTCTTGGGGGTCCCCCCAAAAAAATTAAAGGAAAAACAACAACTGGATGTACATTTCCAAAATATAAGGTAAGTTAAACAATTACTTTGGTAAAATACATATTTTATAATGTGCAAATGGGTTTAGATACCTATTAGGTCCATAAAATACCATATAGCATATATTCAACACAACAAAACAATGACAATTTGTTGTTGACAAAGGACAGCTGGACATATAAAGGGCCCCATTACCTTCAGTAGCTTAAATCTGGCCCTGATTTGCATGCACTTTAGGATTTTAAAGCTTTCTTCAGAACAGCCAGAATATGTGCATCAAAAAACAGCCTGTCATTTTTTATAGGTGGCACTGGAAACAAGCATGAGTGAACAGCCACACGCACGTGACTTAACATGTATGTACTTACTGATTGCACTTGAGCATAACTATGTAATCCAGACAAGGTACTTTGTGATTCTTGTTGAATTCTGTGGGTCAAGAACTAGGTACTTTATTATCACAAAGGAAGCTTAAGCACTTCCTTTGAACTCAAAGGAGGCTCAGCCTACTTTAATACAGTAAACACTGCCTTTTGATAGCTTGGCCTATATTGCATACAGAAGGGAGGTGAGCGTGTGCATCTTCAAAACAGTTCCTATGTCTTATACTGAGGCAGACCTAGCTCAGAATTGCCTACACTGGGAGTAGCCAACATGGTGCCACCCCCACCCACCCCGATACTGATTTGTTGTTATTTTTGTTATATAAAAAAAAATTATGCTGTTTACTACAAAGAAAATCTTGAAGTGATTCACAATATAAAAACATCAATTAAACCCATTTCAGCAAGCACAAATATCTGAAGGTCAAGAAATATAGAACTGCAGGATCCAGCGTTAATGATCAAGAAACACCCAAGCAAAGAGATATATTTTCAGTAAACATAAGAATCATGTTACTATTGATTTTTCCTGAGCAGTGAAGTGGGAAATTCAGATGTGAAGGGTCTCATCGTGATAGTCACACCCATGCCCCCTCACAGCCACACACCCTTATAAGATTATACAATAATCTTATAATTATGCAATAATGGGGTATTACAACTATCCATGTGCTGCCTTTCAACCGGATCTACTACTTTTTCTACGCTCTCATGGGCAGGTGACTTGTGTTTTCATTGAAGTTCCATTGTACATAACGGAACCCGCACACCATTCTCTTGAATGGGTCTTTGACCCCCATGACCCCAGAACACTACATCTCTGTTCCTGACAGATAAAGGTTTTTGGACCACAACTCCCATCCCTGACCACCGGCTAGCTAGGGACGATGGAAGTTGTAATCCAACATCTGGGAACACAAGACTGAGAAAGGCTGATCTAGAGCAGGCTTCCTCAACCTCGGCCCTCCAGATGTTTTGAGACTACAATTCCCATCATCCCTGACCACTGGTCCTGCCAGCTAGGGGTCATGGGAGTTGTAGGCCAAAAACATATGGAGGGCTGAGGTTGAGGAAGCCTGATCTAGAGGGTACCACAGTGGCTATTCGTGGCCAGGGATTGAACCTGGGATCTTCTACATACAAAGCATCTGCTGTAATACTGAACTATGGTTCTTCGCAAGATAAATTAGATTTATTTCCATGTGGATTCTCCAAGAAGGAACGCTACCCAGGATATTAATTTTTGAGCAGTTGTTTCTTAAAGGATCGTCTCATAAGTGTCTCCATGTGACAGAATCCACAGGAAGCTATATTAAAAACATTCCCACAGAAGCCAGATTTGTCTCTGAGAAAGTTTTACCATTTCTTTTAAAATTAAGTGAAATTTTAACTCTAAGAAAAGCTCTTGATTTAGAAGCCCAGAGTGAAGATATTCCCTAATGTGTTCTTGTTTATCCTTGCCACATAGCTGTCTGCCAGTTCGATACAAATGTATTGTAAAAGATTCTGCATTTCCCCTGGCTCTCAATTCCCTTGGTAGAATTCACTCTGTCATTTAAGTCCTGCTTTGGGATAAAATAACCATCAAAGTTCTCTGTTATGCTTTCAATTTCAGGTAAGAAGAACTGAAATGTTTTGTTTTGCTCCTCTTCCTAGGGGAATATAGGTAGAATAAATCTTTATCTCTGTGATTCTCAGACCTGTGAGCTACAACCCCAACAGAGGTTGCCAGAGAAATTGATTAGATTATCATAAGGTCCCATCGAATCTCAGCTTTAAGCTGCTTATAACACTGAAATGGAAATGGAAGTGTGCCTCCCAGTGTTCTTCAGTGCCTACATAAATCTCATCTCTATATATCATTCCCCACCCTCCTTCATGCCCCTGACTTTAATCTTAAATAAACTCTGCTTAATTGTGGGAACATGTCTGAGCAGGAGTACTGTACTTAGGGCAGGCATAGGCAAACTCGGCCCTCCAGATGTTTTGGGACTACAACTCCCATCATCCCTGGCTAACAGGACCAGTGGTCAGGGATGATGGGAATTGTAGTCTCAAAACATCTGGAGGGCCGAGTTTGCCTATGCCTGACTTAGGGTATTAGGCTCTAAACACAAAGCAGATAATAGTCTCTTGCGATGCTATTTTTCTAGAAAAAGAGGTGCCGCAACTCACTGTGAGCACCTGAGAAGTGCTGGAACCAAGTTCTGGTGAGTTCCAGCTGGAAAAAAAGCCCTGGTGTCTTGGGTTAAAGAGTTGAGTCAGAGTACCGCGATGACCTAATCAGCAGGATTAATGTAATTTCCATATCTACTTCAACTGAGATTTTGGCCTGGTTTTGGTATGGAGACTGCCTTGGTCATGTGACAGGAGAGAGACAACCCAAGTATGACTCTATTGACACCCCCCCCCCAATCTCTTAGTGGCTTCTGGTATCATTAACCGTGGTATCCTTCTGGGGTGACTGTTTGAGCTGGGTATTGGGGGCACCACACTGCAGTGTTTTGCTCCTAATTGGCTGGCTGGTTGGCTCCAGAAAGTGGTTCTTGGGGAGCACTGCTCAGCTCCATGGATACTCCATTATGAGGTCCCACAGGGGTTGGTTCTGTCCCTCATGTTGTTTGACATTGACATGAAACTGCTGAGTGGGTTCTTATAGCATTATGGAGCATATTGTCCATCAGCATGCTGATGACACATAGCTCTGCAGGTGAGGCCGTGGATGTGCTTGATTGCACTGATGATGATGATGATGATGATGATTTATTAATTATATCCCGCCCATCTGGCTGGGTTTACCCAGCCACTCTGGGCGGCTTCCAACAGAACATTAAAATGTAATAACCTATGAAACATTAAAAGCCTCCCTAAACAGGGCTGCCTTCAGATGTCTTCTAAAAGTTGTGTAGTTCTTTATCTCTTTGACATCTGGTGGGAGGGTCAAAGAAGGCCCTCTGCCTGGTTCCCTGTAACTTGGCTTCTCGTAGTGAGGGAACCGCCAAAAGGCCCTCGTCACTGGACCTCAGTGCCTGGGCAGAACGATGGGGATGGAGATGCTCCTTCAGGTATACTGGACCAAGGCCGTTTAGGGCTTTAAAGGGCAGCACCAACACTTTAAATTGTGCTTGGAAACATATTAGGTGCCAATGTAGGTCTTTCAAGACCGGTGTTATGTGGTCTTGGTGGCCGCTCCCAGTCACCAGTCTAACTGCTGCATTCTGGATTAGTGAGAGCCCAGGGGTCTGAACACTCATCCCCCACCACCACTTTCTGAACACGGCCCAGGAGGAAGGAGCAGAGCCACTGTATATCAGTGCCCCCAGCTCCCAACCACTCTAGATGGTCCAGAAGGATGTTATGGTCGATGGTGTCAAAAGCCGCTGAGAGATCCAGCAGAACTAGGAAACAGCTTTCACCTTTGTCCCTAGCCCACAGGAGATCATTGACCAGTGCGACCAAGGCAGTTTCAGTCCTATGATGAGGTCTGAATCCTGACTGGAAGGGATCCAAATGGTCCACTTCTTCCAGGCGTGCCTGGAGTTGTTCAGCAACCACTCGCCCAGTCACCATGCCCAAGAATGGAAGATGTGAGAATGGGCGATTGTTGGCCATATTGGCCGCATCTAAAGATGGTTTTTTAAGAAGCAGTTTAATAACCGCCTCTTTCAGTGGGCTGGGAAGGCTCCCTTGCAGAGAGAAGCATTCATCACCCTGGGAAACCCATCACCCAGCCCTTCCTGGCTAGCTTTATAAGCCAGGATGGGCAAGGATCAAGGAGACAAGTGGTTGGTTTCACTCGTCCAAGCAGCCTGTCCACATCCTCGGAGGTAACAGATTACGCAACTGGACTAGACAGAATTCTAGCACTCTCCCGCCATGGCCCTGCTCCCACAGTGGAGTCTGCCTCTCCCCAAATCTGAGCGACTTTATCTGCAAAAACCTTTACAAAATCATTGCAGGAGATCATGTGACCCGTACTGGGCCCTGATGAAGCAGGTGGTTCTGCTAAATTGCAAACCACCTGAAAAAGTCTCCTGCTGCTGTTTTCTGCAGCTGCAATAGAGGCAGTGAATAAAGTCTTCTTCGCCGTCGCTACCGCCACTTGGTAGCATCAACATTGAGCTCTAACCCATGTCCAGTTAGATTCAGAATGAGTTATCCACCACGGACGCTCTAGCCGTCTCAGCAATTATTTCATTGCCCTCAGATCCGGGGAAAACCACGGGGCTGTCCGGGCTCCATGTAATTGGAGCCAAATAGTCAATAACCCTGGTTAACTCCACATTCCAGCGGACTGGAACAGGGCCAGTAAGATGAAGCATAATCTGGACAAGGCTGAGATGTTGTTACTGGGTGGTTCTTCTATCTAGACAACTGGTTTACAGCCTGCTCTAGATAAGGGCACACTCCTTCTGAAAGAGTGGGTTTCTCTTTCAGGGGTTCTCCTGAATCCATTACTGTCATTTGAAACACAGGTGGCCTAGGTGGCATGGAACGATTTCCACCAATTTAGGCTGGTAGCCCAACTACAACCCTATCTGGATGGAGATAACTTGTGATTATCTATGTCCTGATAACCTGAAAAGCTTGGCTCTGTCCCTTCATTTTCCACCAGCCATGAAGAAAAACACCATTCTGATAAAAGCCTCAGTGTTTGAAAGAGGCCTGCTTCGTGTGTGTTTGTGTGTGTGTGTGTGTGTGTGTGTGTGTGTGTTCATATATTTGAGAAGGAATACAAGAGCTGAGCTGCCTCAGCTTCAGCTAGTCACAATGGCCCAGAGGACTTCTTGTTCATAGTTTGCTACAGAAAATGAATAGCCCAGCTGTCAAGAAATTAAACACTGTCACAGGACAAAGAATCTTGTCCAGCTTAAAATCCCAGGGCCTCTCTTAACCACCGGCAACCCCTGTGTGGCTGAAAAAATGAAAACGGCTCTCAGAAACAAAACAGAATATGTCAGTGGAAAGGAAAGAGGAAGATAGATTGAAAATAGGAGGAACGGTTAAGATTTTGCAACTATGCATTTTTAATTTCTCATACATGTGATTTCCCATATATGTGTGTGTGTCAATTCTGCCTAGCATGTGGGACAAGAAAGAACCCTGCAGGGCACATGACTACTTTCTGGAAACAGCTCTGGAGGTAGGAGCGGAACCACTGAAACCCAGTTTCCCTAACCTCAACCCCTCTTGAGACGCACCAGAAGGATACCAAGGTCAACAGTATCAAATCCACTGAAAGATCAAGGACAATGAGCAAGGTCACACTCTTCCCATCTCTCTCATGATATATGTCACCCACTGGGGTGACCAAGCAGCTTCAGTGCCATGATCAGGCCTGAAGTCAGATTGGAATGGATCCAATTTTACCTAACTGAAGAGCAGCTATTATGCCAACACCCATGTTGCAAGACACACATCAATGGACTAAATTATGGCCATGAACTATGATGTAATACGTTGCAGGAAACCCTAGCTATAGGAAACTCTCAGCACTGAGAGAAGAAGGCCAACAGAGCATTTGATGTAACATTTCTCTGATGAAAATATGGACACCCTGTTCTATAATAATAATAATAGTAATAATGTTTTTTTATACACCACCCATTAAACATTTTTTTAAAAAACCCAACCCTATACAGGGCTGCCTTCAAATGTCTTCTAAAGGTTGTATAGTTACTTATTTCCTTAGCTCAGGAATTGCATAACTCCATACTGTCCAACATGTCTCCAATAAAAATAGGGACATCCTACCATACCCTCCAGCATTTCTCTGATGAAAACAGCAAGACATTCTGGGATCAAATCAGAAACCAGGACAGCTTCTGTAAATCTGGGGCTGTCCTTGGGGGGGAAAAGGGACACTTGGAGGGTCTTTTTGATGCAGTGCTTATCTCCAATTCTGATTGGATGCTTCCCACAGGCATCTGGTTGGCCACTCTGAGAACAGGATGCTGGACTAGAGGGCCACTAGTGACTAGCCTGATCAAGCAGACTTTTCTTATATTCTTGCACCTGGCAAGAGTTAAAAATCTCAGCTGCCTCTTTGGCAGCCAGTTTTTTCTAGCCTGGGAAGAGACTCATGAGCTACATCTTCTATTAACTACAGGATTTGAGGCATATAATTATTCTAATAACAACAATGAAAATTGCAATGTGCACTACTGAACTGCAGTAGGAACTGCTGTCTTTGATTTGCAAAGCAACATCGTAAGTGATTTGAGGAATTGGGGAAATCAAATCTTCATAAAAGAAAGCACTACTAAGTACCCCCAACCCCCCCCCCCCCCGAACCCTTCAGTGAAATAAATGGGCTGTGTTCTGCTTGGCCATCTCTTGAGACTGGCTTCTACTCTCAGATACACCAATGGAAATTCAACAGTTGACTCTGATAGGATTACTGTGGATTTACACAGGTGAAAGTAGGATCAAAGTGCAGTATTTGATCTGTATTGCTTGTCGTGTCCCTGGGGTTTCCTGATTTCTTAGGTAAGCACCGCATAACTTCTAGCAGCAAATATATATTAGAAGCCTGTTCTCCTTTCCTCAGTAGAAATCCAACGTGGAAAAATTTATCTTAATTGCTTTTGCACTTAGCATAAAATTGTAAAGTCTAAGAGGTGTGTGTTTGAGAGAGAAAAAAAATATATGAAAGCATTATAACCACCTTATCCAAAACCCTTCCAAGCTCTCATTGAGCTCTCATGTTCCTCCATCCTTTACCTTTTTCCTTCCTATCTGTCATGAGCAGACTCTACAAAAGTCTGCAAAAAATCCAATATATTTAATATTAAGAAAAAAATATATAATGGCATGCTATGTTGTTTAGAAAGCAACACAAACAGCAACTCCCCCACAAAAAACAACAATAAAATTATATTGATAAAGCAAATACAGAACACATAACTATACAGTGAAGAATTTTTTTATTGCAACCTAGCTGGATCGCCGGTTCAATCCTAGGAGCCTCTAAACGGAATATATTTTATATTTTAAGCTCTTCACAATGTTGGAAACATGTTAGAAATATTAGATGATAAACTGGGGTGCTTTAAGGCAGTGTTTTTCAACCACTGTTCCGCGGCACACTAGTGTGCCGTGAGATGTTGCCTGGTGTGCCGTGGGAAAAATTGAAAAATTACTTTATATATAGTCAATATAGGCACAGAGTTATTTTTTTTAACATTTTCTAATGGTGGTGTGCCTCGTGATTTTTTTCATGAAACAAGTGTGCCTTTGCCCAAAAAAGGTTGAAAAACACTGCTTTAAGGTGGTCCCTCTCCTAAAAACATGCTGGATTGAAAATATACTGGATATGTGACAACTGCAAAGCCTACCCCCCCCCCAATGGTTTGAGAATTGATATAAATTGCAGCAGTTTATATGAAAAGAAAAAGCTGCCTCCTAAAGACTGTGCTATCTGAACTCGCCCTATTTTGTCTGGCGATAATATTTGTCATAAGTATGCAAAAAGATGCTGTAAGAATGATCTACTTAAAAGTAACAATTACAGTAAAGCCACAACCAAACATCAATTCATATTTAATAAGGCTCCTATTATGTTAATTAAATATGCATTGAGCAAGAAAGTAAGTCACTGAATCTTAGTTACATTTGATAAATTCATTTGGCAAGTGTTGTGCCGTTAACATAAAAATCCAGAAATGCCATACATCCCAAGTAATTATAGTTTTCATACCCTCCTCCCACTTCATATGTCACACAGAGTCCTAGGCATTTAAGAGTGTGAGAGTAAATTGAATGGCATCTTCTGAAGCTACTAATTAATAACGAGAACCTATGTTAATGTTTATCTGTTTAAGGTGTCTCTAATGTAGTGATGGCAGGGTATTAAAGACCTTGGGGTGAGTTAAGAATACACATCTTTAAACATCCAATGCAGTTTTCATTTTATTTTATGGTGCCTTTCCCCCCAAAGGATTTATTTCTCAAAGCTCTGTTAAACAATGATATCTTAAAACTGTAGTGTTTTCTATACTACATGTCCATAACACCTCTTTAGGATTTTTGGATTCTAAAGTCACATTGAAAGGGTGGGGAAATGAAGGGGAGAAGAAAAATCAGATCCTTGAGCCTAAGGTGAACAATTCCTCATGCCGTGTGAAAATGCCTTCAATTTTTTTTAAAAAAATTAGTGATGTGGCATGAAAGTCAGCTGGTAAAAGAAAAGGCAGGTCAGAATAAAATTCCACTGAGGTAACTGCATGCCTCCAGCTACAGTATAGGAATGCCCTGAAGGTTTTTGTCCATTACTGCAGGCAAATGATTTAGAGAGAGAGAGAGCATAATCATTCGTGGCCATGTTCATCTCAAAACTATTGCATTCTAACATGGATCCTATAAATACAGGGCTGGCACTACCAGCCTCGGGTGACAGAAAGGGCAGCAAATTAGCACTCCTTTGTTCCATATATATCCAGCTACGCTGCCCACCTACCCATCAGGCATCAGGGAATCTGATCCCCCCACGGTAGGCTGCCAGGAATAGATAGGACAAGGGAAGTTCTCACCAATGTCTTTTATTGAATATTCACACAGAGAGGCTTGGAAATGCAGCCTCTTGGAGTAATGGTGTTGCTCTACCCCCCCCTTCTCTCCTCAGTCATCAACAGCACACCCCACCTTATGGTGGGCGCATAGGCACTGGCGGAGGAAGGGGGCATGCAGTAGGTGCGGTCTATCCCGGATGCCACCCCGCCTCCTGGAATGCTTACCGCGGGCGGCGCCCCCTGGGACACTCGATACTCACCGTGGGCGACTAGCCCTGCCCCTGGGTGCACAGCATGTGCGCTGCTCTGGGTGCCGGAGCAGCTAGCTCTGCCTCTGCGTATAGGGCCATTTGTCTCCGAGCCCTTTGCTCTCTTATTTTCAATGCTCTCTGGGTTCTGGGAGAAGGGGATCTGGAATGCTTTCTAGTGATAACGTGTCAGCCAGCTGCTCCAGCTCTGCCTCCGCCTCTCCCATTATTTCCCAACTTTGCCCCTCATCTGGCTCTGAGCTGTGACCTTCCACAAACCACAGTTGTAAATCTATAGTGTCTTCCTCTTCTCTGGAAGGTTCAGGCTGGGGAGGTGGTCTCCATCATCCCTCCTCTGTCCAGTCCCTGATGCTACCTGGCTCTTCTGTGGCTCTCCAAACCGATATCCTGCCCACACCTTGGATTATTGATGAGGTAGCTTAGCAGAGTGCCTCAAGCAGAGGTGAAGACACCCACTTTGGACTGTGCAATGCCGCACAAGGAATCGGGAGCTTCATGCAACCATTGTGTAACCTCAGTTTGAGTCACTGCAATATGAACATGCATGTGCAAACTGTGGCCTGCAGTGATCTATTTTCCCAAACTAACTTTTAAAGCCATCTCAGGAGTGTGAGAGCCACAGCAGTGCTGCTTCTTCCTGCACTGCTGGACAATGCGAGCAGCCTGGGACCATTCCAAATGTGGGCTCCTCACATTACATGTGGGACAGGGTAACACAATAATTCAATAGGCCAGGCCAAAGGTCAGAAGGACATAGAGTGAAATCAGAGAACAATTGGCAGTAAAGGGGTGTGTGTGTGTGTGTGTGTGTGTGAGAGAGAGAGAGAGAGAGAGAGAGAGAGAGAGAGAGAGAGAGAGAGAGAAGAGTGATATTTTGGAGTCAGCATAAGGTTTTCTGGTTTGCATGCAAAGTATGAGTGAAGGAATTTATATCTACAGTGGTTGTGTGCACGCCTGTTTTTAATTAACCTTCTGCTACTTGCTCCACACCTCCAAAATAAGATAGGATAATAACCCATATGAGAAGAGAAGAACTAGGGACCAAGGGCCAGGAAAAGCAAACATGAATTAACCAGAGTCAATTGCCTAATTTATTTTTTATTTGAAAACTAATTTTCCTCCCCCACCCCACCCTAACCTGCCCCACAAAAGTAATTTCATTTCTTTTACTCAGAATAAGGAAAGAAATGTCTATCTATTTAAAGATAACTATCCTTTTCTGAATAAGGAACGTCTCTCAAAAGCCGGGTTGGGAAGCAGGCCCACTGTATGAAGAACAGTTTGTTTTCAGAAAGCAGTGAATAGAAAAATGCTCAAGTGTCCAATCCGAGTGAAGTAAATGAGCTCTCTAATGATAAACACCTGCAAGCACCAGTTCTACTAGAAGGCTTCCTCGTGATGAAGAAAAGCAGCCGCAGGTATCAAGTAATTGCAGAAATAACAAAAGAACAGCAACTCATTCAGCAATATGAAACTATCTTAAAAACAAAACAAAACAAAACAAAAGGCAATCACTCCTCTAAATTTGTGATTACTCTGAGGAACATATATTTGCTACCATGAGAAGAGAGGATTTCAGAACTCCTAAGTGTCGAAGTAGTTTCATAAGTTTGGAAAGAACCCAATGGATCATTGACTGAAATCACATCCAGCAGTTTGAAATGTAAGTGGAGAACCTTGAAAAAGACAGTAATGGGTTCAAACATCTGCTTTAATCCATCCCAATGGGAAAGAATTATACAGGACTTTGTGGTGGGACTAAACAGTGACAAAGTGTAATTTGCATATCTTCAAAGTGCAATAACAGGAGGTATATGGTCTGTACCAGTTTTTAAGCAGAACAAATACGTTTTAGCCACTGAGTGCAATTAAAAATTAGATGACTATAAACAGGCCAGGAAAGCATTTATTACATACAAATTATTAATCCAATTATTCATATATTCCTTATTAGTTCAAGTTTGTTTTCAAGACTAGATGAGACACAAGAGGTCTATGATTCAGATCTTCCATCGATTTTGTTTTTCTACCTGGCTGCTTTGAAGACCAAGGAAGTGTTACTCTGGGAGATGGTGTTTAAATCTTCCTTCCCCTACCTGTTCTCTGAATGCTATTTGCTCTATGGGGAATTGGGAGAAGTAACAGCACCTGTATCTATTTTCCCTTCTCCCCAATTGGTAACAAAATATTAAAAATACAATAAAACATCAGACATTAAAAAAACTTCCCTAAACTATGATCTCTCCATAGGTTTCTAATTAGCAAAACGAGATCTTAATCACAGATATCCTGGGTCACATTTTCCCACCTCCCCAGTTTAGGAATTTACAAAACTAAGTTCCCATCACGTATATATTAATCTCATGAAGGGAACCCCATGTGATAACCAAAGAGTGAGGTTGCACTGCTTGGACATCCATGCGAACAGCTGTTTAACTGTAATCTACAACAGGGCAGATATCCATTCCAGACCCAACATTTATACATCTGGGAGGCAGAGACAGTCAGGAACCAGACACTGGGATGCATCACAGCCCCACTCCCCGGCAATTGCATTTAGCAAATCGTGGATAAATCAGGCGAGACTTTTGTAGGCACGTTGGAGACTCTCACTGGAGAGAACAGTGGTGTTCAAACTGTTTCTGGTTCTACACAGCAGGGTTGCTCAATAGTGACTTTTATACCTAAACATTTTTATTAGAATGGCACACAGGTTTTAAAAATTCATTTCCTAATCAACATTTGATTGCATTTTATCAGTTAATGACATTAAAATGTAGCATGTAAAAGGATGGAGGGTATAAAAGTATCAACACTGCATGAGAGACTAAGCAAGCTTAAAGTAGAGTAAGGAGACTTTTGCTTTCATGTCAAAGAAACAACACAGTTCAATTATTTTCTTTGCAACAGAACACAAATCCAGCGAAATCCCAGGGGAGAAGATGATTCATCGGGTTTACAGGCTAATGGAATCGCTGGATAAAGTATCTGCAAGGGCAGATTTGTGAAGAACCATCACTTTGTTTTCGTCAAATACAGAGCTTAGAGCTCTTGGGAAAAAAAATTTGGAAAACAAATTGCAAGCTATATTATGAGAGTTAGATTCAGCATTTACTTTTGATGTAAAGAACTGCTTTGCAGTGATACCAATTGATCCCAGTACTGTCAACCATGACTGGCAGTGGCTTTCAAGGATCTTTAGCTGATCCCCGCCCACTCCTGCCCTTCTACTAGTGGGCTTTGATTCCTTAACTGGAGATTCTAAGGTTTTAAATGTGAAATCTCATACATGACCTCATACATACTTACCACATCAGTCAGGTTTATCTTGGCCAATCCTCCCCCATCCTTCATTTTGAGGCTTTTCTCATCCCCCCCACATGATCTCATTGTGAGTCTTCTTTCAAACACTGCCTAGTTAACTTTAGTCACCTTATGAATAATTATAATGCTGCCTGTAAATTTTAAGCAACCCAAGTGTGTGGGATGAACCCATGAGAATAGGTAAAGGACCCATGGATGGTTAAGTCCAGTCAAAGGCGACTTGGGGGTTGAAGTGATCATCTCGCTTCAGGCCGAGGGAGCTGGCGTTTGTTCACAGACAGCTTTCCGAGTCATGTGGCCAGCATGACTAAACCGCTTCTGGCACAACGGAACACCATGACAGAAGCCAGACCACACAGAAACGCCGTTTACCTTCCTGCCACAGCGGTACCTATTTATCTACTTGCACTCGTGTGCTTTCGAACTGCTAGACTGGCAGAAGCTGGGACAGAGCAATGGGAGTTCACCACCGTTATGAGGATTCGAACTGTGGAAATACTGCCAATTAAAGGGAGGCATTTGGGTGCTACTGTGCCAGACATAAGGTGGGGACTTATGTGTCTCCAGAAAGAGAGAGAGAGAGAAGATTTGCACAGACTGTTGTTGTTGTTGTTCAGTCGTTCAGTCGTGTCCGACTCTTCGTGACCCCATGGACCAGAGCCCGCCAGGCACGCCTATCCTTCACTGCCTCTCGCAGTTTGGCCAAACTCATGTTAGTAGCTTCGAGAACACTGTCCAACCATCTCATCCTCTGTCGTCCCCATGAAGTGATCCATGAAGGGGTGCACAGACTAGCTTCTGTAAATAGATGCAATTTTTAGAAATTATTGCTATAATTTTAATAGAAACATAGTACATATCAGTCTAGAAGAAGAGACTGAACAGGTGACCAGTGTGCCCACTTAGTCTGCTGTACAGATACTATTGATGTCTGATTTTGAGGTCTGTGCTCTCCCTTCTTATGATTTTTTTAATCTTTAAACTGGACTTAGACCAGACAGTTCATCAAATACAGGACAGCCCTTACCGACCTCTGTAAAGTAGGACACATGGTCTACCTAGATGACCAGGAGTGTGAGAATTTGCTATTTGAATATGTCAGCAGATACACTGTTTTTTATAGAGCTTTCACGATCCAATGTACAATTTACATATACGTGTAAGCTCAAAAGGTAAGATGTTCCAGCATCTCATATTTACTATGAACAATGTCTTGGTCATGAGCTACTTTTCAACTGCATTGATTCTTGCACTCTGGCTTATTCTTGGATTTTCTCTTCTTTGCAGGTTGTTCCAGGAGCTACTGATAACCACAGAGAATGCCATTCCTCCTGGGAACAGTAATAATTGAAACGGTAACATACACAACCTACAACCACAAATGGATTCTTGAAAAGCAGAAGTTACTTCCTCTAAAAGTGCACATGTTGAGATTAAGCCTTTGAAAAAACTGACCTCAATTGGGGGAAAAAATACAATTGAAGAAAGTTTGCTGCTGAATGAAAATAATATAGTGGCTGCAGGGCACAGTGAACTTCTCTCAGCTGAAGCTTTTAAAAAAGTGTGATTTTAATTCCAGCGTGGGTTGGATCTTATCCCAACAGTTGCTTTATTCTGGAATTAGTTCATATGATTGCAACATACATTAATGAATATTTATGTGTGTATAAATTGACACAAAAAGACAGCTGTGCCATGCAGTAGCTCCTGTCATAAGTCATTATCTGTATTTCAGTTCATCAGTGGTTTAGTGAGCTCTCCCCAACAAGCTCTTACTTAAATGGTTGCCAGAATACTGAATAGATTTTAATGCCAAGGGTTCACTTCATAGGGCAGGAGCATTTTTTAGCCTGTTTGAACACTCCAAGCATTTCTTCAGTGAGAATTCCAGATGGACCTTTCAAATTCTTTGTTGCCAGTGTTGTTGGCAGTGCATGACAGATTCAGCAGGGGCTAACTAGTTTGTCTCAAGATTTGAATTAACGTCTTGTTCTACACCTGCTGTCATATTATCAGCATTACGATTTGGAAATGCAACCTCCCATTGATGCCTTAACACTGTCGTAATGTTAACTTTGTTGGTTCTGAAGTATTTAACATATCATTGCATTTATGTGCATATGTGGATTTTTAAATATTTTTTTATTTAGCACTTTGCTATTTAATTGGCTGTAGTTTTGCCAGTCTGAAAAGTCTGCAGGGTAGACAAACACTGCTGCGATAACTGCTGCTAAGCTTATTATTAGGGGGGGGAGGATTGTGGAGAATTAGCCCAATGCCAGGTAGGGGTTAATTTTTTCTGACAGTTAGAACCCTCAGGGGCGGGCTTAGCCTGGGTATAAAACACCCCTCCCAGTGGGCAGTTAGGCAGTTAAGTGCGGGGGAGTTAGAGTTGGAGTTGAGCAGTGTGAGTCAAGAGATAGAGCTGGGAGTTTAGAGTCTTAGGTGGAAGTTAGCAGAGAGGATAAACAGATTGTGAAACGTGTTATTATTGATATTTAGTTAACTATTAGAGGTAATAGGCCGGTAACATTTAGAGGTATTAGGCCGGTATAGGACAACTGTTATAAGCTTATTGAACAACCTTTTATTTATCCGCAACCACAAGCTTTTGTACTCAATAAACAACTTTTTAGTTCACAATATCCTCGTCTGTGGTGAATGAAGTAAGCAGGATCCAGCTAGTAGTCTGGAGGGCTGCAGCTGGGGACCGTTTGTCGTTGGTGCAGCACTCATAGACCGTAAAACGTCCGGGGGTGGCTGTACAGGGTGGAAGGGCCCGCGACATTAAAGTGGTGGCAGCGTCGGGACGAAAGATAGTCATAAAGTGGTGGTCACATTGAGATCAAAGATCTAAAGGGTTGGCAAGAAGTGCCAAGGTACAAGAAAGATTTAAGGGTGACGCATTGTGTGAAGTGTGAGGCTTAAAGAGGATTTAAGCAAACTTCTGTGAGACTCTACAATCTAGTCAGGAAGGGGATCGCATACACCTGGAAAGGGAGAAGGGGAATTCAGAGAGGAATTACCTGGCCCTAGGGTGTGGTGTGATAGCGCCTAAGACTGTGAGATTGTGAGAGAGTTACAAAGATACTTTGCGTTTGAAACTATTTCAGGCAGAAAGGTTTATAGTGAGAGGTCGGAAAAGTACGCTGGACAAAGTGCACTGAGGTAACTTTAGGCGTGACTTTGGACCTAAGCTGTGGAAACTAAGCCTGGAGGAATAGTTTAACTGAAACATCCTTGATTTAAGTACAAATATAATACCACCAGATAACTAGAAAATGCCACCTAGAAAGACTAAAACAGCTCTTAGGGACTCACAAGTAGAAAGCTCTGAAGAAGAAAATGGGGTTTCCCAGATTGAGGAAACCAGTACTGAAACAGTTAACAAAAATCCTGCTGAGGGGACTAGTTTTAAAGCCTCAGAGGAATTTGAAAAATGGAAACTTGAGAAGGAATATAATTTAAAATTCGAGCTAGCGAAATTACAAGCTGAAGCAAAAGAGAGAGAATTAAAATTACAAGCTGAGGCAAAAGAGAGAGAATTAAAGTTACAAGCTGAGGCAAAAGAGAGAGAATTAAATATTGAGAGAGAGAGAGAGAGAGAGGCAAGAGATCTACAAGAGAAAGAAATGAAACTAAAAGAGAAAGAAATGACCTTAACTATTGAGAGAGAGAGAGAAAGGGAGGAAAGAGAATATTTATTAGAAATGAAAAGACTTGAATTATCAGCTGTAGATAATAGAAACAACAACAATAGTTCCACACAAAATCCTAGCAGGGTGGATTTAAAAAGATTCCCTGACTTCAGAGATAAAGACGACCCTGAAGCGTTTATCATTTCTTTTGAGAGGGCTTGCGAGGATTTTGAAGTAAAAGATGAGGAAAAAATGCAAATACTGAGAGCGCGTATTAGTGGAACATTAACAGAGATTTATTCTCAAATGCCATCTGATCAATCTAAAGATTTTGAAGCATTTAAACAGTTGGTTTATGTTAGATTCGGAATTACTGCAGAACAACTGAGACAAAAGTTTAGAACAATAAAAAAATTGCGTGAGGAAACATTTGCTCAATTAGGAGCTAAAACTACAAATTATTTAAACAAGTGGCTAGAACAGGAGGGTGCCGATTCTGTGGCAAAAATAAAAGAGGTGATCGCATTGGAACAATTTTATGACACGATTAATAGTCATCTGAAGTATTTAATTAAAGAAAGACGCCCTAAAACCATCCTGGAAGCTGCTAATTTGGCAGATGAAATAAATGAAATCCGAGAACACGCTTATGATGCCCCAAAATATAAGGACAAACATTGGGAGACAAATAAGTTTAAGAGAATGCAACAGCCCACAAAATTTACCACAGAAACTGCCAAGAAAATTTTTCCCGCCAATGCAAATGTTCCCCATAACACGCCTATGACAACGGGGGGGACTGAGGGAAAAGTAAATAAATATAGTGAGGGTAAAAGGCCTGAATTAATCTGTTGGCAATGTGGGAGAAAAGGCCATCGACAATTGGACTGTAGAACTGAACTCAGAACTAAGAGTGTAAATAATATCCCTCAGAAGCAGACATATTGTGTCCAAACTGTGGAGACAGAGCCAACTGCCAACATGGTTGCCACGGCAACCGAGGCCCAGTCTAGAGAACAGGCTGATGAGTTACCAGTGGCCCAAGTTGTGAGGTGCTATATAATTCAACAAGATGACATGCTATTACACAAAACAGGAGAAGAAATTTGGGTGAATGGTAAACAATATAAAGGCTTAAAAGACACAGGGTCTCAGATTAGTATTGTACATCCTGATTTATTAAAGCCAGAAGACTTTATTAAAGGCAAAACAATCGGTTTAAAAGGAATATCAAAACAGCCAGAAATCTTGCCAGTCGCACTAGTTAATCTGACATATAAACAATGGTCTGGAAAATGGCAAGTAGCAGTTTCACCAGAAATCCCAGCTCCAATGTTAATCGGGTGGGATTTACTTGACCATGTACAGAGTGCATTTGTGATAACTAGGGCACAAAAACTGCGACAGTTACCTCAGGAGGAAAGGCCTGATACAATTGTTGAACTGACACAAGATACAAGTATAATGCCAGTTACAAATAGTCAAGCAGCTAGTTTTGCAGCCAAGCAGAAACTAGATACAGATTTACAGAAATATTTTCAAGCCACAGCCTTGAATACAGTATTAACCCCTGAAAGCCCGGAGCGGTTTATAGTCAACAATGGGTTGCTATACAGAGAGATTCTTTTAAAGCCTAATAGAGGGGGTAATGAGATCCACAGGCAACTGATAGTACCTACTGAATTCAGAACCAAGATAATACAACATGCACATGGCAGTATCTTTGGAGGTCACTTGGGAATCACCAGAACCAAACAAAGGGTGTCCCAAAATTTCTTTTGGCCTGGGATGGGCAAGCAAATAAAGTTATTTTGTCGAACGTGCCATACTTGCCAATTACAAGGACATGGGCAAGATAAAACGAAAGCACAATTATGCCCCTTGCCTATAATTTCCCAACCCTTCCAACGCTTAGCAATAGATATTATTGGACGACTGCCAAAAGCCAGTCGCAGGGGACATCATTATTTATTGACTATTGTGGATTTTGCGACTAGGTATCCGGAAGCGATTCCATTACGAAACATAGAGACTGAAACAGTGGCTTCAGCTCTAATAAGTTATATGTGTCGGCTAGGGTTTGCAGAACAGATCGTGACAGACCTTGGAGCCTCATTTACCTCTAAACTGATGCAGCGTTTGTGGGAGAGGTGTGGGATAAAACATATCACCAGTACCGCTTATCACCCTCAGACGAACGGATTGGTAGAACGTTTTAATGGAAGCCTGATAAGAATGCTGAGGGCATATGTAACGGAACATCCTCACGATTGGGATGACAATATACAAGCCTTATTATATGCTTATAGATCCATACCCCAGGAAAGCACGGGGTTTAGTCCCTTTGAATTATTGTTTGGGAGAAAAGTCAAGGGTCACCTAGATTTATTAAGATTTAATTGGGAAGGACGGCCGGTTGGGGATTCTGAGAATGTAGTTGATTACCTATTTAAATTGCAAAACACTCTCAAACGATCACTAGAACTGGCAGGAGAACATTGCAAGGTTGCTCAGCACAAACAGAAAGTTTGGTATGACAAAAAGGCACGTGTGAGATCTTTTGAGCCAGGACAGGATATTTTATTAATCAGACCAGTAAAAGGGAATAAGTTACAACTGACATGGGAAGGTCCCTTTAAAATCATTTCAAAAATGAATGATGTAAACTATATAATTCAATACGGTGAAGGCAGGCGGGTCGTGCATGTGAATATGATAAAGCCTTATTATAAAGCAGAAGGGTGGTCATTATTTGCTATTAAAGAAGATCCCCAAGACATGCCAATACCTTGTTGGGAGAGGGAGGAGAAACCCTGTCCAATAACTGACATTAAGTTGGACCCCCAACTATCGCAGTCCCAACAAGAAGATGTAAAACAAATTTTGAAACACTATGCACCCACGTTCAGCAATAAACCAGGTATTGCAAAAGGGGTAATGCATCAGATTGATACGGGCGATGCCAAACCCATTGCATTGGCTCCGTACCGGATTACAGGCCATTATATAAAGACTGTAACCGAGGAAGTTCAGGAGATGTTAAAAGCAGGCATTATTGTTCCTTCGAGTAGTGCATGGGCAGCCCCTGTCCTTTTATTAGATAAGCCCGATGGAACTATAAGATTTTGTCTGGATTTTCGTCGTCTTAACCATGTGACAAAATCAGATGCCTATCCTATGCCTAGGCTTGACAATTTAATCGAGAAAATAGGAAGCTGTAAATATATATCTAGTTTGGACTTAACAAAAGGATATTATCAGATTCCAATGCACCCAAAAGATAGGGAAAAGACCGCTTTCAGAAGTCCTATCGGTTTATATGAATTTACAGTCATGGCGTTCGGTCTAAAAAACGCACCAGCCACTTTCCAACGCCTCATGGATAAAGTTTTAAATGGGTTATATGACTTTACAATTGCGTATCTTGACGATATCGCCATATTTAGTAAAACTTGGGAGGAGCATAAAGGGCACTTAAAAATAGTGTTACAAAGAATCCAAGAGGCAGGCCTAACCATCAAGGCGGCAAAATGTCACATTGGGGGCAGTTCTATCAAATATTTGGGTCATATGATTGGGGATGGGCAGATTAAACCCTTATCTGCAAAAGTAGAAGCCATCGCGACCTGGCCGAAACCCACAACCAAGAAGAAAGTGAGAGCATTCTTGGGACTGGTGGGGTATTATCGTAAATTCATCCCCAAATTTAGTGAAATAGCTGCTCCTTTGTCTAGTCTGACAGGGAAAAAAATAACAGACCCCATCACGTGGACAGCAGCCTGTCAAACTGCTTTTGACAAGCTGAAGAACGCACTGATATCCCAACCAATACTAGCTACACCTGATTTTGGCAAGCCATTTACGGTCTACACTGACGCGTCTAATGATGGACTTGGCGCTGTGTTATGCCAGCCGGGAGCTGAGGACGAACTACATCCGGTCGTCTACCTCAGCAAAAAGTTGTTGCCTCGGGAGAAACATCTGTCGACGATCGAGAAAGAGTGTTTGGCCATCATCTGGGCTCTGCAACGTTTAAAGCCGTATCTGTGGGGACGAACATTTGAACTTTGTACGGATCACTCACCGCTGATCTGGCTACGATCCATGAAGACCAACAGCAAGTTAATGAGGTGGGCATTAATCCTGCAAGACTTTGATTTCACCATCAAATCAGTAAAAGGAACCCTGAACATTGTGGCTGATGCGTTGTCTCGAAAACCAGGGAGCCACGGCTGATCCGAAGACAAGACATCACCACAACGATATTGCATGTCACTGGTACTATGTAATATTGCATGTATATAATGTTCACAACCATATGTACTTTTACTGAAGATGTAACTGTTTATGCTATAGTTAGGTAATATAGGTAAGAGTTATAAAATGTTTGTGTATGTAATGTCTATAGTGATGTTTAAAATGTTGTTTGTATCAGAGGGATACTTTGGCTAGTAACTCCTCTGATACAAACCTAAAAAGGAGGGAGGTATGTGGAGAATTAGCCCAATGCCAGGTAGGGGTTAATTTTTTCTGACAGTTAGAACCCTCAGGGGCGGGCTTAGCCTGGGTATAAAACACCCCTCCCAGTGGGCAGTTAGGCAGTTAAGTGCGGGGAGTTAGAGTTGGAGTTGAGCAGTGTGAGTCAAGAGATAGAGCTGGGAGTTTAGAGTCTTAGGTGGAAGTTAGCAGAGAGGATAAACAGATTGTGAAACGTGTTATTATTGATATTTAGTTAACTATTAGAGGTAATAGGCCGGTAACATTTAGAGGTATTAGGCCGGTATAGGACAACTGTTATAAGCTTATTGAACAACCTTTTATTTATCCGCAACCACAAGCTTTTGTACTCAATAAACAACTTTTTAGTTCACAATATCCTCGTCTGTGGTGAATGAAGTAAGCAGGATCCAGCTAGTAGTCTGGAGGGCTGCAGCTGGGGACCGTTTGTCGTTGGTGCAGCACTCATAGACCGTAAAACGTCCGGGGGTGGCTGTACAGGGTGGAAGGGCCCGCGACAAGGATAATTATTGGGGGGGGGGTTAAGTTGTTTTTTTAAGGAATAGCCACATAATAAAGACAACTGTCAGTTTTGAAAGCATGGCAGTGAATTTGGTGGCCTTCAACTAGACTAGTATCTGTCGCCTGCCATGCTTGAAAACTGTCCAGTAGAATTTAATTATTTCCTCAATTTTCCCTGCATCAGATAATTTCCATGCCTTTCCCCTTTTGCTTTTTGCTCTCGTTTGTCTGAGTGTGTGCTTGCTACTAACCCAGCTGCTGAATGGGATCTCTTCAGCCTGACAAATTTGAAAAACCACTTCCTCTTTTCACTTCCAAAGCCTAACTACTCAGGTAGTCTCTTCAATAGCCTTAGACTACAATCTTGTACACCTTTACATGGGAGTAAATCCAATTGAGCAGAATGGGACTTACTTACAAGCAGGGCTGGTGACAGACTTCAGGGGCTCCTCAGAACAGTTCTGCCTGTGGGTTTGCCTCCCCATCCTCTGTGCAGCTGGTTGTGGGTGGTTGATGGTGCTGCTTTTGAATGGGAGCTATGCTTAGCTCCCGCTATGGTTTTCCCAGTAGTAATGTACGGAAGTGAGAGTTGGACCATAAAGAAGGCTGATCGCCAAAGAATTGATGCTTTTGAATTATGGTGCTGGAGGAGACTCTTGAGAGCCCCATGGACTGCAAGAAGATCAAACCTATACATTCTTAAAGAAATCAGCCCAGAGTGCTCACTGGAAGGGCAGATCCTGAAGTTGAGGCTCCAATACTTTGGCTACCTCATGAGAAGAGAAGACTCCCTAGAAAAGACCCTGATGTTGGGAAAGATGGAGGGCACAAGGAGAAGGGGATGACAGAGGATGAGATGGTTGGACAGTGTTCTCGAAGCTACTAACATGAGTTTGGCCAAACTGCGGGAGGCAGTGGAGGATAGGGGTGCCTGGTGTGCTCTGGTCCATGGGGTCACGAAGAGTCGGACACAACTGAACGACTGAACAACAACAAATTTAATTGGCTGTAGTTTTGCCAGTCTGAAAAGTTTGCAGGGTAGACAAACACTGCTGTGATAACTGCTGCTAAGCTTATTATTGGGGGGATAATTATTGGGGGGGTTAAGTTGTTTTTTAAGGAATAGCCACAGAATAAAGACAACTGTCAGTTTTGAATGCATGGCAGTGAATTTGGTGGCCTTCAACTAGACTAGTATCTGTCGCCTGCCATGCTTGATAACTGTCCAGTAGAATTTAATTATTTCCTCAATTTCCCCTGCATCAAATAATTTCCAAGCCTTTCCCCTTTTGCTTTTTGTTCTCGTTTGTCTGAGTGTGTGCTTGCTACTAACCCAGCTGCTGAATGGGATCTCTTCAGCCTGACAAATTTGACAATCCACTTCCTGTTTTCACTTCCAAAGCCTAACTACTCAGGTAGTCTCTTCAATAGCCTTAGACTACAATCTTGTACACCTTTACATGGGAGTAAATCCAATTGAACAGAATGGGACTTACTTACAAGCAGGGCTGGTGACAGACTTCAGGGGATCCTCAGAACAGTTCTGCCTGTGGGTTTGCCTCCCCATCCTCTGTGTAGCTGGTTGTGCGTGGTTGCTGGTGCTGGTTTTGAATGGGAGCCATGCTTGGCTCCCACTTGTGGTGGCAGCCTGCCATCTTAATTAACCCAAATGCAATGCCCCAGCCTATAAATCTATGAAAACTGCTCACCATCTGACCACCACTGAAATGTCCACCCAGGAGCACAGAAGAGAGTGGAAGAAAAGTCAGGTTAGGGCACTTTTGAGTCCCTGGATCATAGAATCATAGAATCATAGAGTTGGAAGAGACCACAAGGGCCATCCAGTCCAACCCCCCACAATGGCTGATTGAAAGTTGTATCCAAGTAAACTTGCATTGGATTGATTGTAAAATGGGATCAAATAATTAAATATCGTCAAACAACCATGAGACTTAGTGTTTATCTTCAGGAAGTAAATGAACCAGCTCCATTTTCTTAAACTTACCAACATCCTGAAGTTGCAATCCTGTGCACATTTACATGGGAGCAATTTCCATTGAAACGAATGACACTGAAAACAACATGCATGGAGGGGTCTGATAGTACAGCTGCCATGCTGAACAGAGGCTGCTTAAATCCAGTTTTAAGTCAATAGAAGTTAAGCAAATGGAAATAATAAAATGTCAAATGTTAAACATACAGGGATGCCTTCAGATGTCTTCTAAAAGTTGTGTAGTTCTTTCTCTGCTTGACATTTGATGGGAGGGCATTCCATAGGGAGGGTGCTACTGCCGAGAACTGTAACTTCACTTCTTGCAGTGAGGGAACCGCCAGAAGACCGTTGGAGGTGGATCTCAGTGTCCAGGCTGAATGATAGGGGTGGAGATGCTACTTCATGAATACTGGGCCGAGACCGTTTAGGACTTTAAAGGTTAGCACCACCACTTTGAATTGTGCTCAGAAATGTACTGGGAGCCAATGTAGGTCTTTCAAGACCAGTGTTATGTAGTCTCAGTGGCCACTCCCAGTGTTATGTAGTCTGGCAGCCACATTCTTGATTAGTTGTAGTTTCTGAGTCACCTTCATAGGCAGCCCCACATAGAGCGCATTGCAGTAGTCCAATGGGAGATAACCAGAGCATGCCCCACTCTGGCAAGACAGTCCATGGGCAGGTGGAGTCTCAGCTGGTGTACCAGATGGAGCTGGCAGACAGCTCCCCTGGACACAGAGTTGACCTGTGCCTCCATGTACAGCTGTGAGTCCAAAATGACTCCCAGGCTGAGTACCTGGTCCTTCAGGGTCACAGTTACCCCATTCAGGACTAGGGAGTCCCCCACCACCTGTCCCCCCCCCAAACAGTACTTGTGTCTTGTCAGGATTTAACCTCAATCTGTTAGCTGCCATCCATCTTCCAACTGCCTCCAGACACTCACACAGGACATTTTATTCACACTGTTAATATAATATATGTGAAAGATTTGTACTCAAACTGTGTGTTACCTGTTAATTTCAGGGTTTTCAAAAATGATGTCAGATGAAAATGTAGGTCTGCACATCAGCACATTTCAATGCGGCTAAAAATATTGCCAGGCACATAGGTGTTTTCCACAATATGTTCTTAGAGTGCTAATCTGGGTTTGTTTTCAAGTATGATTTAAAAGGTGGCTGTTCTGATAAAGTCCTTTTCATTAACCATTGAAGATTGATTTGCTTTGTCAGGGGGGAAAAATCAAAAAGGCTTTTCAATTGCTGCAGAATTTCTTTTGCTTCCCATGCACATATCATTTAGTAGCTGTTTTCTTTGCTGTCTCACTCTCATATTGAAAACCTCCATATCTCAATTTCTAATGCTTTCAACAATTTGCGTGTATTGAGCATGGCAGGGATTCTCTGTTAGATCAGTTTATCTACCTTGTATAAAGGGACAAACACTTATTGGGAAATGAGCCCTTGCTATGGGTTGATTGGAAGATACCTTTCTTGCACATTTGCCCAGAGTCACTGCTATTTGAGAGCAGGTGAGACAATTGTCTGAAATTCTTGCATCTGCTGCTTTGCCAGGCAAAAATAAAATCACCAACCAGTACAGATTAAGTAAAACAAAATGTAAGAGTAGTACTGTTGACCCACAAGCCTGTAGCTCTCATGGCTGGGTGGGGGAGAGGGGAAAGGTTAAGTACCATGTGGTTTGAAAGTATCAAGAGTTATCCACCTGCTTCAAGAAAGAGCAGATGCACTACTGCAAGATGATTTGAACAGCAGACATTTTCAGCTGATTCAAACCCAAACCACACATTTCTGAAGTAGAGGAAGTGTCCCACTAACTTGAAAACTTCTACTACCTTACCTGAATCCTGAATCCTGTGTAAAAGAGAGAACAACACCAAGGCCCAAAGCTCTGGATGATCTCATCCAGTGGTTTCATGTAGCTGTGAAAAGCATAAGGGATAAGATGTAATTTGTGTGTTTGTGTGCATGTGTGTGTTTGTGTGCGTGTGTGCGTGCATATGCATGCACGCGCATGCATTGGAGGCCATACCGCCCAACTCTCTTGTTTTCAGCGGGATGTCCCAGATTGACAGAAGCCTTCCCAGCTTCTGATCCCATTCCTGGATGTCCCTTGCTCTGACTGTGTCGGAGTGCAGGTCCAAAAGATGGGTGCTTTTTTTGTTCTGCACTGTGGCACAAGTTAACTGGCTCATACGAGAGCACAGGATCAGAAACCAGAAGCCCCCATGCGCTGCTCCTCTTCCTCCTCCTTCTGTCGTGACACTTCCAGAAGCCGGCTTCTGGAAATACGTCTGAGGTACCATTGGAGCAGGAGATGGCAGAAGTGACAGGTGAAGGTAGGAGCGAGGAGAGGCTGAGAGGCATGAGTGACGGAGCATGGAGATAGGGTCTGTGGAAGGTGCTGAGATCTGACGGGTGGGCGGGTAAAGCAAGACGGAGATGGGGCAGGCAGGAATGGGTTGGGTGTGTGTCTCCTGCTTTGCCCTCTTGGAATGTTGGATTGCATCGTGGAGGCTGGTCCACTAGGGCTACTGGTACACAGCCCTCCCAATGAGAATGCCAAGCTTTTTTTGTTTTTTGTTTTAAATAGTCTTGGTTTCATTTGCTTTTTACTTACACACAAGGAGCAGATTGTTATTAAGAGTTCTCTTGTGTGGAACTTCTAGGATTAGGCTTGTATTGCTTAAGTCCAACAGTCCTTCCCTTTACACACCTTCTTTTTAAATCCTATGGTTTTTTCCTATTTTGATATAATAATAATAATAATAATAATAATAATAATAATAATAATAATAATAATAATAATAATATTATGCTGGTTGCATTTTCTTACAGATTTGGTGGACACACCCCCCCCCCCCGCATGCATTCCATTATGTTGCAGAAGACCTTAAGTTTTTTTTTTTTTATGTAGTCTGTGATTATTTTATTCAGCAATTCTCCACCTTACATTGTTTGATTCTTAGTATCTTTGTGTGTGGCAATGTGTGGTTTTTCTACACACACAGACTATCAAAGGGATTTTTTAAATTAACTTTATTGCCAAGCCATAGTCTGCCTTATTAAGTCATTATTATTTATTACTACATTCCTCTTAGTGCTTTTGTGTAGGCCTCAGGAGATTTACCCCTCTCCAAATTATCATCAGCCAAGCTGCTGCCTGGTTTAAGTTGCAATCATTTTATTCTTATCATTATTAGTGTCTTTGTGGGTGGGTCTCCTATGCGGTTGTCTGTCACTTGACTTCAGTGCTATTATGTGCAGAAGCACCCACTTGGTAAGCAGCAAAGCATCACGTAACACACATTTTGTCCTCCTTTTTTATCATCCCCATCATCACTCTTCTAGCTAACAATCCATTATTTGGTCAAATTATGAGAAAGCGGGTTCTCCCTAATAGAGAGCACGTGTTGCGGTGGGGGCCAGCAAGCCACCTCCATTGCTGTGGGTGGAATAAAATGGATGGCCACAGCTCCAATTGGGCTTGGGGGTGTTGTTGGGGAGATTTACATGTATGGAGTGGTGATGGATAGCCAGCAGCCTATATAAGGGTTAGCCTCATGACTGACCGCCCTCTTGGCTGCATGCCGCTGATCACCCGCCCTCCCCCCTTTTTTGTTTAGGCCTCTGTGCGGACCTTGCTATGCCTGTCATGGGGTCGTCTGCTTTTGGGGCAGGGGCCTGGTAGGAATTTTGCCAGTTGGCTGACTGGCTCTTGACATCTGGTTTTTGCCTACTGCTTAGCAACTAGTCACAACTTGTAAGGTTGGCGGTTAGGCATTGGTCATCATGTGTGATTGGAGGGGCGGTAGTCCCTCCAAATGGTGATGGTGTGCTGGGAATTCTGTTAAAGGAATCCAGGGGCTCATATGCTAGTCTGAAACCCCGGTAGGGGTCAGGGCCCATGCAAGAGCCCCTGGGACCCACTGGGGAGGGGGAGGGTTCTGCGTACCAACCCCCAGATCTCTTCCCAGATGGGATTACCCACTGCTGACACGTGGTCGGCTCTGTCCTGTCGGGCAGCTAGTCTGGACCAATGCCTACACAACCACTCACATTGATTTGTAATTTAATAAAGTTGTGGCCTAAATTCTGCCAAAAACCCAAACAAAAATTATGTCTCATGTCTGAATTATTTGGGGGTGGCATTGAGGACCTCCACACACAAATGGATGTGGTGCTGGCAGAAAACCAGGAGATGTCCTTGGGGAGAGTGTTGGCAACAATGACAGGGGTATTAACAGCAGCACTGACTGACAATTGAGTTCTCCTGCCACCAAGCTCAAATGCACATTCACTGAGGACAGCATGTTGATTTGGCAAGGGATGTTTGAGGGGCAATTTCTTCTTAAAATGAAATAGGGTATATATATTCTTTTAATCATCACCCTCAAGATGCAGGTGTCACAATGGGAAGGGAAAGGGTTAACCGCCACCCTGACGGCAACCTTAGTACACACCAGTAAAGGTAAAGGTAAAGGGACCCCTGACCATCAGGTCCAGTTGTGTCCGACTCTGGGGTTGCGGCGCTCATCTCGCTTTACTGGCCGAGGGAGCCAGCGTACAGTTTCCGGGTCATGTGGCCAGCATGACAAAGCCGCTTCTGGTGAACCAGAGCAGCGCACGGAAACGCCGTTTACCTTCCCGCTGGAGCGGTCCCTATTTATCTACTTGCACTTCAATGTGCTTTCGAACTGCTAGGTGGGCAGGAGCTGGGACCGAGCAACGGGAGCTCACCCTGTGGCAGGGATTCGAACCGCCAACCTTCTGATCAGCAAGCCCTAGACTCTGTGGTTTAACCCACAGCGGCACCTGGGTCCCTAGTACACACCGGTACTTTCTCCCATTTGGATGAATGGTTAAAACCCAACCCGGTGATGCAACTTGAAGGATGCGTGGGGGCAGGGGAGGAAAATCTCTCTGCCCCTTGGACTTCTCTCACAGACACAAACACACACACAGTAAAATACACCTCTGCAGCCCAAGCAGTCTCTGAAATATAAGAATCATCTCCCTGCTTCCCCTCTAAACAGTGGACAGTTTCATAATGAAAATTAATGAGTTCTGGTTGACCAACTGACTATCTGGCTAAAAGGGAAAACAAAGGAATAAATGGAGGCTGGACATTGCTGGCTGCAAATCTAGACACCCAAGGAATTGGGCAGTGAAGTATATGGAATCTGGCTCTCATGTGGCAGTTGCCATGGCCACATCTGTTGCTCACACAGCAAAGGCATAGTTCTGGCAGGATACTAAAATGAGAAGACAAAAGGTCATTTACAAGTAAAATACCATTTCCTTTCTATTTCACTGAATTCTCTCCATATGGTTTATAAGGTGCTCCTCTTGAGTAATTTATAATTAAGCAAAACTATAGAAGTGAAATGTATTCCTTTGTACCCTGCAGAATATATTTTGCCTTGCTGGTCCTTTTATTCTTGTGCATGTGGAGTTCTTCTTCTGAGCTTCAAAAGACCTTCTTCTGCATTTGTTTTTCTCTTTGACTCTCTTGAGCATATGAGCTCTCCATACTTCATGTGCATTCATAATTTTAGAAAGCGTGATAAAGTGACCTTTATTTTTATTTATTTATACAGAGCCATCTGTAGGCATGGTGCTTCACCAAGTAACAAAAAACAAATCTGCCTGACTTGATGAATTTACATTCTGTATTTTGACTGTGGAGAGGAGCGGGGAGGCAAGGGCAGATAAGGAATGTATGTGGGCAAATGCAGTTACATGGATGTGGAGATACAGATTAGAAGTGGAGTTTTGAAGCGGAGCTTGTTGGAAGACAGAAGTGGCCATGTGTAGATGTTCTGGGAGCCTTTCAGTCATAAAGGCCAGCAAGGGGAAATTGGCAGTCTTTAAAGAAATAGGTATTTGAGCAGCTCATGTTGGAGGAGTGAAGGGTACTGTGAAGGATCAAGGGGAATAAAATGGGAGTGGGGCTATGTGAAGCCTTAAAAAAAGAGGTGGGAACCTGTGGCCCTTGAGATAAAATTGGACTCCAACTCCCATCATCCCCTATTAGCATGGCCAATGGTCAGGGTGATGAGAGTCCAGCAAAGCGAGTTCTCCTTCATGGAGAGCACGTGTTGCGGTGGGGGCTAACAAGACACCCCTCTGTTGCTGGGTGGGATCGTATAGATGGCCAAGGACTGTGATTGGGTTCTGCGGGTTGTTGGGGAGAATTTAATGTTGCAAGTTTTGATGGACAGCCCAGAGGCTATATATGTTTCTGCCACGCAGCGTGAGCCCCTCTTCGCTACGTGCATCGGATCACCCTCCCCCCTCCCTATAATTTTAGGCTTCTGCGTTGACCTTGCTATGCCTGTCATGGGGTTGTCTAATGTTGGGGCAGGGGCCTGGTAGGAATTTTTCCATTTGGCTGATTGGCTGGTGCCATTTGGTTTTTGCCTACTGCATAGCAATTAGTCAGAACTTGTAAGGTTTGCGGTTAGGCATTGGTTATTAAATTGGTTGGTGGAGGGGTCAGGATTGGCTGTGGCTGCCCCTCTAATGCTGCTGCTGCGCGGGGAATTCCGTTAAAGGAATCCAGGGGCTCACCATGCTTTTGTCCATACCCCCTAGCAAGGGGCTAGGGCCACGCAAAGAGACCCTGGGAACATTAGGGGAGAGGCGAGGGTCAGACCCCCGGCTCCCATTCTCTTCCTAAAGTGTTTTGCCTTTACTGACTCATGGGCGGATGGAGGTCAGTTCTGTCCCAAGGCGGGGACAAATAGTCAGAACCAGTGCCTAAGCAACCACTCACATATTTGTATTTTAATAAAGTTGTGGCCAAAATTATGCCAAAAACCTTAAACTTAAATTTCTCTGTGAAGTGTGTGTTATTTGATGGGTGGCTTGGGACCTCGACACGCAACATCTAGGCCATGGTGACACATGGTAATGCATAGTTTCCTGTTGATCACTATATAAGTTTGATTCCTGAAACTTGGTCTGGCTGTTCCATGCCAGCTTTCAGACCCAGCCTATAGTACAATACTGCTTTACATTTAAATATGTTTCCTAGCATACCTAAGAACTAAGAATTAGACTAAGAACAACTTCCGTCAAAATTTCTCACCTAACTCTTTATGACACAGCTGGCAATACTTTAATCATAAATATATAATATGTTTAGAATATGACAACCAGGGCAGAAATGGAAATATTATTGGTGTTCCGCCACAACTACAGAAATCCCTTCATCCACAATCTTGTCCAAAGGAAAGTATAAGTTTTTTTGGTATTGCTGTAAGGTTTTTTGCCTTATTGTTTACTAGCAGCACCATATCCGGTAATGCTCCAGAATTTTAAGAAACCAAAAAATGCTGTTTTGAAATCACATGCCATCCAACATTTCTCCAATGAAAATAGGGACATCCTATTTAATAATAATAATAATAATAATAATAATAATAATAATACCCATCCCATCTGACTGGGTTGCCCCCAGCCATTCTGGGCATTAAAAACACAATAAAACATTAAATGTTTTAAAAACTTCCCTATACAGGGCTGCCTTCAGATGTCTTGTAAATATTGTATAGTTACTTATCTCCTTGGCTCGGGGGTCTCATAACTCCACACCCTCCAACATTTCTCCAATGAAAATGTTGTTGTTGTTGTTCAGTCGTTCAGTCGTGTCCGACTCTTCGTGACCCCATGGACCAGAGCACGCCAGGCACCCCTATCCTCCACTGCCTCCCGCAGTTTGGCCAAACTCATGCCAGTCACTTCGAGAACACTGTCCAACCATCTCATCCTCTGTCGTCCCCTTCTCCTTGTGCCCTCCATCTTTCCCAACATCAGGGTCTTTTCCAGAGAGTCTTCTCTTCTCATGAGGTAGCCAATGTACTGGAGCCTCAACTTCAGGATCTGCCCTTCCAGTGAGCACTCAGGGCTGATTTCTTTAAGGATGGATAAGTTTGATCTTCTTGCAGTCAATGGGACTCTCAAGAGTCTCCTCCAGCACCATAATACAAAAGCATCAATTCTTCAGCGATCAGCCTTCTTTATGGTCCAGCTCTCACTTCCATACATTACTACTGGGAAAACCATAGCTTTAACTATACGGACCTTTGTCGGCAAGGTGATGTCTTTGCTTTTCAAGATGCTGTCTAGGTTTGTCATTGCTTTTCTCCCAAGAAGCAGGCGTCTTCTAATTTCGTGACTGCTGTCACCATCTGCAGTGATCATGGAGCCCAAGAAAGTAAAATCTCTCACTCCCTCCATTTCTTCCCCTTCTATTTGCCAGGAGGTGATGGGACCAGTGGCCATGATCTTAGTTTTTTTGATGTTGAGCCTCAGACCATATTTTGTGCTCTCCTCTTTCACCCTCATTAAAAGGTTCTTTAATTCCTCCTCACTTTCTGCCATCAAGGTAGTGTCATCAGCATATCTGAGGTTGTTGATATTTCTTCCGGCAATCTTAATTCCGGTTTGGGATTCATCCAGTCCAGCCTTTCGCATGATGAATTCTGCAATGAAAATAGGGATGTCCTAACATACGCTCAACATTTCTCTGACAAAAATAGGGACATTCTAAAGAAAAGTGGGACATTTCAGGATCAAATCAGAAACCAGGACAGCTTTTGTAAATCCAGGACTATCCCTGGAAAATAGGAACACTTGAAGAGTCTGAAATCAGTTATTAAAATCAGTTCAGTTTTCAAAGGTTCAGTCCACCATCTTGATTCCAAATGGCATCCAATTGTATCCAAACATAGATAGAACCTCCTCCTTGATTTCAAATACCATTGTGCAGAATTTGGTTACAATATTTTGAGAGGTGAATGCATAGCAAACAAACAACTTTCCAGAATATATAGATCCAGACTGGCAGTAGCTGTCTATGGTCCTTCCATAGAAATCTCTTCCATCACCTGTTAAATGATATTAACTGGAGATTCCAGGGATTAATTTTAGGACAACCTGAATGCTACTACAGAGTAATAGTCCCTTCCCTAAGGCGACTCAGTTCAAATCCCATAATCATGAAGTAGTCTTTGGGACAGCTACTTCTTTTTAGCTGAATCTTCTTCATAGGGTTGCTGTCAGTTTATATATATATATATATATATATATATATATATATATATATATATATATATACACACACACACACACACACACACACACACACATCAGTGTCTTGGTGGAAGGGTGAGACAAAAATGGAATAAATTAATAATGTATGTAGTTAAAGGTGTAATGTTCACATTATTTTGCCTAATTGAATGTTATATAGTGAAAATATTGTTCCCAAAGAGAGTGTGATGGATTCCCACACACACATATTTGGCCTCATTAAGAATACTTCAACTCTCAGGAAGATTAAGATTGTTACCTTTGCACTTCATTAACTATGTGATTCACAATGGGAAGTGTGTGTTTTAATTGCTCGGATATAATCTGTTAATTGAGGTTACACAGAGTTCACAGCAACAGCAACTTAGCTGGGTGTCTAAACAGTGGAGATTGCCTTTTCCGTCTCATAGCATAAAAATGCCAGACTTGACAGATGACAAAAAAGGCTAATGGACCCATCTATATGTCTGTAGTGATATTAGCTGCCTGATCACCTTAAAAAACCACACACATCTTCCGATCAGAGCCAGAAAACTTTCTTAATCATGGAATTGTAGAGTTGGAAGGGACCCTGAGGGTCATCTTTCCCAATTCCCTGCAATGCAGGAATTTCAGCTAAAGCACCCATGACAGATGACCATCCAACATCTGTTTAAAAAACCTCCAATGAAGGAGACTACATTGGCTTGGTCATGTCCGCAGAATCCCCAATGATGTACTCTATGGCAGCTGGATTCCAGCACCAGGCCAACTGGTAGATGAACTCTGTGTTACAAAGATGTCTGCAAATGAAACATGAAGGCTTGCAACATCATCCCTGCCATATGGGGATCCCTTGCAGACGATTGCAGTCGTGTATCCATAGCAGTTGTTGTTGTTGTTCAGTCGTGTCCGACTCTTCGTGACCCCATGGACCAGAGCACGCCAGGCACGCCTATCCTTCACTGCCAGAGCAGTTACCAGAGGAGAAATGACTGCTGGGAGGAGCACAGAAAGAAGAAATGTCATGGTGCATCTGCAGCAGCACAACTGAAAACCTTCATCTGTCCCAGCTGTAACAAAACATGTCTCTCCTGTATTGGTCTCTACAGTCACAGCAGGAGCTGTGAGCTTCCAACAGCTTGACCTCACTCCCAAAGGGGCACTCTGTCATTGTCTCCCGAGACAAACGGATGCCAACCACTATTGGACATTTTTTCTCTCCCCTCCATCAGTGAATTAAAAGAAGTGCTGGAACTTTTAAAATATGTTTATGATATGATTATATATCTGCTGCAACTATCTTCTGATGGAACTATTTATCTGCACCAAATTCCTTTTGTGATAGCTTTGCTGTTTTGTAATAGGGATTTAATTGCACTATTACTGGGCAAGAATGGCAGTATTCTAATGAATGGATGGGATTGCTAATAGTTTATACAGAAGGAGGCTGCTGAATTTATTTCTCCCCCCCCCCTTCACTGCTGTGATTATTACCAGATGATCCACTGTGATTTGTGGAGATAAATCTGATTTTATTGTTGTGGATGATCTTGCTATAAATAAATAAATAAATAAATAAGAGAGAGAAAGAGGCTATGATAATTTCAGCTTTAATGGGGAAACCGGAATTTGATTATTGAATTGGATTGGGTAAGTGCAGCAGAAGTAAAAGAAGGGTAAGCCTATAAAATAAAACATTGTATTGCAAACACCATATGCAAAACAGACAAGCCATATGCTACACTGAATTGAAATTTCAGCCTTCATGACATAGGAAAATGGCCAAGTAAACAGCTATGGAGGAGGGTCAAGATATTAACTGATATGCATGAAATTTCATATATAGCTATATAATCCCTAGTGTAGTAAGATAACCTTTGGAGAAGGCAATTTTAAAAAAGTTTTTTTTATGAACCACCCTAGTAGGGCAGTAATTCAAATATATAAAAGGATATATATGTTCAAATATATAAAAGGATGTCATATAGAGGAGGGTGAAAGGTTGTTTTCTGCTGCTCCAGAGAAGCGGACACAGAGCAATGGAATCAAACTACAAGAAAGAAGATTCCACCTAAACATTAGGAAGAACTTCCTGACAGTGAGAGCTGTTCGGCAGTGGAATTTGCTACTAAGGAGTGTGGTGGAGTCTCCTTCTTTGGAGGTCTTTAAGCAGAGGTTTGACAGCCATCTGTCAGGAATGCTTTGATGGTGTTTCCTGCTTGGCAGGGGGTTGGACTGGATAGCCCTTGCGGTCTCTTCCAACTCTATGATTCTATGATTCTATCATTGTTCCTTGATAATTTGTCACCCCTCTTCATGATGGAACATGGGCGAACCGCCCCCGCCCCCTTTCCTATGCACCTGGTTGTGATGACCAGATAGAGTGGATTGGAGGCCTACAAGAGGTTCCCAACCCCTGTACTACCACACTAGGATATTATGATGTGTTTGTTACTTATATATTTTGCTGAAGTGAAATTGTAGAACATTTTAGAACCCCTGATTATGGATGATGACTTCTGATTTTTCAAACCTGAGTGAAAGTACAGGTATTAAAACAATATCAAGGAAAGTAAACTGAGTTATCAGCATAGCTGTGCTTTTTAAAACATGAGGCTCCACACAGCACTTGAATGCATCGGCTTCGTTAGGTCTCAGTATAAAGACTAATAAGACAGCTATCGATCGGAAAATACCAAAACACATTACATTGAAACAAAGATCTGCTGCGGTGCCTCTGACAGTTATTTTTTTTTTTTAAAGAGATTTTATTCTTTTATCATATAACAAAAAAGAAACAACATTAAACATACATAAACATAAACATAGAAAAACATAATAAACAATTCAACAATAAAAAACACAACATTGACATATCAAAAGAAAAGAAAACTTATACAAACCTTATCAAATTCTTATCTTTTTTACTCTACTTATTTATACTTCTTAGGGGGACTTCCCCTGGTCCCTCCTCTGTCTTCAAAAACATATATACTTTTTAAGGTAGCTTCCTTTCTTAAAATTTCTTTTATAACCATTATAACTTGTCTTATACTTCTAAAGCCGATTCTTATATACATTTCTGCTCAAATATTCAGACATTCAATTTCACATGCTTAACTAAATAGTCCTTAAATTTCTTCCAATCTTGCGACACCTTCTCCTCCCTCTGGTCTCGGATTCTGGCGGTCAGGTCTGCGAGTTCCATAAACTCCATCAGCTTCATCTGCCATTCTTCAATTGTTGGTATCTCTTCGCCCTTCCAGGTTCTTGCCAATAAGATTCTAGCCGCTGTCGTGGCATACATAAAAAACACTCTATCCTGACTGGGTATCTCTTCGTTGGTCATGCTCAAAAGAAATGCCTCTGGTTTCTTACAAAAGGTAATTTTCATTACCTTTTTAAGCTCATTATAAATCTTATCCCAGAAGGCCTTTACCCCTGAACACGACCACCACATATGATAAAAGGTACCTTTCGACGATTTACATTTCCAACACACATCCGACATTTTAGAATTCATTCTAGCTATCTTTACTGGTGTCAGATACCATCTATATATCATTTTCATTACATTTTCTCTTAAACTATTGCATGCAGTAAAATTGATACCTTTCTGCCACAATCTCTCCCAGTCATCCATCATAATGTTATGACCCACATCTTTTGCCCAATCTATCATTGTAGATTTAACCAGTTCATCTTTCGTATGCCACTCTAGCAACAAATTATACATCTTGGAAAGGTTTTTAGAGTTCGATTCAATCAGTTCTGTTTCCAGTTTTGATTTTTCCACTTGAAAACCAATTTTTTTGTCTAATTTAAATGTTTCATGTACCTGATGATATTGCAGCCAGTCGGGGACTTGGCTTTTGACTTGATCGTAGCTCTTCAGCTTAAATGAGTCCCCTTCCTGCTGCAATATATCCATGTATCGTAACCAACTTGCAGACATATTCGGTCTCTTATAGGCTTTGGCCTCCACTGGTGAGATCCATCTAGGAGTCTTTCTCTCCAGTAAGTCTTTATACCTAATCCAAACCTGATACAAAGATTTCCTAACTATATGACTCTTAAAAGTTCTGTGGATTTTTGCTTTGTCATACCAAAGGTATGCGTGCCAACCAAACATATTATCGTGTCCTTCCAAGTCCAACACGTCTACATTTTCTAATTTAAACCAATCTTTCAACCAGCAAAAGGCCGCTGCTTCAAAATAAAGTCTTAAATCAGGCAGGGCAAAGCCTCCTCTCTCTTTAGAGTCTGTCAGAATCTTAAACTTAATTCTAGGCTTTTTGCCCTGCCATATAAACTTCGAAAGGTCCCTTTGCCATGTCTTAAAACAGTCCATCTTATCCAAGATTGGTATGGCTTGGAATAAGAACAGCATCCTTGGTAGGACATTCATTTTAATCGCTGCTATTCTTCCCATTAACGACAGTTTCAATCTAGTCCATATCTCCAGATCTTTCTTTATCTCTGTCCACAGTTTTTCGTAATTGTCTTTATACAGGTTCACATTTTTTGCTGTGAGATTGATACCTAGATATTTTACACATTTAACAAAATTGAGGCCTGTGCCTTCTTGTAGTCTTTTTATCTGTTCTGCACTCATATTTTTACTTAAAACTTTGGTTTTCTGTTTATTTAATTTGAAGCCAGCTACACGTCCAAATTGTTCGATTAGTTCCAAGGCTTTGGGGACACTGCTTTCCGGTTCTTGCAGGGATAACATCAAATCATCTGCGAAGGCGCGTAGTTTGTATTCTTTCTCTCCCACCCTGATTCCTTTTATCTGTTTCTCTTTTCGTAACATATTTAAAAGGACTTCCAGGACCGTAATAAATAATAAAGGGGAGATAGGGCACCCTTGTCTTGTTCCTTTTTCGACTTCAATTTCCTCCGATATCACACCGTTTACTATTATTTTTGCTCTTTGTTCTGTATAAATGGCTTTAATGCCATTTAAGAATCTTTCTCCAACTCCCATCTTTTCCAAATTCTTTTTCATAAACATCCAAGATACCTTGTCAAAGGCTTTCTCCGCATCAATGAACAATAGTGTTGCCTCTGTGTTTATGTTCCTTTCCAGTTTTTCTAAAATGTCCACAATAATTCTTGTATTATTGCTTATTTGTCTTCCTGGAAGGAAACCTGCTTGGTCTTTATGTATGTAGTCTTTCAGCACTCTTTTCAATCTTGTAGCCATAACATTTGCAAAAATTTTATAATCCACATTCAAAAGGGAGATTGGCCGATAATTTTTCATTAACGTTCTATCTGTATCTGGTTTTGGAATCAGTGTGATAAAGGCTTCTTTCCACGTCTCTGGTGCCCTATCTCCTTCTAATATTTTGTTGCAGATTTCTTTCAAAGGCTGCGAAAGCCAGTCTTTAAGAGTCTTATAAAACTTTGCTGTTAGTCCGTCTGGTCCTGGTGCCTTTCCTAGTTGCATGTTCTTAATTGCATCCTCAATCTCTTGGGTCGATATTGGGTGGTTGAGGGTTACTAATTTGTCCTCTGGGACTTTTTGCAGACTATTTTGTTGCAGAAATCGGTCTATCTCTTCTTCTTTTATCCTCTCCTCCTTGTACAGTTGCTTGTAAAATTTTTGAAAACACTTTCTGATTTCCTCCGGGTTCTCCACAACTTTCCCATTTACTGCTAGATTGCCGATGACATTTGCCTTTTGTCTTCTCTTCAGTTGCCAAGCTAGTAGCTTTCCACATTTATTCGCAGATTCAAATGATCTTTGTTTCATCATTTTCAATTTCCATTCTATATCTTGATTCATGATTTTAGCATACTGAGATTGCAAGTATTTAATTTCCTTTTGAATTCTTGAAGATTTGGGATGACCTCTTAACTCTTTTTCTTTGACTTTGATTAATTTCAACAGTCTTTCCGTTTCCGCATTTTGTAATTTTTTCTTTTTTGCTTTTTCACTTATGAGGAATCCTCTCATTACCGCTTTACTTGCATCCCAGGCAATTCTTTTTTCTACCTCCGAGTTCCAATTGATTTGAAAATACTCCTTCATCTTTTTCACAGCTCTTTCTACCAGCTTGGTGTCTCTCATCAACGCGTCATCCATTCTCCATCTGAAAGAACCCTTGGAAACCATTTTAAGGGTTACCTGTACAGGATTGTGGTCCGAATAGGTCTTTGGGCCGATTTCCGCTTTTTGTATTTTAGAAGCCAATTCATTCGATATCCAGATGTAATCTATCCTCGACCATGACTGCTGAGATTCACTATAATAGGTTGCCTCTGTATCGGTGGGGTTTTTTAACCTCCAAGCGTCCTCCAGATTTAAATTGTCCACCATTTGAAAAAAAGTCCTAGGTAGTTTCCCATCATTTGTTAATTTGGTTCTTTGGGATCTATCCATTAAAGTGGAAACTGCACCATTAAAATCTCCAAGGCAAATTAATTTATAATCCAAATAGTCCAACAGCAAGTCATGTATTTTTTTGTAGAAAATTGACTTTCCATCATTTGGTGCATAAAGTCCCAGAATCAAGAATTTTTCGCCTTGTATTTTAATTTCAATTGCGATGTATCTCCCTTCTTCATCTTTGAATAACTGTCTTGGGCTGTATTTCTCCTTTGCATATATTACCACACCTCTCTTTTTGACCTTATCTGATGATATGAACTCTTGGCCTAGCTTTTTGTTTTGTAATAGTCTTCTATGTCGCCGAACTATGTGTGTCTCCTGTAAACATATAATGTCCAGATTCTTCTTTTCCAATCCATGAAATACTCTGCGTCTCTTTGGTCTCTGGTTCAATCCCCGTACATTTCATGTCATTAACTTCAGGGCCATTTTCCTCTGTTTTAATCTTCTCCTCCAGTTGCTTCTGATTTCTTATCGTCTTCTGGGTCTTTATCACTTGGTCCTGGTACCCCCGGGGGTGGAAGTACTCCTGGACGTCTGTATACAGATGGTGGATCGAGTGGCGTCTCTTTAAGCTCTTCCAGATGTTTGTCCAAAAATTTCTGCTTTTCAGCCAAGGATTTGATTCTTATCTTTTTTCCTCCAAATGTAAATGCAAGACCTTCTGGAAATTCCCAACTGAAGGAGATATTATTTCTTCTTAACTCCACTACCAGGTCGTTGTATGGAATTCTTTTGTCCAAAAAAAATCTGGGGATATCCTTATAAAAAAATGACTTTGTTCCACTGTACCACCAAGTTGTTTCTATAGTGCAGATCCAGAAAGAAATCCCTATCGTTTCTATCATGCAACACCAATAAACAGTCACTGACTGTTTTGGTGCTTTTCTTTCCTCTGGATCCTCTAGGCCCGAATCTGAAGGCTTTCACTATGCGTGCTGCGACGTTTACTTCTTCCAGTTCCCAATATGACGAAAATTGCTTCACAATAAAGGCTTTCAGGTCTTCACCTTCCAGTTCTGGAAGACCCCTGAGACGAATGTTCCCCTCTCTCTGGTGGAGTTGAAGAAAGGCAAGAGACTCTTCTACAGTTCTCTGTCGTGTGCCAATTCTCTCTAGATTCTCCAAGTCTATATTGTCCAATTTCTGTTCCACTTTTTTATTTTTTCTTTAACCACTTTAAATTCCTCAGAGTCTTTTTTCAAGGTTGTCACCTCCTGTGCTATTTTATTTATTTCATCTCTGTTCTTTCTTACGTTCTCCTCAATTTGGCCAATTGATCTCTCCAATGTGTCAGTGGAATTTTTTATATCTGCTTTTAGGTCAACTTGGAGTTTTTCTATTGCAGAGTTAACTGTAGCATTAACTGATGTACTTATTGTATTGACTGAAGCCTGCGTTTGCTTCAACCCCTCAGTCACACTTTTGAGACCTTCTGCTATTTCTGCTACACTTGCAGCTAATTTCTCCATTTGTTCTTGTAAAGGTAGGGAAAAGGAACCTTTTCTTTGTACAGAGCTAGCTGTTTTAGATCTAGTGCTCTCATGCATGTCCTGTGAGCTCTGTAATTGTAATCTCAAGGTCACTCCAGTTGCTGTGGTAACCGTCTCAGACATTCACAGTAGAAAGCCAGCAGTCTTAAAAGTAAACACCAGGTGGCCAGCAATTCCCTCCTGAGAACAAAGAGACTGCTGAGCCAGGAGTCACACAAAAGTCCAGTAATTAAACTTCTAAGCACAGAGTTCGCAGTTTTAAAGTCTCAAACTAGTTTCCAGTCAAAAAGAAGTTAGTTTTTAAATAGTCCAAGCCAGTAACTGTATTTCCCATGCAGTGTTACCACCAAGTCTTTATAGTGACCTGTAACTGGCCACAAAGTATCTAAAATGTCTCCACTGGTAAACAGTCACTGACACAGTAGCAGAAGAAAAAATGGCAACAAATTATTGCAGCCCGCTACCGACCCCGAATCCTAATCCTGAGGGAGAGCGGTGTCTTCTTTTGCCATATCTCCTGTTTTTAAGTCTTTAAACATCCTTAAAACAACTTTTAATCCACTTTTAAAAAGTTTGGCAGAGTTCGCAAAACTTTTCCGTTAGTCGCGGCTTTGATCTTTTAGCGCTACCAAGCTCCGGCAAACAGTTCAAAGGGAGCAGGCTTCCTTTTAGCTTTTCTCTGTAAGTTATTATTCTCCAAAATTCTAAAATCAGTTCAAAAGCTTTACTTACAGAGTTCCTTTTAAGACTTCTAGGTAGGAAGTGTCGGGTGCTCGCGTCTGGCGGGATCGCTGCTTTGATCCTCCGAAGGCAGTCGCCTCTTCAGCCCCGCACCAGAGCTTCACTCGCCTGATTTTCCCCCTTAAGAGGGTCGATCAGGAGCGAAGATGGCACGTCTGGGACCCACGAGGCAGGCAGTCCACGGGACGCTCTTCCCGTGGCTTTAAGGGACCCGTGGCGCAGGCACGGTAATCCCTAAAGCCTTGCGGAGGACGGAGCCGTCGGACTCCCGTCCGCCATTGACCGGCACCAAACCGGAAGTCCCAAACCGGAAGCCTCTGACAGTTATTAAAGCCCCTGAATATGGTTTAGTTGCAAGCAGATTAGAATTCTGTAACTTTGCAAGCCAAGAGGTCTGCAAGAGCTCAAAAGGTGAAAACAATAGATGATCCAGTCCATGTTCAGGGAAAGACTTCGTATCCCCCCCCCCCCAAATAAGGGCTTAGCAATATAGGCTGCAGAAGGCCATAGTTAATGAGTTTTTGTACTTCACAAGAAATGACAAATTCTGGTCTCTCGTATTTCAAATTTGTATTGGCTTAAATCTAATGGTGTCAGCAGAAAAGAGAGTTGGTCTTGAAATTTTTCTAATGGTTTAAAGAGAACAATTGAAGCTGTTGTGAAGGAATGAGATACATGAATGCTTTTAAAACAACCCCCCCCCCTGCGAACTTTCCCCATGCTTTTGCATGTTGGATTATTTTTTGTTTAACAACTTCGATCCAACAAGAATGCAAACTTGATGTTTTTCTTCAAAATATACTTTGAGCTGCTATTTGAACTTGAAACATATTTTTTACTTACTAGTATTACTTACACACTGTATTCCTGATATGTTTTTAATTGTTACACTTGTTACACTTATTGTTTATTTGATAGGTTGTGAATCACTTTGGCCACAATATTGTGGAAAAGAGGTATGCAAATACACAGGTGATGAAATTAGTGTACTGGACATGCACACCAACTCTCACCAACTCAGTGTTCAAGGAGATATTTGTGTTTCATATTTCATGTTATTTCCCCATTTCAAATTTTATGGGGGAGGGGGAGCTGATAATCTAACTTAAAATGTAGATTCAGGTAGGTAGCCGTGTTGGTCTGACACAGTCAAAAATAAAAATAAAAAATAAATAAAATAAAATGTCCACTAGCATCTTAGAGACCAACTAAGTTTGTTCTGGGTATAAGCTTTCGTGTATCTGAAGAAGTGTGCATGCACACGAAAGCTTATACCCAGAACAAACTTAGTTGGTCTCTAAGGTGCTAGTGGACAATTTTTTAATTTTAAAATGTAGAGTTAGAATCATAGAATTGGAAGATCTTGATGTAGATGTAGATCTTCACTCATCCTTTCTTCCCTGGAGGGAGGGGATGCCATTTTGTGTTCCACCTTAGGTGCCAAAATGTCTTGCGCCAGCTCTGAAAACACTAGAAAACACTTTAGAAGCTGCAGCTGGCTCAGAATGCTGTTGTTCAGCTATTGTGTGGAGTAGCAAGAAGGGATCAACACTATACAGTGCTGGAAACCAGTGAGCTATTGGGCATAATTCAACATTGGTCGTCCAAGTGTACAAAGTATTGTATTACTTGAGGCCCAAGTATTTGAAGGAGTGCCTTCCACAGAGAAACCCTTGACTGACACTTCATTTTTTGGGGGATCACAGTATTTTTGTGCTTTAACCCAGAACTGGGTTTCTGGGTCAACCCAGAAACTAAGCAAATCTGCGAGCTGATTATGTTATCCAAATCAGTTAAATAACATATACATTTATTTTGTGCTCCTTTTTACAGTTTATTTGGTGTTAGTTTCTATTTTTCCCTCCTGCGCTCCTGAAATTTTTGCCAAGCGAGCAAGTTTTGCTTTCTGAAGAACTGTAACCTTTGGTTTTATGCATAAGGCACTGTAGCAGAGATAATCCGTTCAGCCGTTTGTGACATAGGTTAATTAAAAACTTAGCAGGTCAAAGAATGCTGTATTCACTCTGATAACTTTGCATTTGTTGAATTGCTTTCATTTTCTCTGATTTTTTTTTAAAGGATATTGAATGAAATGGGTGGACTTTGTGACACTGAGCCATGTTGCATACAAACACTCAAGGTCATTTTGTTGTTGTCTGTATGCTGATTCTGATGAGAAGTAAGAGTTGGAACCTACAAAGGACTTTGATCCATTTCTTTTTTGAACTAGTGGAACATTTTTAGAAAGAGACAAGGCTGAATTATATCAGTGATGTTGCCATAAGGGAATGGTGAACAAAATTCAAACAATTTGAAAATTTTACAAAATATTGATACTTGGGATAATGGGAATGTTTACATACTGATTACCATGTTTGAATATTCCACAAAAGTATCAAGTTCATAAAGGCATAGGGGAGGGGGAGAGAAAAGTTGTGAAATTTATTATCTCTGAAAATATCTGTGTAAATGGTCATTACTCAAAGATCCTTACTATTTTTCTAGAAAAAGAGGTGCCAGAACTCACCATGAACACCTCCCTTGTTTTCCTATCATGGCAATGGCACCCACTTGAGAGGCGCCAGAAGTGAGTTTTGGCAAGTTCTGGCTGGAAAAAATGTCCTGTCACTCCCTATCATCAGCACATTAACTTTTCTGAGGGAATTCTGACCATGAGGCATTGAGTGGTTGAGCAGGCCAGTTCTCAAGCAGGGCTCCTTACTCCGCCTTCCAACCATAAGGCATTGTGGCCCTAAAGGTCCTCTCATGGTCAGTGGTCTGGGTGCAAAACTTACTTCAACTCTCACCAGCTGGCCCAGAGGAGGGGGAAGGAGTGATATTCATCTGACTCTGTAGCACTTTAGCTTCTATGGCAGAGTTAGTGACCTGGCAGTAATTTAGAAACCATTTTCTTAATTTAAAATTTTAAAAATGAAGGAAGTGTTATAATATCGAGGAACAGGACACTTCTTATTTCCCTACCTTGAAAGAAACAGATATCATATATGGTTCACAACCTATCTGGCAGAACCCAATCCTTTGGTTAATTCCAAACTTCTCATTCTATAGATACTAAAACAAAGTCAGTGCTGCTTGTTCGCTAACACCAAACAATGAAGCTGGTTCTTATTTGAATTTATGGACTTGTCAGAATCTGCCCCCATAATTGTTTCAGAAGCCTCTCTTAGACTCTACTGCATATCCACCATGAAGTGTAATAGCCTAAATTGTGATTCTCTACATCTGGAAGGGAAATTGCCTCTGAGCGTGTAACAAAGTGCCCTTTCTTTGCTATGAAACCATGATAGCTGGTCCTCTGGCTTTTGAGCGTGAGAGAAGTAGTGCTTCTGGATTGGAATGCAAGTTTGCAATGCTCTTGACAAACAGGAAAATCCATGCTGTGTTGGAGCATAAAATGTCTTTAAAAACCAACATCTCACTATGAAGGAGCTCTTATTTGAACATGCTGCTACGGTTTTCAATCACTATTGTTCAGCAACTGCTTTCATTGCTTCTTAAAACATTTTCACTTGCAGAAGCAATGTAAATATAATACGAGTGATCACTTTTAATTAACTTGTCCTTTTAGTTATTTACATACTAAACAGCTCTGGAAGATCAATGATTTTCTGTTCCTTGATTTTCTGTTCCTTGATTGGACTAGGGAATTTGGAGATGCCATTCTGAACTGCTTGAGATAGCCTTTCCAGTCATTAACTGCCAATCCATTTGATATAAGAAGCAGTGGCAGAGGAAGCCTCCACGCTGCCCAGGGCGGCGCAGGGAGGCACCCCCCTGGGAGCTGGGCATCGCAACGTCACAATGCACGTCAGGATGGGCTGCGCATGCACGGAAATGCTGCACATGTGCAGTCCATCGGCCCGGCGCTGTTGCTCCCGCGACGACTGGGCGGGCCGCCGGGCGGGTAGCGGCTTGTGGGCTGCCCTGTCCATGCTAATTTGCGGATGGGGCAGCCCCACAAGCCGCCGCTCACTCAGTGGTTTGCTTGGTCATCGCAGGATCAGCGGCGCCAACTCAGATGCAATGTGCATGCCCGGAATTTCTGGGCATGCACAGTGCATCCCAACTGGCACTGCTGCTCCCATGGCGACCGGGGGAGCCGCTGGGCGAGCGGCGGCTTGTGGGGCTGCCCTGGGCGAGCGGCGGCTTGTGGAGCAGCACAGACGGGGTGCCGGGCAGCGGGGAGTGGCAGGAGGGGCTGCCAAGTGTCACCCTCCTCCCCTGGAACCTGGGGCGGAGCGCCCCCTACGCCCCACCCTTCCTACGCCAGTGATAAGAAGTTGCACTGAAAAGGAATTCAATTTCTTTTCCCTTTTACTGATTTGGATGAAAAATAAGAACCAGTGTGAAAGCCCAGGACTTGGTCCTGTCAGACAGCAAAACTAATCTACCTCATCAAAATGCCTTTTATGTTCGCTTTAGAATGCCAACCGTAGATTAATCAATTCTTTTCTTTCATTCTTCATAGCATTTCATTGCCTGTCATTCTGATGTTTGAAATTAATTCCCATGGCTATGTCTGAGAATCTTTAATCCTTATAATTGATGCCCTTTCCACACTCCCATTCTCATCAAGCCTTGTAAAATAGGCCCACTTGACAATAAATTCTGTCAGAACCAAATATGATTTTTAATTACTTAATACAAAATAGCATCTTTACCTAACAAATTCTTTCCTACATCAAAAATTAATTGTAGGTGTTTGTCCAGGCAAGCATACAAGTCTCCTTTCTCTCCCAGGCATCCCAAAGTGTTAACTAGAGAGACAAGAGCTCATCTGTTCATAGGTTTGCTTAATGAGAAGGTGAGGACAATGAAGATTGCAATCTGAAATGAGATATGGGTAGGAGGATTAATGTGAAACGACTCCTATGGTCCAATAATTTTTGGCAGACTTCACAGCTTCTAGCACAGTAGTGAAAGTACAAAGGCTAGTCTCCTCCCTGATATGGTAATTTTGCAGCTGCAGAGAGATTGGATGTTGAAAAACTTTCAACACACCGATCACAACAGCTCTGGTACAGATTGCACCAGTGCCACCACTTCATGTTTAAATCACCTCTTACTTCCACATAAGGAACAGGCCTAAATTTCATCCCTCCACCTAATTTAAGGCATTCGCTTAGTGTGTAAGTTCTGCAAAGCTACTCCTGCCATGAAATTACCCTACACAGTTCATTATAACCAAGGAATCAAAGAGCTGAGGAAAAACATACAACATTTTCCCCATGCCATCGTTTTTTGTTTTTTGTTTTTGTTTTTTTAAAAAACACCATATGCATATGACTTACTCCAGTTAGAACAAAAATTCTAGCAATACTGAGCACAGACCATTAGGTAAACCTACACTTAGTTCACATCAACAGCGGCAACTTTGAATGAAGGACAAGCTTAGAAGCAGTCCATAGCTTTAGCATTGGCTACTGTTTTCCTCCCCTCATCAAAATAATCTTTATAAATTTTGTGGGAAATTGTGGGTGAGTGGGTCATAATGCCTTGGGGACTTCCAAACTGGGTGGGAGTGGGGACATCACTGAGCCACACTTCTAGAATTCTTATCCACCCCTATCGAAAAGAACACACACAATGAGATAACCTTGCTTGTGTTCTGAAACAATTAGGTATTTTTCACATGTATCAACTGAATATGCACCTGGTGTCCCTGTATGGATTTCTGTTAAAATCAAATAGCCTTATGTGAGAAAGGATACTGCTAATGAACCTTTCCCCACAGACTGTTATTTTTCTTTATTTAAAGCTATTATCTGCATCAGATCCACACACAGAGTACATTTATTTTCCCCTTCAATAGCTGAAACTTGTTTTGGGAGACAGCCTAATTCTTTAAATCCACTTAAGCTGCCACAGTGCAGAAAGTGAGAAGGGTAGAGGCACCCTCTTCTTGACAAGTTTCCCAGGCCTGTCGCCCCCTTTAACAGCAGATGATCTCTACTAAGGAATGATCCATGCAAGATACATATTTATGAAATGCACCAGTTATGAAGTGCACATATGTGTGTATCCTTTGGAACCTTTTCCTTTAAAACTAGTTGTTGTTGTTGTTGTTGTTGTTGTTGTTGTTGATGAGGGTGGAACTAGGAAATGATTGGCCTCCTCCACCTTGCACACATTTGACAATTCTATGATTCTATGAAAGGAAAAACTTACCGGTATGCAATTATGCATGAAAACTTCATACCTACGCATATTAGATACGGCAAGCTGTTGCATCTGAGTGCAAACAATTGTTGGTTCCAGATTTTTGGGGAGGCCCTTTGTGCAAGATTTCCTCAGTGCCTCCCCCTCCACCATATGGTAAGAAGCTCCTTCTGCTTCCACAGGAGCAAACAAATGAAGCACATGGAAAGTCCTACCCAGAATCCAATCTTGAAATCACCTTTGCCTGTGGTCAAGCTCTCTTAGTCCCGCCATGACTCTAGTTGTAGCTAGCCACAGCTGGTGAAAGGTAGTTCCAGCCACTGATAATACCAGAGCCTTCAGAGACAAAGTTGGATCCAGAAGCACCTTCAGCAGGAGTGCAACCCTATCCAGGGCAGGCAATTGACCAAGTTCTCAGGCATAGGAACCATTCACCCACAGTACCTCCACCACCCCAGAATTCTAATTATTTTTTCTGGTCCATCCCACTACTGCATCCAGGCACTGGTCTGGGTCCTGCACAGCCTCTCTTGATTGAGATGTCATGGAGAAAAAGAGCTGAGTGTCATCAGCATACTGGTGGCAGCTTACCCTCAAACACCTAATGATTGCTCATGGTGGTTTCACATAGATATTAAATAGCATTGCGGATAAAGTAGCGTCCTGCAGCACTTAAGCAAATGCTTATGTTTCTGTTAATATTGTTGTTACTGCTATTATTATAAAATGCCTTTTCCCCCAACCCCGAGAGCATCCTGAACTGGATGTTGTGCTTCTTCAATCGAATCAAAACCAGCTTTGTTAAAAGAAGTGTTAATAATCTTCTCCACAGAGTGCCTGGGTTTTTTTGCCCTCCAGGTGCTGTCACAACAGCCAAGAGTTGTGCTGAACAGGCAGTGAGAGAGAAAAGACTTCAATAAATTTAGCTACGGTTACTGAGGAAGAGCGCTGCTGCGCTTAGTTTTTCAGAAACATTTGTTTTCTCTTCTGCAAGGAAGAAGAGTGCTTGCTTGCTTCCTTTGCCCAACAGTACTTGTTCAAAATATAAACAATATAATTCACTTGTATTTGGAATACGAAAGCATGCACTTTGCACATGGCATTTAATTTATATACCGTACTAGCATGATAAAGAAGGTGGCAAGGTTCGGAAGGTGTCAAATTGCTTTGTAAGATGAGCACCTGAGATGCTATCCTGTTTACAGCAGGTTGTTGGAAACTTGGGGTAAACAACTATTATTTTGTTAACAAGAGTATTCTGCTAATAATTAGCATAGACTTAAGCCCATTGATTTCAATGAGTCTACTTTAAGTATGAGCAGCATTGGGTACTCCCCCCACAAAATTATGCACTACCCCCTTAACTTCATTGATTTCAATGGACCTACTCTGAGTGTGGCACATAAGGCTGGTTATCACCCTACAGAATTAGGCACACATGCCCCCCTCATGCCCTGGTACATCTACTGATGGCTTCTCCTAGCACATCACCTCACTGGCTGCCACATCCATTTGGACACAATTTATTCCTAGAGAATGTAGATAATGCAGAAAACTTAATTGCAAGCTGACATCATTCCCCCCCCCCCACTATATTTTCTCCCGGGACTTGCATTACTGCTTTTAAAAAGATTATTGCTACTTACAGTCTATTACTTAAGTGAATACTCAGTAGTACTGATATTACTTAAGTCACCTTTAACAAGGTTTAATAGTCCAGAGAGATTATACTTTCAGTGTTATCATCACCCATTTACAGTATAAAGGAATCATGTTTCCTCACCCATTGCAAAGACGGCTCAATATTTATCTTCATAAAGCTTTTCTCTTCATAACAAAAGCACAGTGACTAAATGAAGAATGTGATAGCAGTTGCTTATTGAAAACTAGCATTGCTGGTCTAAGGAAGGGATTAAGAACCTGGTGCCCTCCATATGTTGTTGGATTCCCAACTCTCACCAGTGCCAGTGCTTTCCTTCTAAAAGAAAAGGTGCCGGTACTCAAACCTAGACAGCATCTTAAAAAGCAAAGACATCACTTTGCCGACAAAGGTCCGTATAGTGAAAGCTATGGTTTTCCCAGTAGTAATGTATGGAAGTGAGAGCTGGACCATAAAGAAGGCTGGTCGCTGAAGAATTGATGCTTTTGAATTATGGTGCTGGAGGAGACTCTTGAGAGTCCCATGGACTGCAAGAAGATCAAACCTATCCATTCTCAAAGAAATCAGCCCTGAGTGCTCACTAGAAGGACAGATCCTGAAGTTGAGGCTCCAGTACTTTGGCCACCTCATGAGAAGAGAAGACTCCCTAGAAAAGACCCTGATGTTGGGAAAAATGGAGGGCACAAGGAGAAGGGGACGACAGAGGATGAGATGGTTGGACAGTGTTCTTGAAGCTACTAACATGAGTTTGGCCAAACTGCGAGAGGCAGTGAAGGATAGGCGTGCCTGGCGTGCTCTGGTCCATGGGGTCACGAAGAGTCGGACACGACTGAACGACTGAACAACAACAACTCACCACGAAGTTGTTACAGTAAGTGCCACACTTTTAACCAGTGCTCCCCCCCCCGAAAACAAAGGTGCTGGTACTGCGTACCCTTGATTACCCCAGAAAAAACCCACTGAACCCAGCTAGCATAATCAATGGTCAGGAATGGTGGGAGTTGCAGAGCACCTGGTTCTCCATCCATGAACCAAACTAACTCCACTTGTGAGATGTAAATATTTTTTTCTATGTTGATCTTTTTATAGCTCCAGCTCTCTGGAATCAATCAGAGAGGTGCCTAGTGTGGCGATGCTTAGATACCTACTGAAGACATTATTGTTTAGGAAGGCATTTGCTGGGGTTTAACCCAGTCATTTATGGAAGATCAATTTTAAATCTGATTAACTTCCCCCTCCCACACACAGACTCATTTGTATGCATAGTTTTAGAGTTGGTTGAAGTGAATTCATTGTTCTTAGAGTTTGTGTTTCTGTTCTGCTTTTACCATGATCCCCCATTTCAGTGTCTTTATGGCATGAAGCAGTCTATTAACATTTGTCTAATAAACAGACATAGAGAGAATGTGGTATTCAGACAATAAGGCTAGCAAGTGATTCCCCCCCCCCCCCCCCCCCGGTTAACTACGTATCAGAACACCTACAGGTACTTTTTTTTTTAAAAAAAAATATCTCTGCCTATTTTTATTTTCTATTTTGTTTCTGAAGAAACTAAGTCACCCTTTTACATACTTGTGCTTTGCTATCCTGATTCCCTAGATCTCCCATATGTGCCACCCCAATGGTCTTTTGCAAGGATGATGAACCCATGGCCTGTGTCAGGCCATCAAGAGAAGAATCATGACCTTGCAGCCCCAACTTCTGGTGCCAGTAGCAAAATGGGTGGCAGCAACAGTGCCAAACAAGGCACTGTGCTGCAAAGGGAAGGGAAGCTGAGCTCTCTGTTCCTTGGGGACCAGTCTCTGAAGAGCAGAGAGGGTGGGTGGGATTCAGCTAATAAATCCCATCAACAGAAGCCCTCAGTAAGGATGTCCACTTGCACAATGAGATTCCTGCTCCTTTTCCTCTCCCCATGGACCCCTGTCAGACCCTCCAAGTGTCCCTATTTTCCAAGGACATCCCTGATTTAGAGAAACCATCCTAGTTTCTGATTTGATCCTGGAATGTCCCACTTTTCCTTAGGATGTCCCTATTTTCATCGGAGAAATGTTGGAAGGTATGGAGTTATCCATCTCCTGAGCCGTCTGAAGGCAATACTTTAGGGAGGTGTTTCTCTCTCTCCAATGTTTAATGTTTTACTATGTTGTTATATATGTTGGAAGACGCCCAGAGTGGCTGGGGCAACCTGGTAAGATGTGTGGGGTATAAATAGTAAAATTATCATTATGGAATGGGATGTCCCTATTTTCATCGGAGAAATGTTGGAGGGCATACCCTGTGGTCCAGCTGAGATTGGCTCTGGGAGGTTCAGGATGCTTGCCTTGATGGAACAATTGCTTTAGCTCAACACTGAATTCCTCCTGGTCACTTTGGGCAGATCCATGCCGCACATGGAAAGCATTTCAATGTACTTTTAGGCACATGACACCCCCAAAATAATTCTGGCATTGTAGTTTGTTAAGAGTTGTAGCTTGGTAAGTCTGCTGTGTACTAGAGCTCTATAGAAAAAACTACAGTTCCCAGGAATCTTTGGGGAAGGCATGTGCTTTAAATGTACATTGGTTGTGCTTTACATACATGGTGCATATGGTGAGGTGGAGCCAGAGAGCTGCTCTCCCAAGACTGGTGTCTTACCTGAATGGGGCTGGTTTGGTGGCAAGCTCAGGGTCTTCTAATGCTTTGTATGATGAAGTGGCATCTTGATGGATCTGTCAGACCTAGAGGGGTGTACACTGCCTGTGACTTCCCAGACAGATTTACTGCTCCTCTTGACAGCCATAGCTCTGAGGCGACTTAAATCCTTCTTCCCTAGACATTAGGTGGGACTCAGGAGCTTCCTTAATTTGCAAATCCCCAGAAGAAAAGACAGCTGCCTAATTAGTCCTGGCCTATATTTTGATAAACTTGCTGCTGCTGTGTTGTGTGACCTCTGTTCCTTCTTTGAACTGCATGCTGTGCTAGTAAAAGATAAGCCTCTTCACATTTTTGGTCCCTGAGGCAAGGTATCAAAATGATGTTACAGATACTCAGTGCTTCCTTTCCCCTCAGGGGCCGAGGCCTCAAGTGGATTCTTTTCCCAGCGGACAGACAGAGTATAACTCTGTTAAGTGGAATCGATATGCAGCTTGTCCCTGACTTGACATAACTTCATTTGAAAGGAAGCAACAACTTGACTTCTTCAGAGCCCATCTTTTAAAGTGCAGGAATTCTCAGAGGTATATGGTTGTATCTGCCAAGAAAACAGGAAATAATAACAGAGTTTTGCTTATCAGAAACAAAAACTGGTTCCTTCACCCATTAAAAACCACCTCTCCCCTCATGACTAGGCTTCTGCTTGCCCCACTTTCTGAGTTGTCAGGAAAAGTGAAAGCTCCTGGGTATAGGCCATATTTCCAACATGCCCCATTTCTAAATATGTACACATTTAAAAAAGGAAGTCCAGTTTTTGGAACTGAGAACTGCATTGAAACATTCAGAAAGTGAGAAGGCTTGTGGGTTGCTACAATAGGTGCCATCTCGTGCCAAAGATTGTGGGTGCCTGCAAGGTAGGACTTCAACTTTGCCCACTGACTTTCTGGGGGACCAGCCCCACAAATATACTATTGTGGGTGCCGAAGCAGTATTGTACTGTCTGTTTCTTCAGCAGTAAAAGGTTTGATTGACCAGCGGGACTTCTAACATGTACTTCGCTTATGTTTCTTGACTATACATTTCTTAAGTAGCCCTGAGTTGCAATCTCACCTGCAGACTGTTGAGAATATTAGACAGTGCAACAGTAATAAGAAATACAGACTTGTGTTGTTGTTGCAAATAATAATTAAATAATATGTTGTACACCACCCTAAATAAATAAATAAATAATACAGCAATTATCAAAACACTTCCTGTTCTGTTTTGTCTTTTGCTAAACATTTGAACACTTCAGATTTTTCGTTAGAACTGTAAAGAATGCAGAGTCCTTTCTGAAGAAAGCAACATCAATCCATGACCTTTGGATTCTGTCCTGGCCTTCATGCTTTCATCCATTTCCCCCCCACCCTGAAAAGCAAAGTACAGCAAAGTAAGATTAAGAACACAAATATGCAATGTAGCACCATCCACACCAGGCATTGCGCTGGCACTGTGATTGATGATCATACTTAAGAATGCAATTATAATATCGATTCCATATGACAAGTGACAAAGCAACAATGATTTCTCCTAGGGTTTGCCTTTAAGTAGCCTCATGTTCTTTTGATTTTAAAATTATTTCAACAAGATTAATGAAGGGCTTCGTTATTACCATACCACACCAGATAGAATGAGGAAAAGAAGCTTCGTTTTGGATAATGGACTTCAAACTCTGTACTGGAAGTCTATAGCTTAAGCACCCAGAGAGAGAGAGAGAGAGAGAGAGAGAGAGAGAGGGAGGGAGAGAGGGAGAGAGAGAGACTTGACTGCTACTTGCCTCTTTCACCAATACCTCCTTGCCAGTTGAGCCCATCATTTCTCCACCCAGTGGCTCCTATACCTGCTCCCATTTCCTCCCAAGAACCGATTCCCCATGCCGCACCATGAGTGCATCCCACAACAATTTGCCTTCACTCTCTAAGGTGAAGACAGTTCAGATACCAACTGGTAACCATGAGAAAAAACAACCCGTTGCACGGTCGGTGAATTCTGCTGTGACTTGTGCCACCTTAGAGAAAACTCTCACCTTGCATCAGACAGGCCACAAATTCCTCTGAGTCCACCACCCACCCCACCCCCATTTGCCTCTGGTTTCATGTAAACTTGATGCACACTCCTACTTTTTATTGATACTTTTTATATCAATGCTAAACAGAAAGTGCTGGTGAGAGGATATTACTTTACAATAAATGCAGAGGCAACAGTGGTGAGGGAGAGTCCCTATATTAAACCCCATGTTTTCTAAAGTGTCCTCTTGGTGCTATGGAGCTTATTCTTATGCTCCTTCGTACTCTGAAAAACTGGACAGTGAAACAGTCCAGACAACAACAGGCACAAAACTCACCTCTGATAGCAGTTGAATGGTTCCCTGTTACTGTAACCGGGATGTGTCATATTTATTATATATAGGGTTGGTTTATTTTTTGTGCTGATTTTGTGTGTTTGTGTGCACTACCTTGCTATTACTTTAAAGAGAGGTGGTATATAAATATTTCAAATAAATAAATACATGCCCGGCTTAGATAATAGCTTTATGAAGTAAGAAAAACATTCCAGAACAACATTTTTTTTTTTTATAAAAAAAAACTACACAAAAAAACCCAGCAGCTAACTCTGCATACCAGGGACCTACAGCCCCAAACTCCAAGGTAAACATGCGCATGTCATCTGTAAACATGATGCTTCTGCTGCTGATACAGCTTCTGACACTGATCATGATGGATGGTATGCAATGTCTGTTCCAAAGAAGAGGAATGAAAGTCAAATAGCCGTTCCCCTGGGCATCAATCCATGTCATAGCTCTGAAGCAACATTTTAAAAACCCAGCATACATATTCCCAGGAAAAGAGTGGCCCAGAGGTCATGGCATTAATAAAAAAACAGCACTTTGGCAGGTGCATATGTTTGCTGCTATAAATGAAAGAGGGACTTTATGCTGGGGAGAAGAAAGCCATACTTCCCATTAAATCGCTTTGATTTTTGGAAAATACCGTATTTTCTGGCGTAGAAGACGACTGGGCGTATAAGACAACCCCCAACTTTTCCAGTTAAAATATAGAGTTTGAGATATACTCGACCGCAGATTCTCCACCCGGCGTATAAGACGACCCCCGACTTTTGAGAAGATTTTCCTGTATTAAAAAGTAGTCTTATACGCCAGAATATACAGTAATCTTTAAAGAACAAGTTTTGTCTGAAGCAATGGGGTGTCGCTGCATAGAAATGGATCTGTCTGCTTGTAATCCCCAATAAACTCAGAGCAATGGAATGTGCATGCTTACATGTTGTCCAACTGCATAGAAGCAAAGTGAGTCAGAGAAGCAGCACCAGACCCCTTCCCTGCCCTACCTAATCCTAGGCTTGAAACTCATCCAATTGCCTGCCCTATCCTGGGCCCACCTTACCTCCATAAATGAGGCACATTAAGACCCATGAACAACAGATTCTATGCACTTCTGTATTACACAACACACATTTTGATGAGGCAGATCTCAGATTAGACAGGGCAGGCACAAGTCCTCCATTTTACCACAGTGATTCTGCACAGTTGTATTAATGTGGAAAGAGGGTTTATGGTAGTGCAGGAGTCCTAATTTTGCACTAGATGATATGTAACTTTGAAGCACCACATCAGATTTGCCAGAACAAAGAGGCTTGTTGTCGGGGTTTGGGTGCTGGAGCTCCTCGTGCACAAACTTGGGCTGCTCATGCACGAGGTACCAGTAGCGGGGAAAGCGGCCAGCGTTCCGCGTGCTTTTGGGCACGGGCGCCAGCCAAGTCTCACAATCCGAAGGAAGCTGAGTAAGCCGGGTGATGACTCCGAAGGTGCATGAGTTCTTAATTGCCTTCTTAATAAAATATTGCCTCGAGAAATAGAAGATACTCTGACTCTGAATAGGTAGATCAACTCAAGGAAATTAAAATTTTTACCTTAAACCTTTTACTCCCCTTTTACCCCAAAGAAAGACAGACACCGGTTATATCTTTAGTGGCTTCGGCAGAACCCGCGTAGGCTCGTCCCCTAAGCTAAGTTCTCCTAAGCTCAAAGTCCCTGCGCGTCCAATCTTCCGCGAGGCTAACTAAATAATACTAAAACCGAAATATCTTCCGCAAGCCTAGCCCTAGGCTAAACCTAAAAGAAACCTAACTAAAGCTAAACCGAATGATCTTCCGCGATCTAACTCTAACTAAAGGAAAAACCCATCCAACCCATCCAGCCCGCCCCCAATACCCTTAAACTAAACTTGACTTCAACTAAAACCCAACTAAAGCAAAACGATAAAAACGTGCCCAAGCGGGGAGCCTCAGCCTTTTATTTAGGAACGAACGTGACATCATGATCAATGCCTCAACCAATAAAATCACTGTTGCTGGCCTCCAAAAGGGCGGGAAGCAAGTTTAACGCTCATTAATAACTTTGAACATGACCGGAACTATAAAATAAAGGCGGATTAATCTCATTGGTGAACCAAACTATTCATTCTTACTTTCGCTTTTGCTTTTGCGCGTAATAATACCAAAAGTAGTTCCCGAAAACTTCATTAAACAATTAAATAAATGTGGATCCTATGGCGGATCCGTGCAACGTATTCCGACAGCTTGTCTCCTTCAATCTCACATGCATGCAGTGCCGGATTTACGTATAAGCTAAACAAGCTATAGCTTAGGGCCCCACTCTCTTGGGGGCCTCCAAAAAAAAATTAAAGGAAAAACCTGCATGTACATTTCCAAAATATAAGATAAAAAACAAATAAAATGGCTTTAGATACCTATTAGGTCCATAAATTACCATATAGCCTGCAGTGAAATTTTTCATAGGGGGAAAGTTAGGGCCAGAGACACCTGCTTATGGGGGTGATTGGGGGGGCGGCCATGTGCGTGATGTCATACATGTGAGCATCGCGGCTCCCTCCCTAAGCCAGGCAGAAGCTTCTTGTCCCCCTGTTCCACTGACTGCAGGGTACTGCTTAAAATAATAAACTAAAATAAAGGAGTTATGGTAAAAACTGGTCAGGAATTAGGGGAAAAAACACAAGTCCATGTTGCTGAAAGGAAGAACAGATGGGGGAAATGAACAAGTTAGCAATGTGAATAGATTTTAAAGAAGACATCATTTTTTTCTTCTTTCATGACTGGAGGGTAGGAAAACCAGCTGTTGAGGACTGTAGCATGCTAATTAGATCTAGCAGATCTAGTTTAACTTTTAGGCAAAACTTCTTAAAAAATTTAAAACAGGAAGCTGAGGCTATAAGAAACTACTAAACACTTCTCCAGATGACTTTCTTTAGCATTCATCCCAATTTGCTTACACAGAGGTTAGATTATATGTATGTGGTCTTTATATAGCATTTATTCTGATTTATTTGTGGGGAGGTTATACCAAAATGCGTGTTCATCCAGATTTGTTTATTGGGTGTTTATAAGTCTTGCACTAACCATTCATTCCATACTTTTCAATGCATTTTCAGGTCACTTTCCTAAGTGGATTTGTTGCACAAGAATGAAAGAGTGCTTTAATTCACTTTAAATGTCCCGGCATGTGCTTTGAATTGCTCACACAAAATATTGACAGTCAAGAGGCATGCCTAGATTTCCATCTTGTCCCTTCCCTGCCAGGATCCCAAGAGCCAAGTGAAGGTAAAGGCGACAAGTACCTGGGGCAAAGGAGGCAACAAGGCAGACAGGGAAGTAACCTGTCCAGATAGTCTGGTAGCCTTCTTCAGTGATGAGTTGCCAAGAAAAAGGGAGTGGGGCAATGGATCTTGAAACTATATAAAAGGAAGTGACATTATATTGGTTTTTTAGGATCATCACAAATCCCGGTCCAGAAGGAAATTTGTGTCTGTGTTAGCATCCCAGTTCAAACTGCCTCCAGTGCCCAGTGGTGAAGTGAATTGGAGATTGGACCAAACCAGACATGACACAATTAGCAACCACGTGATTTATTTATTTTATCTTTAATTTAGTTAACAGTAGGCATTGAGCTGCCTATCTGGATCAGGACCATGTGTACCTAGGGGGCTTTAACCCTCTGCCTTCCACTGTGGTCCTGATTGGGTCCCTCATGCCTGTTCTACAAAAACAAAAAACAAAAAATCCCCACAATTGCTAAGTGTGCGAATGGCAACACATCTAGGTTGACCCCCATTCTAATTACATCAGGCTGAAGCAATTACAGTGCTCCTCTATATGTAGCACATTCAGTTAAAAATAAATGTTTCCTGCACATCATATTTGTGAGAAAAATATGAACATTGACAGAGAGATGAAGAAACAGAATTGCAAATCGGCAGAGAACTATGTCTGGATTGGAATGGCGTGCAACAAATCCTGTGAGTTCATTACTGATAGGAATAGAAGTTAATCCTGTATTCTCGATTCTCGATTTCTCACTTGGCCTAATTATTCTAACATCTTGATCTATTCTTGACTATGTATCACACATGGCAGAGAAATAGAAAGTTAAGACAGGCTTTCTAAACAACCTACTGGTAACCATGGGAGAGGCAGGGCATCAGAAATTATTTAAACCATCCTAGCATTTTGGCAGATGCTTTCATGGGCTAAAGCCCATTGATTTGCCTTTTGAAATTAAAAAGATAAAAACAAAATTTAAAGGTGTCCAGAATAAAAGCCCTTGGGCTTACTTGCCTGTAAATTGGAAGATCTGTTCACTGTGGAGGAGCTACAACATTTGTAAATTATACCCAGTTATAACAAGATGGAAGTGGGTGTGTGAAGTTGACTCAGACCCAAGTCAATCTGGACAGCCTCCAAACTGCTCCAGGCCAAATCAGGCTGTTTTCCAAAGATCTAAACTCAAGGTGCAAACCAAATATTGCGGTCAGTGCACACCCCTACTTGATAATTGATCCTCACCTGAGTAGAAGCGCCAGAAGTTAAAAGAAGGATGATTACAATTGCAGCCCTTGAAAGCTACTGCTTGGGTGGGAAATCAATACAGCATCATAGGCTGAAAGCGTGCAAAAATAAATTGTAGGCTCATTTTTAAAGAGGAAGAAATACTAGGAACCACCAAGAGTCAATGTTCTTTTGAAAGGTTTTCAGGTGTTCTTTCCAAACTAGATGATAAGGACAGTGTTTTCCTATTCTATATTATTTCCAAGAAACATGGTTCCAGGCTATTTTAAAATGAATGTAACCTTGACAGATGTTAAGGTAGTGGTCCCACAGGTGGAAATTTGAAGGAAACAACTTTTGTTTGTTTCCAGGCTTGCAGATAATAAAGCAACGGGGCAGGTATCTTGCACGGTACAACAAGCACTTTTGGCGGATTCCGATTGACATTAAAATGGAAAGTCCCATGATAGAGGAAATAACAAATCACTTTGTTCCACAAAGAGCCTGGTGTGCTGGGAACTGTAATCCTCAAATTGTTTGTGGTTATGCTTCCTTTCCATATTAAGATTAAGCATAACAAAAGAGAATCTTTGTTTTGTTTAGCGGTTGTTTAGCGTTTTTGTTTTTTTAAAACTATTATGTATGTTAGGGGGAAATGTTCAGAAAACCTGCAGCAGATGGCATGCCACTTGCCTTCTGTGCTGGCATTCCACAGAGAATACAGAACAAAATGGTAGCTGCACAGCACAGATGAACTAGTACAGAGACCAAACAGTCTGCAATGGATGGGATTCTGTAACAGCACCATTTGGAACTTTCCTTATCTCTGAACACTCTGAAGAACATTGCCCTTGTAGGATTTTGCAGACCTGCTTTAGAGGGGTGGGGGAAATGGCCTAATGGGCAATCTCTGGGGGAAAAATGGCTGCTCCCATTGGCCAATACATTTACTCCAATCTTTGGTGTAGCAAATGCTCCCCACCTCCCAAACTGCTTTAAAAAGTTTGGGCCTATTGATTTGGTGCAGATTATAAGAATTGTGAAAAGGTCACTGATACATCTGGTGCTTATTTAACTCAAAGTCAGATATCCCAAATAATGCCATCCCACTCTGCCACCCTCCCCGGTCAGTTTTGCTAGCATGTCTCACTGCTACAACTCTATGGTTGCCAGCACATTAAGGAATGTGCCTTCCAGTGCTCTGGGGTGTGTAAATTAGATTATTGTTATGTAAAAGCAGCTGGCCATGGGGGCTGTTGCTATGTGAGTATGCTGGCTCTAGTTGGAGACATACCCTCCACCATTTCTTAGACGAACACAGTGACACTTCTGTGTTTCAATGTCTGGGAAGCCAGTGTGCAGTTTGGCAGCCCAGTGGTATGACTTGGAGGGCGGGTGGGGGGGGGCAATGGGGCCAACACAATCCAGATTCAAGCAGAAAGAGGAAGTGAGAAAGGCAGTGAAGAAAGCTGCAACCTAAGCAAATCAAATGTACACACCCACACACCACTTAAGTAATAATGCAAGTGCCTCTGACTATATGCAGAGTTGTTTTCCTTCATCTTTGAGTAACTGAAGCCTTCCCACTATGCATGCTCTTAAACAGTGCTTTTTATAAAAAAATGTTTAGGGGTTACTCTCATTTTGACTCAAGAAAATCACAATTTTATAGTTCAAATTGGAGAAAATAAATACGGTAAATGGACAAAAGTACAAAGATTCACAAAATGTTTAGTGGTATGCGTACCCCTGCGTACCCCCAGAAAAAAGCACTGCTCTTAGAATAAGGGACCATCCAACTGATTTTCTCTCTCCTGAAATAATTTCTTATTCAGATTCTTCTAAATCCATAGCCCATTAATTTATTTACCCCCATTAATTTCCTATCTGAACTATCCCCAAATAATTTCCCCCTCTTCTCCCTGTAAAAGAAAAAAATATAATATTTTCTTTACACTTTTGCTATGTTAGCAAAGCCACCAAGGACAGTTCCCTCTTCTTTCAGTCTGTCACTTTTGTTATTGCAGCCCCTGCAATGAGTGGAAGTGAGTAAATTCTTGGCTGATTAATATCCTATATCCAGTCATGACTAGGTTTTCAGCAGACCTAGTGTTCTCTCAGCTCAGTTCTTCCCTTCCTGCTAATATAATTTGAAGCATAGTGTGGTAAGACCTGGCTATAGTGCCTAAGATTTTGCAACAATTAAACTTGGGGTTGATCTAGGATGGATTGGCTCCAAAACCTCTTTCCTGATCAAATTCTACTTTTGATTAAGTGTTCAATTCTAAAGTTAGATATTTGCATCAACATTTGGTTTTATTTCTTAAAGCAAACTGGTATAATACGAACAGAGGACGTGACTTTTAATTGCATTGTTCATGGGAATGAAAAATTACAGGAACCTGACAGCATGAACTTTGCAATTTGGGCTTGTTAAAGGCACAGCCAGCACTTCCAAACTAAACTCCTGTCTTGCAGAAGCAGGTCAAGTTCTCCTTGGAGCACTTTGCAGCATTTGCACGCCAGATTCTTCCCCGAACCCCTGACTCTCCTAAGGTCTGTTTCTTACATTGCCAAGAAGGTACGGTATTTCCCATCTGTCCACTACATGCCCCAATAATGAATATTGCAAAAGTTAAAGGGAAGGCAATGTGGAACATGGGATAAAATCTGCCTGGGATCCTTAACTGGCAAAGACCGTCCTTTGTCATATTGTGTGAGCTGGCCCTGTGACTCTGCTCCTTTCCTAAGTGATCAACTCCCTTGTAGTCAGTGATGAGGATAAGTCTGCTGTAGATTAAAAATACTGCAACAGGAATAAAATAGTTGTGGTGTAATTTTTACTAGTACTTACATTTGTTGTTGCAATGCCTGGCACAATGTGTTTTCAGCTTGTTTAAAATAGAGTGGAACAGATAAACTGTGAGACTGTAGCATTTACCAGTCATGACTCAGATGGCAGCAACTTTGCAGTTAAAATACTGCCCATTTTATCTAGTCATTTACCGGTATGTGAAACTTGTAGGCAGAATCCTGATTTCATTTCTATTTTCTTAGAATCATAGAATTGTAGAGTTGGAAGGGACACCCGAAGGCCACCCCCTGGCTCTATGTAGTGGATTTCCACAGAAAGTGAATGCGGCTTAAGTTTTTTAGTTGCATTGAAGCTGGTTTGAGGAAAAAACACACAGCAAACAACAGTATTTGTCAAGAAACTACAGGATGGATATGGATTGTAGCTAATGCCATGTGAGTCCGGGTTCAAAACCTGCCAATGTGAGTGCACTGGATGGCAAGTAAGCAATAATGTGAACATAGCCATAGCAAATTTGCTGATTATGGTTGTATTGTAGAATGCTGCATTTAATATTCACATTTTATTTTTTTTATAAGAAGGAAGCCGTGTAAGCATTACAGTGATTGTGTAGGAATACTAATAGGCCATTTGCTGCACAGCCTGCTTGACATATGATGACAGACTGATTTTGGGGTTGCTCTTTCTTTCTTTTTTGTGTTCTCCAGGAGCTACTTGAGCTATTTAATGCCAAATTGCTCTCTAGCATAATCACTAGAACAAGTGTCCAGCCACAGGATATACCAAGTTCTGTCACTCACCATCTCTCCACAGGCAGAGAAACAGATTTCAATTAAAACAGAAAGTGCAGCTTTTCCATCAGAGTGACTTAAGCAGAGCCAGAGGCAAGTATAGTTTGGCTCACTGCCACAAGTTTGCAGTCCTAGGAATCCATGACTAAAAAGGGACAGATTCTTATACCTTTTGATATCTATTCCAGCTCACACAACACCAGTGTTACAGGAGGCAACAATATCACTTTTCCTTTCTTTACAGAGGAGGAACTCCCCATTGAAATTCAAGTCTGCTTCAGAAGCAATTCATCTAGAATGATGCTTTGGGGTAGCAAATGTGGTTGAGGCTCTTATAGACTAATTCTTGCCAATGTTGTAAGCTATTGTATCAATAGCTACAGGTGACTCTCAATTTACGGAGGGGTTACATTTGTGGAGGTGGAAAATAGATTTGACCCACATGTGGGTAATTAATAAATGAATTGGCTGCATGCCTAGATTTAAAACATGGGGCTCTGCGCATTCTCCAGGTGAGTTAAAAATATTCTCAATAGTTAACAACATTCTCAATAGTTAACCAGCAGCATAGTGTGGACTACAAGTTATTAAACCCTTTTACATATCCCATTTAGTCTGCTGCAGAATGTTTGCCCCCTCTCTCTACCCCTCTAGCAATGAACAGACCACACACTCTTAAGCAAGTTTAAAAGCTTTACTTACTAAATACAAAGCTCTGAGTCATGCATTGTTCTATGCAGCAGCAAGTAGAACACAGGTAGATTACTCTTGGGTGCAGAGTACGCATTATAATTTCAAGCATGAGGTCTGAATCATAGAATCACAGAACTGTAGAGTTGGAATAGACCCAAAGGGTCGTCTAGTTCAACTCCCTGCAATGCAGGAATCTAAACTAAAGCATCAATGACAGATGGCCATCCGACCTCTGCTTAAAAACCTCCAAGGAAGGAAGGAACTTTGGAGTAAGTTCAGACACATCCATCCTGGTGGCAAGAGAGTGAGAAACAGGAAGAGAGACAGCTTCACGCCCTCCCTTTCTCACGGAGGAAAGGGGTGTGACCTAGTTGAGTTGAGGAACAGAACTCTGTGGTCTTAGCCCCTTCATGCACTAATTAGCACTCATGCATAGTTATGCTTTGACTACAATTTTCCACAATGTTCCAGGGATAGCACACAAAGCCAAAACCGCATATAGTCAAAACACTTTGGGTTCAATGGCAGGTGGAAACACCTCTCTGTTGATAGTAGGTAGGTGGCAACAGTGAGGTATTTCTGCTGCTTACAGAAAACATTATTGTTTACCCAGGCTTTCCCTGACAGCTAGAAGCCAGTTCCTGTGATGTTTTTACTGAAATTTATTCTTCTTCTTTAATTTTATCATGCTTCATGTTGTCAGCCTCTGAAAATGAAAAAAATGATATAGAAATTATTTTGATAGAAAATAAACAAAATAATATAAAAAATTCAGGAAAGAGGACAACAACGAGGGGGGTGGGATGGTGCTTGATGCTGAAGCAGCTACTGCCAAGGAAAAGGTTATCATTTAAAAGGACAGAAAAGCTATGTTTGTCCGATTAGAGGGATGCATCCAAAAAAAATTCCAATAAATATTTCCGCCTCACTCAAATATCAATGTCTGCCTTTAAAATTAAATAAGGGGCACAGCCCTGGTAGACATGACCCCTGTCATTCAAGTGGTTCTTAAAAATAAAATGATAATGTGTTTTGATTTGAGCAGAAATTAGAACTGATTCTGAGACTGATTACATCATTGTATTTCACTTGGAGTCTAATCTGCAAATGCTAGCTGACAACACAGGCTTACAATTTAACACATCTATGTTACATCAAAGCTGACGGCTAATTGCAACTGGGTGGCAGCCTCCATTATATCTTAATTAGTATCTGTCAGGTGGGTAATAATTTAGGGATCTATGGAAACGGATTCTGATTTCTGAGGTGTTGTTGTTTAGGATATTTGGCGCATGTAATTTAGCTCCAAGAAATACACACAAACAAGGCACACATGTGACATTACTGTAAAAGAAAAGAAAACAGTTGTGGTGCTTTCTACCTCTTTCAGATGGACCCAGGTGGCGCTGTGGGTTAAATCACAGAGCCTAGGGCTTGCTGATCAGAAGGTCGGCGGTTCAAATCCCTGCGATGGGGTAAGCTCCTGTTCCTCAGTCCCAGCTCCTGCCCACCTAGCAGTTCGAAAGCACATCAAAGTGCAAGTAGATAAATAGGTACTGCTCCGGCGGGAAGGTAAACGGTGTTTCCGTGCACCGCTCTGGTTCGCCAGAAGCAGCTTTGTCATGCTGGCCACATGACCCGGAAGCTGTACGCCAGTTCATTTGTCCAGTAATGCAAGATGAGCTCCGCAACCAGAGTCAGACATGACTGGACCTAATGGTCAGGGGTCCCTTTACCTTTTACCTTGTGTAAAGTGGCGTTAAAGAGCAGAAGACATACAGCAGCACTGAGACCAAGGGCTCCTGGCTCCTGGGGGCAGTGGTGGTGTCTGGATGGAAAGCTGGAGAGATCTTTCCCACTGAGAAAGTGGAATAACCCCCTCTCCTTTATTTTTTTATTTAAGAAAGGTGTGTATGTGTTTCTTTATTTGAAAAGAAAGTTTATCTCACTTCTCTACTGAATGAATAATGCTTGGAGAATTACAAAATAAATTTAAAAAATTAGGAACAGTAAAAAATAAAATCAGAGTCTGATACAGCACGCTGAAACATGCAATTTTTTTGCACTGTGCTGAAAAAAGTACTTTTCTGGGTATGCAATCTCGCTCAGGCCACGGGACTCGCATGGGATTTGTGACCCATTAGATAGTATCCCAGATTTGAGCCATGTCATGCCGGAAGGTATGCATTATATAAGGAAAAACTCTTAACCCATTAAATGGTAATTTTCATCAACAGAAACTTCAGTAATTGGAGCTTACTAGGTAAACAATATTTAATTACTTAATAGTCATACTCATGGCAAAGCCATCAGCGATAGCTTATTTTTAAATTCAAGCTCAGAATATGCCTCTGTTGTTGTTGTTGTTATTTTGAACCATAGATCATAATCTTTGTGCTTTATTGTGAGCAAAGTTCCACTTCTCGCCCAAGCATCACCATTCAGGCTGATACCCATAGCAGCCTGTACATGAAGTTTGGGTCCCTTTGAAACACAATGTTTTAATAGTTTGTGATATGTGTTTATTACAACTTATTTGTATGATTCAGGAAAAAATAGAGTTGCATCATTATATACATTATGGGTCTGTTGCAGTACTCACAAGCAAATGTTGGGATTAGATAAAACACTCAGGGCCACCTGCATGAGGACTGATTTTAACAGTGATTCTTCCATTATAAATATTGGATTATTATACCACTGTCATCACTTGCTTATGGGATCCTTTTAAATAAATGTATCCACCTATCTCAGAATGGCAGTGCCCATAGCTTTTAATTCCATAATCTATTTTTTTAATGTGTGGAAGTATTAGTCACGGCTATCTCAATAGCCCTTCCACTCCCAAAACCCTCCACTGGCCTTCACACAACAAACAGTGATGTATTGGTCAAGTAACTGAAGTGGAAGTAAAATGTATAGTCCATTATTGCAGTAATAGTCCAGAGGGACAATTCAAGGCCCATATCATCAATAACAGCAAATTGTTGTTGTTCTTTGTCAAAACAATGCTACAAGTCCTTTTTCTTTAGCTCTACTTATACCCATACTTATCTTTTTTCTATCTTGTTATCCAATTACCATGTAGTGATTGTAATGAAATAAGAAACAGACGGTCCTCTGTCGTAGCAGTGCCTTACTGTTTTGTAAACTTTTCTTACCAAGAAGTAAATCAAAGGAAGATCTAGAAATACTCCCCAGCGAACCTTTAGTCTTTTTTTGGCCTCACTCAACTTTGTCTGATAAAGTCAGTTTGCTTTTATGTTATATCTGTGCATTATTGCATAAATAACAAGGAGGATCATTATTAATTTGTCTGCCACTTTTCAAAAGCAGGTCACAGTACAATAGCAAAATACCTATTAATGCATCAATACATTAAGCAAATACCAATTAATTTTAACATAACATGAAAATATAAACAAGCATTATAACAGTTAACATTTTAGCACTTTAAATTCATTAAAATGAACCAATCATTAAAACACATGCTAGCTGAAATTATTTACATTAAAATATATAAATTACTCAGATATTAGAAAATGTTTAAAGTGAAGTCAGATGTTAATAAATAATATTACCAGTACCCAGTTCCTCCAAAGTGCCATGTGCAGGAAATAACAGATTATTTAGAGCCTGTAGGAGAGTATTCTCCCCTTCATGGACCACTGCCTTGTTGTGGTGAAGGGGCTTCAATAACTCCAAGAAGCTATGAGCTATGCCATGCAGGGCCACCCAAGACGGACAGGTCATAGCCGAGAGTTTAGACTAAATGTGATCCACCTGGAGAAGGAACTGGCAAACAACTCCAATATTTTGCCAAGAAAACTCCATAGACATAAAAAAGGAGAAGCTTTGACAAGAAAGTGAGGGTTTCCAAGGCATGCTCTGGTTCATGGGGTCATGGAGAGTCGAACACAACTAAGACGACTAAACAACAACAACAACAGGAGATTATTCTATTGCAGTACTTCTAAGTCAATAGGCAATTTAAGTACTTTGTTGAAGTCCCTTCAATAGTTCTTCATGTGTATCCTGTAAAACCCAAATTATATTAAAACCTTCTGAGTCCTTCCTGCTTGGTAACTTGGTAACATCATTGAAAGTTTCAAGGTGGAAACTAGATCCTTTCATACAGATACAGTCTGTGTACTCTCTTCTCTGTATTAATTGGCTTGCTATTTGTAGTGGTGAAATTGAATGGCTGAGCTGCTCCAATATTGGCCAGAAAAGGGGTCTGGAGGCTAGTCTGGAATGACCATGCAGTCACCACACCAATCTCTTGCTCAGTGTAACACTGGTGGGACAAATAATGTAAGTGTTAAAAAAAAAGGAAAGGAAACTTTCACAAATTATTAACTTGGCCCTTAAGCAACCTGGGGGAGTACATATATAATTTATGAACAGACCCTGTGTTGGCTTTGGAATTTTAAAGGGGAATAAGCATTCTAATTTGTAAAAAATAAAATAAAAAATGGTGTTCTGGTACGAAGCAACACATTCACAGGGCATGTAAAAGTCTTGCTCCAGTGTGACATGCTATGTTTTCATTACAAGTCTCCTGCTGTCTTTCATAAGGAAGCTTTTCCAATGCATTCATTCAGATTTCCTGGCAATCAAGAGAGCAGCATGCTATTTGTTTCCTATTAATCATGTCTTTCTTTTTCATGTGGAGCTGATTGACTCACAACTAGTGACATGCTGCTCATGACTTTTGACTAAAAGATCTTGAACAGAAGTTCTGTCGTTTGGTGAATCTACAGAAGTCAAGAAGCACATATTCATTCATCCATACTAACCTCTTGCGTAAGAAGTTGGTGTGATGGTTGTGCTCAGATTTCAGATTTCAGGCTGCTCTCAAGTCCCCTTCCAGTTCCTGGCCAATGACTGAAGCAGTGTGTGTGTGTGTGTGTGTGTGTGTGTGTGTGTGTAAAAATGGCATGCAAAGGAGCAGCTGGACAGTAATTTAACTGATTACTTTCTTAATTCTTTGTACAGTATTCTTTATGTTCCGAACCCTATTTGGTAACTAGCTGCGATGAACCTCCCTGCCAACTACCCCTCTGTTACCAAGTATATTACTTCTGAGGTGTTCAGGGTCACTTTTTCCATACACCCCACCTCGATCCTTGAGGTCCGTCTGTGAGGATAATCCCCTTTTATTATAACTAGGGATAACTTAGTAACGGGGTTCTCTTGTCCAGCTGTCGTGGCCTGTTTTTATATATATATATCTTGCTCTGGGCCCCTGGGTTGAGAATACCTCTCAGCTCTATCAGTTCTGGGGCTCTCTCCCTCATTAGATTCCCCCACTGCATCAGTTAGCTAAACCCTTTTAGTAACTGTGTAGCCTTACCAAGGTTTCTGCCCTTTTGCCCCTCTTGAGAGAAACTCCAAGACACAAACTATCACCCTGCAGGTCAGTTTTGCCTTTTCCCTGAGTTCATCTCCTCATGAGCATCCATATATCGCTGGACCAAATAAATGCCTCTTTTCTCTTGGCTCAACAGAAAAAACAAGACTTTATTTATTTCAGAACATCATGCTTCACGTATTTCGATAGTTCATCAGCTTAGTTACATCTAAAATATCAACTCTTTCAGTATAACTGACTAATCTTCATCCTATCCTAGCCTAACCACCACTATCCTGGCCCCACACCCCTCTTCTTCCAGTCACCACTCACACCCTCCCTCTTCTCCCACTGCCAAAAAGGCTGTTCCCTCCTTTTAAACCAGGGATCTCCCCGCCCCCAAAGGATGAACCGTCCGTCACAAATGAAGGTGGCTTAACTCTTTTGGTGCTGGGCTGTCATACCTCCTCCATCTTAGGGCCAATCCATCACACTAGCACATTAACAAGTGTTTCAAGGTCACAGTCTTAATCCAATGAGTGGCCATGTCTCTAATCCATAGTTCCCTGGGGAGAGGGATCAACTGTTATACCACTCTGGAAACTGTAGCTCTGTGGAGAATAGTGGCCTCCTAACAACTCTCAGCGCCTTTACTCAGCAACAGTTTCCAGGACTGTTTGGGGGGAGCAATGACTGTTTAAAGTGAAATGATACCACTTTAAATGTACAGTATAGTGCTAATGTGGCCAATCCTCTAGCTTCCCCACAAACAAATCAGACCGAAGGCTCATTAAATAGCTAATGTCTTCTAACCTCCCCACAAACAAATCAGGATGAATGCTCAATAAACAGGTAATCTAGAAGTGCCCACAGAGAATAGAGGATAATGAGGTTTGTGACTCTGAATAACCTTACAGTGGTATCTCTGGTTAAGAATTTATTTCGTTCCGGAGGTCTGTCCTTAACCTGAAACCATTCTTAATCTGAGGTACCACTTTAGTTAATGGGGCCTCCCACTGCTGCTGTGCCACCGCCGCACAATTTCTTTTCTCATCCTGAGGTAAAGTTCTTAACCCGAGGTAGGCTGCTACTTCCGGGTTAGCGGAGTCTGTAACCTGAAGCGTTTGTAACCCGAAGTGTTTGTAACCCGAGGTACCACTGTATTGTGCTTAAGATCAAGTGAGGCTGTATACCATGGGAGTTGGAGGGGAAGGAGAGAAGAGTACAAGGATTGCTGCCCAAGAGACACATTGGCTAAAGAAAGTGGGATGAAGGAACAAACCAGCTGACAAAGAAGCAATTTCACAAATCAAACTAACCACCCAACTGCAGGATTCTACCAGTTATGGATTGGAATTCACATATTCAGTGCCAAATATACATAAAAGTATTTTGGTTCTTTTCAGTGCTTCTGAAATTGCCCAGCAATTGACAGCTAGACTTCTAAAGGAGCAGGTTTTGCTATCTGAGCTTTGTTTGCAAAGGGTCCCAAATTCTTTCAAGCAAATGTATGCCTAGGCCTAAGTGTTGTTGCAGGGCTATTGAAAACATATTGTTAGGCATTTCAAATTTGCTTTGTTCTGCACTGAGAGAAAAAGAAGCATGTGTGAAATATATATTGTACAAATTAGCATCAATAACATACAAAAGATGCATGATGTTCCCTTCTGCTTTAAAGTTCAGGCTGGGCAGCTGCCATTTGAATTGACAACAGATGTCCAAGTTGCCAAAAAAAGAATTTTAACAGGTTACTATAGTTAGCTACAATCCTTGTTTACCTTGTCTAAACTGGAATTTTTCCATTTTTAAAATTAGGCATTCTTCTACCAGCATACAGGTATCTTATTTTTCAGCAATTTGCTTCATAAAGTTGAATGTCTGACTAACAGATCAGTTTAAATACAACAAAGGAGAAAGCAGTCTCAGGAAATTTTGATCAGGTCAGTGACTGTGAGTGGAGGCCTGGCCACATGTGTAGATAATAAAGACTCTCTCATAATTTCCATAAAATGGGCAAAAGAGGAAAGATGGCCACAAAACTCTTTGGGGCAGCACTGTTGACCTATGAGTTTGACTATTTGGCTATTTCCAATTCATTGAAACTCTGGAGTGGTTCAGTACATGATCATTCTCCAAGGAGTTTATCAATTGCTGGAAAGAGCAAACCTTTTGGGGAAAGAGGTTTATAAGAACTGCGTTGTATGTGGAGTCCTCTTGTGATCTGTGTTTCCTGGGATTACAGCAACTAGAAAATATGCTGCTGTCTGTGGCTGAAAAATAATTGCTGACTGTACATATAGACAGCTTGATGCACACTAATATTTTCCCCATGCAATTGTGGTAACATGCAGGGTGCTAGGGACAAATTGCAGAAGTTCACAATTTGGAGAAAGTGACTGTTAAGACATAACCGTGACCTTACAATAATCACTACTTTAGGCAAAGAAAGAACCTCACTGGTGTTGTTGTTGTTCAGTCGTTCAGTCGTGTCCGACTCTTCGTGACCCCATGGACCAGAGCACGCCAGGCACGCCTATCCTTCACTGCCTCTCGCAGTTTGGCCAAACTCATGTTAGTAGCTTCAAGAACACTGTCCAACCATCTCATCCTCTGTCGTCCCCTTCTCCTTGTGCCCTCCATCTTTCCCAGCATCAGGGTCTTTTCTAGGGATTCTTCTCTTCTCATGAGGTGGCCAAAGTACTGGAGCCTCAACTTCAGGATCTGTCCTTCTAGTGAGCACTCAGGGCTGATTTCTTTGAGAATGGATAGGTTTGATCTTCTTGCAGTCCATGGGACTCTCAAGAGTCTCCTCCAGCACCATAATTCAAAAGCATCAATTCTACGGCGATCAGCCTTCTTTATGGTCCAGCTCTCACTTCCGTACATTACTACTGGGAAAACCATAGCTTTAACTATACGGACCTTTGTCGGCAAGGTGATGTCTTTGCTTTTTAAGATGCTGTCTAGGTTTGTCATTGCTTTTCTCCCAAGAAGCAGGCGTCTTCTAATTTCGTGACTGCTGTCACCATCTGCAGTGATCATGGAACCCAAGAAAGTGAAATCTCTCACTGCCTCCATTTCTTCCCCTTCTATTTGCCAGGAGGTGATGGGACCAGTGGCCATGATCTTAGTTTTTTTGATGTTGAGCTTCAGACCATATTTTGCGCTCTCCTCTTTCACCCTCATTAAAAGGTTCTTTAATTCTTCCTCACTTTCTGCCATCAAGGTAGTATCATCAGCATATCTGAGGTTGTTGATATTTTTTCCGGCAATCTTAATTCCGGTTGGGGATTCATCCAGTCCAGCCTTTCGCATGATGAATTCTGCATATAAGTTAAATAAGCAGGGAGACAATATACAGCCTTGTCGTACTCCTTTCCCAATTTTGAACCAATCAGTTGTTCCATATCCAGTTCTAACTGTAGCTTCTTGTCCCACATAGAGATTTCTCAGGAGACAAATGAGGTGATCCGGCACTCCCATTTCTTTAAGAACTTGCCATAGTTTGCTGTGGTCGACACAGTCAAATGCTTTTGCATAATCAATGAAGCAGAAGTAGATGTTTTTCTGGAACTCTCTGGCTTTCTCCATAATCCAGCGCATGTTTGCAATTTGGTCTCTGGTTCCTCTGCCCCTTCGAAATCCAGCTTGCACTTCTGGGAGTTCTCGGTCCACATACTGCTTAAGCCTGCCTTGTAGAATTTTAAGCATAACCTTGCTAGCGTGTGAAATGAGTGCAATTGTGCGGTAGTTGGAGCATTCTTTGGCACTGCCCTTCTTTGGGATTGGGATGTAGACTGATCTTCTCCAATCCTCTGGCCACTGCTGAGTTTTCCAAACTTGCTGGCATATTGAGTGCAGCACCTTAACAGCATCCTCTTTTAAAATTTTAAATAGTTCAGCTGGAATATCATCACTTCCACTGGCCTTGTTGTTAGCAAGGCTTTCTAAGGCCCATTTGACTTCACTCTCCAGGATGTCTGGCTCAAGGTCAGCAACCACATTACCTGGGGTATATGAGACCTCCATATCTTTCTGGTATAATTCCTCTGTGTATTCTTGCCACCTCTTCTTGATGTCTTCTGCTTCTGTTAGGTCCTTTCCACTTTTGTCCTTAATTGTGGTAATCTTTGTACGAAATGTTCCTTTCATATCTCCAATTTTCTTGAATAAATCTCTGGTTTTTCCCATTCTGTTATTTTCCTCTATTTCTTTGCATTGCTCGTTTAGAAAGGCCCTCTTGTCTCTCCTTGCTATTCTTTGGAAATCTGCATTCAATTTCCTGTATCTTTCACGATCTCCTTCGCATTTTGCTTGTCTTCTCTCCCCCGCTATTTGTAAGGCCTCATTGGTCAGCCACTTTGCTTTCTTGCATTTCTTTTTCATTGGGATGGTTTTCGTTGCTGTCTCCTGTATAATGTTACGAGCCTCCATCCACAGTTCTTCAGGTACTCTATCCACCAAATCTAAATCCTTGAACCTGTTCTTCACTTCAACTGTGTATTCATAAGGGATTTGATTTAGATTGAATCTTACTGGCCCAGTGGTTTTTCCTACTTTCTTCAGTTTAAGCTGGAATTTTGCTATAAGAAGCTGATGATCTGAGCCACAGTCAGCTCCAGGTCTTGTTTTTGCTGAGTGTATAGAGCTTCTCCATCTTTGGCTGCAGAGAATATAATCAATCTGATTTCGATGTTGCCCATCTGGTGATGTCCATGTGTAGAGTCGTCTCTTGTGTTGTTGGAAAAGAGTGTTTGTGATGACCAGCTTGTTCTCTTGACAGAACTCTATTAGTTTGGACCAAACGTGATCCACCTGGAGAAGGAACTGGCAAGCCACTCCAGTACCCCTGCCAAGAAAACTCCATGGACAAAGACCTCACTGGTAATAACCAAAATAATAAAAAGTAATTGCGGTTCCAGTCACAGTGCTGCCACTCAGTGCAGTGACTATACCAAGTGTAGGATGAATAAAGTCAGTCGGACAATGATCTGGGATAAAATAGGCCACAACTTTATTGATTTCAGATATAGATTGATTTTGGCTCAGGCACTGGGTGTATCTCCAACTTGGTCTCCTGCTGGAGGGCAGAGATGTTTCATGGTTATGTCAGAGATTATGGCCTCTGCAAGATGCCTATCTACCATGAAGACCACCCTCAGGTTGCAGCTGGAAGCTCTATGGTCCATCTGCCCTGTGCCTGGCTACTGGACAAACACTTCCACTCAGACCCCTTTAATAGGGTACTCTGAATACCCCACAGGTTCTGCTCAGGGTCATGCACCAATTCACCCAACTTCTGATTACTAGGTTTCCACCCAATGCCCTAACCGCCAAAAGTTGTGACAATTTGCTATGGGGGAAGGCAAAACCTGCAAACAGGGCCAATCTGTTTGCAGGCAAATTCCTTGGTTCTGAATACGACAACCACTGGTAACCATAGCAAGGCAAGTACAGGAATGAAAAACATAGTGAGCAGAAGAAAACTTAGCGAATAAAGCAAGGTTAAACAAGAAACCTGGAAGGCAAAATATATTTAAGATGCATGATAAAGGATTGACGTAAAGGTAAAGGTACCCCTGACCGTTAGGTCCAGGCGCGGATGACTCTGGGGTTATGGCGCTCATCTCGCTCTATAGGCCGAGGGAGCTGGCATTTGTCCACAGACAGCTTCCGGGTCATTTGGCCAGCATGACTAGCTGCTACTGGCGAACCAGAGCAGTGCATGGAAATGCCACCTGTGTTCCAAAGGATTGATGTAGAATGTAATAAATAACAATAAGGGAGGGAGGGAGAGTCTGCTCTTTTGCTGACTGCGCTGCGGGAGTCAGGTGCATACGGCTTTTATGCATTGCTGGCTTACTGTGCATGGGAGAATCCGATACCTGGACAGCCAGCGGGGCACTGCCCACTAGCAGGGCCTCCAACTGGCCCATTTAAATTTGCCTCTTTGGTGGGCAGTGAACTCCACAGCCCAGCCAGGGAAATTCCTGCATGGCTGGCCAAACATGTGTGTTCTGGCTGCTGGGGATGGAGGCCAAATGCAAGGAGCTGTAGCTGCCGCCTACCTGGGAAAGGGATAAACAGCTGTTACAGCAAAAGAAAGCCTTTCCAAATTGATTTTGCTATTGGATATTTTTTTTTCATTTTAATGTTCGCTGAAGACCAAAAGTCTCAAAATGTGTCCCTTTGAGTGACAATATGATAAAGGGAGCATTAAGCTAGCTTTCTTCCTCTGGCACACACAGACTAAGTGACAATTCAGAATTCATGATATTGAATTTGCAATAAACGTGCAGCCATTAATGAATGGCAAGGGAGACAAAGCAAAAGAATGGGAAACTGTAGAACCAGCACTGTAGGTGTTGTGTCTGATTGCAGTTTCAGAGAAATGAAGTGTACACACTGGTGATTCTTCTTTCTTGCCTTGCTGAAATAGCATGCATGACAAATGGTGGAAGAATATAGCTGAAAGAGCATAGACTCTTGACAGCAAAGGTTCTGTTTGGCTTTTGGAAGGATCTTCAGAGACAAATTGTTCTGATGTACATCCCTGCTGCCCAGTCCTTAAAAATACGTTTGCACATTCTGAAAGCGGAAAAGAGTGTAGTTGAGTAGCAGGCTGTGTGGTGTTTTAATGGAGACCCAAAGGAACCAGAAGGGCAAAAAAGTTTTATTATAAATATATTTGACATGATTGAAAAGATTGCTTCACAGTAGAAAGTTTGTACCCTTTTTTCCTCTACAAATAACCTTTCCCTCCCTTTGGCACAAAAAATACAGTTGCTGACTGTCGGCCTGTTGTGGCAGTTGACTCAATTTCTTGACATACTACATAGCATGGTGATGCTGGAAGGATTTAAGTCTAAAAACAAGAGGCTTGGGGAAAGTCTTTCATGCCCTGTGTTTCATATTTTCTTCTCCTCTTCTACTGGTATGCATCTTCTGACTACTTTCATTGCATCCTTTAAAGACCCGAGGCAACTTAATGTCATTATTGAACTACTCTTAGGGATACTAAATGTGATTTAAAAGAGGCACAGTCATGGTGGCTTGTCTGTACAAAACACAGAACCCTCCAAAAGAGAGAGATGAAATACTAAGATGCACAATTGGGATTTATTAATTTTAAAAAGCCCAATATATTTTGGGCTGTAGTTATTTTAGGCCTTCATCAGGGGTGAAAATAATAATACAACTAATTATTAATTATTATTATTATTATTATTATTATTATTATTATTATTATTATTATTATTATTATTATTATTTAAAATACCCCACCCATCTGGCTGGCTTCCAACACACATAACAACAACAACAACAACAACAACATCAAATATTAATAGTAACAATCAGATCCTATATAAAAAGTCACAATAACTTAAAAATAAACAACTTATATGAAATAAAGCAATATTCAATAATCCACTGGAATCCAATAGTAAACAATAGTAAATATTTTCAACGACTGAAGGATCTTTATGATTTTCCTCTATCAAAGGTTTGGAAGACTCGCAATTTTCATCCTGATGCCCTGTCAAATTTTCAGAAAATGTTTTGGGTTCTGTTCACCCTGAAACTTATCAAAATCTGTAGTATTCTAGTGGGTTTATGAAATGGTTTCCTCATTAGTCTGATGCTATGCGTCTCCTTGGAAGTAAACCACCCTGAGTTCAATGGGACTTGCTTCCAGATCAATGCGTTTGAAATTGTAGCATTAGAGTGTTTTTGATAGAACTGCCTACTTCACTGTAAGTTTACTTGCAACAGCCCAAGTGACAGGAATCATATGCAAGTCATGTCTGAACAATTTTTTTAACTGGTGTGTGTGAAGAATTAAGATATAGGTTAGTATGAATGAGAACAAAATTTTGACAGCTTTCAGCCAATAGTGATCCACCCCTTGTATTCTTATTACATATAGAGTACCTACATCTTCTTCTAAAATAAGGTTTAAATGCTCCCTGAGATGAATAACCAGACAGTTCAATTCTCAACATTGCTGAATGAGAATTTAAGCAATCTTTGTTAGAATGACAGTCTTAAAATTCAATTCGCAGATGAGCCTCTATAATGCTGACTGCTACAAAATCCACTTTTCTACTTGTTCCTTCAACTTGAACAACCTAGACAATGATAGTGAATGGAACCATCAGTCGGATGAAGGAAGTAAATTCTCGAACTTTATGAACTTAGAATGGTGTTGGTAGTGGAAGTAGTGAGGAAACAGAATCTGTTCTATTTCCTCTCCTTACTCCAAATCAGCTTTAAAGGCACCTAGCACAAAAGCCTTGGATCTGTTTGTCTGTAATTTTGGCAAGCACAATCCACTTTGAAAGTTCCAGAATGTCTACATATTTCAACTACTTCTATCAAAAGTTACAGCTATTTTTTTAAAAAAAATAATAATTTTTATTAAATGTTTTCTTGGTTTATAAAAGTACAGTGGTACCTCATGTTACAGACGCTTCAGGTTACAGAAGCTTCAGGTTACAGATTCCGCTAACCCAGAAATAGTACCTCGGGTTAAGAACTTTGCTTCAGGATGAGAACAGAAATCAGGCAGTGGCGGCACAGCGGCAGCAGGAGGCCCCATTAGCTAAAGTGGTACCTCAGGTTAAGAACAGTTTAAGGTTAAGAACGTACCTCCAGAACGAATTAAGTTCTTAACCCAAGGTACCACTGTATATGTCTTCTTTCTTCAAGTTTACAGTCTTTTCTACAGCTCAGTTACATTTGTTATGATGCATTAGTGTTGAGTAATGTATAAGGTCAGGAAGAAGGGGGGAGAGGAGGGGTGGTGGTGAAATTTCTATCTTTTGCAGTGCACATGTGGGGTTTTGTGTCAGTGTCAACTATTCATTTGTTACATTTCCTTAATAGAGAGAGAGGTTGGGGGCGCAGGGTAAGGTTGGTTGTCTGTGGTTGGCTGCAATGGGATTTGTTTTCCTTTGGGAGGGGGGCCTTTCAAACATTTTGGTGAGGTTCCTGGGAGTATCAGCGCCAATTTCTGTGGTGTTAAGTACCACCTGTAGGTGAGTTTCTGAGTGAGTCCCCTTCTTTTGACTGAGATGGATTCAAAGGGGTTTATTTTTGAATTAATTTTTTGAATGGTGCAGGGTAGTGATGGACACCATGGTTTTTTTCCCCTGGACTCAGATTCTGAGCTAGTCTGGTTAGCCTCTGAAACCCTTGGAATTGAGACAACTGTTTTCCAATGTGTTATATTGTGGTCAAAACTGAACCTTGTGTTCAGTGCACCTCAAGCAGCAACTGCTCTGAATCTAAGCAGGTTTGTATATGGACAGACCTTCTGAGAAGCCTATGTGCATGCTGCCTTGAGCAGTATTGAAGAACAGCAAATTAAATGTATTGAATAAAATTAACTTCAAGAAGCATGCTTCTTGTAGCACCTACTTCATCGGTGTAGGTACTCACTCTTCTCTGAAATGAGCAGGGAAGGGCTCCAACAATTCAGCTGTGCTCATAGTACTCTGGATTAGTGCAATGGTGTATAAGAAATGGACACACATAAATAAATAAATAAATAAATAAATAAATAAATAAATAAATCTCCCTCCTTCCCTTTGTGTATAATAATAATACATATAGTCTTTCTTTGGTGTGGAGGAGGATGTCCATCTTCAATAACTGTGATGAACTGTTGTGTAGAACCAGTGATGCAACAACGTCCTCTTGACCCACAAATTCTGCCTATGGCTTATAAACTTACAAGTCTCCTTGACCTTCCTGGTTTTGACACTTTATGCTTGATTACATTTGCTTCCTATGCTCCAGAGCATAAGATATGCTGGTTTTTTTGTTTTTTTAAATTCATACTGATCAAACAACTGTTGAAGGAACTAAAAACGACTGTTAACCTTTCCCTTTGCAATTTCACAGCTTTTCTCATCTGTGGATTTGACAAGCAATTCAGAGTTCATTGGTAAAAACTCTGAATACAGCTACAAATGAGAACACGTATTTCTGGACCACTATTGCTAGGAACATGGACTAAATAAATTGCAAAATCCAAGTTGATCAGTTATGAGCTATTTCATTACCTTTCTTGGAAATCCTGCTATGTTTGCATTTCACTCTTAATAAAAGAGTGAAATTCCATTTTGTATGAAAGTATTACATTTCTTATCTTGTCATTTTGGAGAATAATACCGAAACTAGATTTCCATTCTGTGCATAAGAGCAGTCTTGTTTATAAAGTTCTGTAACAGGAATGCGGAATTGTGACACTCCAGATGTTGTTGGAATCTAACTTTCATCAGCCCCAGCCAATATGGCCAGTAGTCAGTGATCATGGGAATTGTAGTCCAGCAACAATTGGAAGGCTACAAGTTTCCTATCCTTGCTGTGCAATAAAGCAGCCAGTTTCGATAATGCTCTGTTCCACAAATTTCAAGTTCAGACCCTCTAAACTAAACAAGTATTTGACTAAGTTCCGAATAGCCTAGCCTATTCAAGCATGCAGCTATTGGTTTAGCACACCAAACAAGTTGTGGTGAGGCATGGACTCATGGCCCTACACACATTGAGGTGGTTGCTATATCAATTGAGCTAAATTCTCCCCCTCACCTGCATGGCAGCTGGCAGCTGGGCATTTTGATTTCATTCCATGCCCACTGGAATGTGTCCAGCCATTACAGATAATGCATTCAACTCACACAAAGCTATTCAAGAGGCTGCATTCGAAATTATGCTAAGGTGAATGTTTCATCCATCTAACGCTTTTTCCTTGCCATGCAGAAATGCAGGTGGCCCATACGAGGAACTAACCTGTGACCTTGGCATGATCAGCACCACACTCTAACCAACTGATCTATCTGTCACCCTCATGCAAGCACGCTCCCTAAATCTGCTCTGGGTTTCCTTCCAATCCCACAGAGCAGATCTGAGGACAGCACAGAGGGAGGAAGCAGGAAAATTCCCTTGTGCTATTTAATCCTTGCACTGGTGCAGAGAGTTTGTTGAATACTTCCCGTGAACCCCCAGCCCACAGATAAGGGCACAGAAATGCTCTGCATCAAATGCATGGAGAGGACTGGGCCTCGGGCTGTGTGTCCATGTGGGGCATGAGTTTTGTATATAACTGGAAAAAGTTGGGTAAACTTCATTGCATCTAGCAGGATACATACCTGTGAGACTCTCGAGATAGAGAAGGCTTAACTAAATCACTCCTTGATGATATTGATGAGTTAGTTATTAACTTGCAGCTGAACATATAGAGAACAGATAAATGACTTCCCCAGATACATAGTAGTTGCAGGCATATTTCAATGTTTTCCATTTCACACCAATAACATTTTCTTCACTCAATGCATACCAAGGAGAGAGATCTGAAAGCAGGACAATCCATTGGGCCTGCTGAGAGATGAGCTTCATTTAGCTCCTTCTTTTCCTGAACTGTGCCCATTATAAGAACCTTGTAGCTTTAAGAGTGGGCAAGTTCACTTAATTTACTTGTCTCTCCTTGTATGTAGTGTATTTTAGATGGTAAGCCTCAGGCCAGGTACTGTCTTATTTCTTATTGATCTCACGTAAGCTGCTCTGGGAGCTTTTCTGGCTGAAGAATGGGATAAAAATGTTTCAACTAAATAATTAAATCGTATCTTTTTCTTTTTCATATAGGGCTCTGTAGTTCCATTCACTAAAGCAGGTTTGGGCACATTCATTCATAAGTACTCATGTCCACAGACACAAGTTCGTAACCCAGTTCTTTAGGAACACCATTGCTCAATTGCACATCTCCTGCCCATTTCAGTGGGAGAAATTGCTACAATTATCGGAGTATTTTCATCACAACCCAGCAAAACTGAATTTATTGATTTATTGGTTTAAGGAGTGTGATATGTTTGATAGAGTGCTTGAAAGCAGTCAGTATAGTGAAAAGCAAGAACCTGGTTCAGATTCTTATTTTTGTAAAAATATCTCTTGAATGCTTTATGCGTGCTTTGATATTCCAGCCTCTGTTCTTGAGATGGAAATCTCCATAGTCTTCCTCATAGGATGGATATGAAGATAGAGCTAATTACTGTTAAACATCATTGACGGTTAAAAAAAAAAGTGCTTTCAATTTAAACTCTTTCTAAAGCACAGATAACCAACCATGGCAAGAAACCAACATTGATTTCATTCAAATGGCATTTCTATATGAACAACTTTCTCTAATCTAAATATTTGCAAAAAAGAATAAAATTATTAGGAAAAAATATATCTGTAAAAGCGTCATTTGTACTGCAAAAGATTAGGATTATTATTCGACTTTCAGTCAAAGCTGAAAGTCTCTTTTTCATGGTATGACTGGGAAATGCACTTAACACAAACTTCAACCTTTATGAAATTTCATTATTTCCCCCAACACCTTTATATGTGATTTTGCTTCTTTCAATATCATTAATCTAAATATAGCTGAATGCCTGCCACCTGTGCCCCTTTGTTATGTTGCTGATGTCACAGGAATAACATAATGGCCCCTGATTATAGGTTTTAGAGAAATAAAACAATACAATAAGATGGCACTCCAGAGGAAGTAAGCCAGTTATGTACTTTTCACCGGAAACTCAGGGAACAATGTGCAAAAAGGTCACAATCTGATTTAAAAAAAATAGAGCACCAATGACATTAAAAAGAGAAAAGGTTATATATTATTCTTTGCAGATTAGCAGAATTGGTTGCATTGGGGAAGCTGCTTTCATGTGGGAAGAAACACTACCGCCTCTACCAAAGGCATCATGGACTTTGAAGAAGCATGAACCCAGGACAAAAGGTTGTTGTTGTTGTTCAGTCGTTCAGTCGTGTCCGACTCCTCGTGACCCCATGGACCAGAGCACGCCAGGCACGCCTATCCTTCACCGCCTCCCGCAGTTTGGCCAAACTCATGTTAGTAGCTTCGAGAATACTGTCCAACCATCTCATCCTTTGTCGTCCCCTTCTCCTTGTGCCCTCCATCTTTCCCAACATCAGGGTCTTTTCTAGGGATTCTTCTCTTCTCATGAGGTGGCCAAAGTACTGGAGCCTCAACTTCAGGATCTGTCCTTCTAGTGAGTACTCAGGGCTGATTTCTTTGAGAATGGATAGGTTTGATCTTCTTGCAGTCCACGGGACTCTCAAGAGTCTCCTCCAGCACCATAATTCAAAAGCATCAATTCTACGGCGATCAGCCTTCTTTATGGTCCAGCTCTCACTTCCGTACATTACTACTGGGAAAACCATAGCTTTAACTATACGGACTTTTGTCGGCAAGGTGATGTCTTTGCTTTTTAAGATGCTGTCTAGGTTGGTCATTGCTTTTCTCCCAAGAAGCAGGCGTCTTCTGATTTCGTGACTGCTGTCACCATCTGCAGTGATCATGGAACCCAAGAAAGTGAAATCTCTCACTGCCTCCATTTCTTCCCCTTCTATTTGCCAGGAGATGATGGGACCAGTGGCCATGATCTTAGTTTTTTTGATGTTGAGCTTCAGACCATATTTTGCGCTCTCTTCTTTCACCCTCATTAAAAGGTTCTTCAATTCTTCCTCACTTTCTGCCATCAAGGTAGTATCATCAGCATATCTGAGGTTGTTGATATTTTTTCCGGCAATCTTAATTCCGGTTGGGGATTCATCCAGTCCAGCCTTTCGCATGATGTATTCTGCATATAAGTTAAATAAGCAGGGAGACAATATACAGCCTTGTCGTACTCCTTTCCCAATTTTGAACCAATCAGTTGTTCCATATCCAGTTCTAACTGTAGCTTCTTGTCCCACATAGAGATTTCTCAGGTGGCAAATGAGGTGATCCGGCACTCCCATTTCTTTAAGAACTTGCCATAGTTTGCTGTGGTCGACACAGTCAAATGCTTTTGCATAATCAATGAAGCAGAAGTAGATGTTTTTCTGGAACTCTCTGGCTTTCTCCATAATCCAGCGCATGTTTGCAATTTGGTCTCTGGTTCCTCTGCCCCTTCGAAATCCAGCTTGCACTTCTGGGAGTTCTCGGTCCACATACTGCTTAAGCCTGCCTTGTAGAATTTTAAGCATAACCTTGCTAGCGTGTGAAATGAGTGCAATTGTGCGGTAGTTGGAGCATTCTTTGGCACTGCCCTTCTTTGGGATTGGGATGTAGACTGATCTTCTCCAATCCTCTGGCCACTGCTGAGTTTTCCAAACTTGCTGGCATATTGAGTGCAGCACCTTAACAGCATCCTCTTTTAAAATTTTAAATAGTTCAGCTGGAATATCATCACTTCCACTGGCCTTGTTGTTAGCAAGGCTTTCTAAGGCCCATTTGACTTCACTCTCCAGGATGTCTGGCTCAAGGTCAGCAACCACATTTCCTGGGGTGTATGAGACCTCCATATCTTTCTGGTATAATTCCTCTGTGTATTCTTGCCACCTCTTCTTGATGTCTTCTGCTTCTGTTAGGTCCTTTCCACTTTTGTCCTTAATTGTGGTAATCTTTGTACGAAATGTTCCTTTCATATCTCCAATTTTCTTGAATAAATCTCTGGTTTTTCCCATTCTGTTATTTTCCTCTATTTCTTTGCATTGCTCGTTTAGAAAGGCCCTCTTGTCTCTCCTTGCTATTCTTTGGAAATCTGCATTCAATTTCCTGTATCTTTCACAATCTCCTTCGCATTTTGCTTGTCTTCTCTCCCCCGCTATTTGTAAGGCCTCATTGGTCAGCCACTTTGCTTTCTTGCATTTCTTTTTCATTGGGATGGTTTTCGTTGCTGTCTCCTGTATAATGTTACGAGCCTCCATCCACAGTTCTTCAGGTACTCTATCCACCAAATCTAAATCCTTGAACCTGTTCTTCACTTCAACTGTGTATTCATAAGGAATTTGATTTAGATTGAATCTTACTGGCCCAGTGGTTTTTCCTACTTTCTTCAGTTTAAGCTGGAATTTTGCTATAAGAAGCTGATGATCTGAGCCACAGTCAGCTCCAGGTCTTGTTTTTGCTGAGTGTATAGAGCTTCTCCATCTTTGGCTGCAGAGAATATAATCAATCTGATTTCGATGTTGCCCATCTGGTGATGTCCATGTGTAGAGTCGTCTCTTGTGTTGTTGGAAAAGAGTGTTTGTGATGACCAGCTTGTTCTCTTGACAGAACTCTATTAGCCTTTGCCCTGCTTCATTTTGATCTCCAAGGCCAAACTTGCCAGTTGTTCCTTTTATCTCTTGACTTCCTACTTTAGCATTCCAATCCCCTATAATGAGAAGAACATCCTTCTTTGGTGTCATTTCTATAAGGTGTTGTAAGTCTTCATAGAATTGATCAATTTCGGTTTCTTCAGCACTGGTAGTTGGTGCATAAACTTGGATTACTGTGATGTTAAAAGGACTGCCTTGGATTCGTATCGAGATCATTCTATCATTTTTGAAGTTGCATCCCAGTACAGCTTTCGCCACTCTTTTGTTGACTATGAGGGCCACTCCATTTCTTTTACGGGATTCCTGCCCACAGTAGTAGATATGATAGTCATCCGAACTGAATTCGCCCATTCCTGTCCACTTTAGTTCACTGATGCCTAGGATGTCAATGTTTATTCTTGCCACCTCATTTTTTACCACATCCAGCTTACCAAGGTTCATGGTTCTTACATTCCAGGTTCCTATGCAATACTTTTCTTTACAGCATTGGACTTTCCTTTCGCTTCCAGGCATATCCGCAACTGAGCGTCCTTTCGGCTTTGGCCCAGCCGCTTCATCAGCTCTGGATCTACTTGTACTTGTCCTCCGCTCTTCCCCAGTAGCAAGTTGGACGCCTTCCGACCTGAGGGGCTCATCTTCCAGCGTCATATCTTTTATATGCCTGTTGTCTTTGTCCATGGAGTTTTCTTGGCAGGGATACTGGAGCGGCTTGCCAGTTCCTTCTCCAGGTGGATCACGTTTGGTCCAAACTCTCCGCTATGACCTGTCCATCTTGACCTGTCCATAGCTTGCCTGAGTAATTCAAGCCCCTTCGCCACGACAAGGCAGTGATCCATGAAGGGGAAGTGGAAGGACATGTGAATCCAGAACTGGCCTCCATAGTCACTTACGGATTCACTGTTAAGACTGTGTTCATGGAAGACAAACTTACTCCGATATGAGTGATTTCCAAAGAAGAGTGTGGTCAGTTTTGCAGCTGGTAAAAAAAACCATTTTTCTTAATGGAGCCCACAAGTAAAAAATATGGGAAGGCCATGCTACAATTCAATTACTTTTCTTCTTAATTAGACACATGCAAAAGACAGGGTTAGGACACTCTTTACAAAAGCCACCATTTCATTGAAACCCAGAGGCTTACACTGTGACAACTGAATTAAATCTAGAAGCAAATTAACCCTCTAACACTTGCATAATTACACTGTGGGATACCCTCTCCCACCCTCAGCCTTGGCTAAAACTAAAGAGTAATGATAGCTCTTGGGTCTTGCTTATTTCCATTCTAGTTAGATAAATGTTGGCTTAACTATGCCTGAAATTGTTTTATCTAGAGAGTTAGATGGTACTGTGGGGGAATTTAATAGATAAGTAAAGACAATTAGCACATCAAGGCCGTCAGCTCAGCCCAGTATGCTTTTGCTGCCACTGATGTACATTGCAATATAGGATTAGGCAAAAAGAATAGGAGTTTCTCCATAATATCTCATTATTAAAAGTAATGGACAGATTTGGCAATAAGTGGATTTTCAGCTGATTCTCAACTTCAGTATGCATACAGCTAATTATCACACTGTAGAACAGTTCTCTCTCAGCATGGGCATGCATACATAACATACAAATGTGTAAATGGAAATAAACCCCACTGATTTGAATGGAACACATTTCTGTGTGAACAGTAGGACAGAAGGTACTAGCAGGATTCAAAGGACACTTTAGTTAAATCCTGAGTGTGGACCAGACATGGTACTCCAAGCCTCCCTACTTCACCTGTAAGGCCATTTTCAGAAAGCCACACCCACCCCACACCTGATGTCAAATGCCCCCTCCCACATTTGTCCTTTAAATGCCACTTTTTTGAAAGAGGAGGTATTTGAACATGTGTCCCCACCCACCCATCATTTGTGGGCAGGTGGGAGTACGTCTCTAAGCCCTCCCACTTCACCTTCTAATTTCTAATAAGGTTTAAAGGATCAATGTAGGGCGGGGGACATCTGAAAGTCCTTTGCAAACATCGTTTGTGCAAGCATGTTTACAAAGGGCTGCTCAAAAGCTCTGCAGTTCGCTTTGAAGTCCTGACAAATGGAGCTTCAAAGAGAAGCATCACTGGATGACACTGTGGTGTCAGGTGATGACTTTGATGCCTCGGGGTGGGAGAGATAAAGAACTGGCCCTCTGGCCAGACAAGGTTCCCCATCTCTGAGTTAAACAATCAAATTAGCTCCTAAAAAAAGAAGAAACTCTCATTCAAAGCATTCCCCTCTCTTTTTTTTTGGTACAGTGAGGCTCTCAACCTGCTTGCATTTCCCTATGATCAAAATAAAATTAGGAGTAAGAGTATTTCAAAAACAATGAAAGTCCTCTCCCTTGTGCAAGATCCTTTCAGTGTGCATATAAACAGTAAGACGAGTTCATGTTTGTGTATGTTTATGTATCTATGACTCTCTCTCTCTCTATATATATATATATATATGTATCTCAATTCACCTTTCAATATAAATTTCCAAAGTGGTGCCCAATATAAAATTGCAGCGAACAAGTCATACAACATCATGGAAGAATCAAAAGTCCAAATTCCAATAACAGCAAAGCTAATAAGAGACAATAGAGGAGGCAGGTGGGGGCTGTGTACACATGCTGACAGGCTCAACTTTTAAAAGCACAATGGAAAGGGAGGTTTTAAGCTGTCTCTAAATGACTGTTCTTCTCTGAAATTTCTCTGAAAACATCTCTGAAAGTTTATCTTTGAATCTAATTACTTTGGGAAATGGGGTATTATTTTTATGTCATTTTTTCCCTTACCATGATGCTCAAAAACGTTTGAGCCAGACTGCTTTTAGGTTAGTTTATGAGACATCAGGACAGGCCACTTAGCACATGGGTAGGCAAACTAAGGCCTGGGGGCCGGATCCAGCCCAATCGCCTTCTAAATCCAGCCCATGAATAGTGCGGGAATCAGCGTGTTTTTACATGAGTAGAATGTGTCCTTTTATTTAAAATGCATCTCTGGGTTATTTGTGGGGCATAGGAATTCATCCCCCCCCCCAACATATAGTCCGTCGCCGCCCCACAAGGTCTGAGGGACAGTGGACCTGGCCCCCTGCTGAAAATGTTTGCTGACCCCTGTTAGCATAGTTACAAGTAGGAGAACACTTCAGTCTCCCAGGACATTCTATACAAGATCTCAAAGTAGCTGTCTTAATACAAAGGAATTTCAAAAATAGACTGTAAAGAGAAGTTGCTGAATTGCAACTAATTACCAAGCTTAAAACCATGGAGAGACCTGGTCTGAACAAAGACGTTGGATTCTTATCTCATTATACATGACAAAGCTATCTTTAGCCATCTCACCCCTTGCCTTTTCCTGTAAAACCAATTGCAGTCGTTAACAGTCATCAACTGTTTCCCACACCTCTCAGCCAATCACCCATTCCCACCAGCCTTCTGAGTAATACCCCTCCCCACTCTCTCACTATATATAAGGGTCCGGTGACTTCTGTTTCAGTGTATCTGAAGAAGTGTGCATGCACACGAAAGCTCATACCAAGAACAAACTTGTTGTTGTTCTTCAGTCATTTAGTCGTTCAGTTGTATCCGACTCTTCGTGACCCCATGGACCAGAGCATGCCAGGCACGCCTATCCTCCACTGCCTCATGCAGTTTGGCCAAACTCATGCCAGTCGCTTCGAGAACACTGTCCAACCATCTCATCCTCTGTCATCCCCTTCTCCTTGTGCCTCCCATCTTTCCCAACATCAGGGTCTTTTCTAGGGAGTCTTCTCTTCTCATGAGGTGGCCAAAGTACTGGAGCCTCGACTTCAGGATCTGTCCTTCCAGTGGGCACTCAGGGCTGATTTCTTTAAGGATGGACTTTTTGCAGTCCATGGGACTCTCAAGAGTCTCCTCCAGCAGCATAATTCAAAAGCATCCATTCTTCGGCAATCAGCCTTCTTAGTTGGTCTCTAAGGTGCTACTGGAAGGAATTTTAGCATATGTAGCTCTGTCCTTCAACAAAAGGGAATGAATAGGAGGATTTGGAGCAACAGCCAGGGGCTTGTTGTGGTGCCCCCCAACATCTGCTACCTGAGGCAGTGGTCTCATCCTTTCCTAATGTTAGGGTGAGCCCTGAGTGCTGTTGCTTTCTTTTTAACTTTCCTGCTGGGAGTTCATAGGAATGTAATTTATCTACACTGTCATTATACTGGCATAGGAGAACGCCACTAGACAGTTCTATAAAATAGATTTTTGAGGAGAAGAAAAAAAGACTTTTTCTATATGGTGCTCTAGCTCATGAGTTCAAGAAGTTAAATAAATGTTCATTAGAAAGTTTAGAAAAAAATTGTGAAGTTTAAACTCATTTGTCTAAAAAAAAATCTTTTTGGAAAAGAAGAAGTGATGTTTATAAATTGTGCTGGATAAAGAACATGTACATGATAAATGACCAGGGACTCACATTAGATGTTTAAGGAACTAATTTACTCAAATATCAACTAGATGGAGTAACCCATTAACAAGAAGGAAAACAGGACCATTTCAAGGTGAGGCTCAAACTTTCCTAAACAGACTGTTCTTGATAAACCAGAAAGAACTAACAAACCACAAATAACCATTGATTTTTGCTGTATGGTGCTGAAATTTTTATCCTTCCTTCCCACAGGCTAAAGAGAGAAAGCTAGGTCATTGGTTTAAGGTTTCTTCCCTACCTTATGTTCCGAGGAAAAGGTAAATACAGACAAAACTCCACTCTGGAGATTAAAGCAACATCATTTATTGTGTTGAAACACAAATTGCTTGAATCTGATGGTCACCCATAACTGAAATTCTCATAAGACTATTAGGCAGGTAGGTTTCTAGGAAAGGGACGCGGGTAACGCTGTGGTCTAAACCTCTGAGCCTTGGGCTTGCCGATCAAAAGGTATGCGGTTCGAATCCCCATGCCGGGGTGAGCTCCCATTGCTCGGTCCCAGCTCCTGCCAATCTAGCAGTTTGAAAGCACGTCAAAGTGCAAGTAGATAAATAGGTACGCTCTGGCGGGAAGGTAAACGAGTACAATATTTACTAGACCACTATGCCTGAAATTAAGCGACCCAACACATTAAGAAGATTGGACTCTTGTGCTTCCTTCTCTCTCCCCCCCACCCTCTCACCAGGTCTTAAACATTGGTTGAATTCATCTGCATTTTCAGTTTTGAAAACGTTTCCTGGAACTCAGCTGTACCAATGCAAATAAATGTTTTAAATGTGTTGTAAATCGCAATATACAAATGTGACATTAACTGGCGACAGTGAGCTATGCAAAATTCAATGTGTTTTTCAAAACTTTTTTTTAAAAAGCATGTTCACAGCGTTTTTCATATGTGTGTAGATTCCACCCTGGTTTGGTGAGTATGGCTAAAGGGTTAGCTCAAGTTAATTAATTTGAGTTTGGCTTCTTTGAATTACACTGACAAGTGGGGCGACTATTACAGATGTATTGCATCCTAACGAAGTGCTAGGGACTGTATGCCCAGCACACTCAGCACCTGGCATTTCCCACAGTGCTTGGTCCGCCTGACACTCAACACGTCACTTCCCCACCTGGCTCTCACAAGCTATTGCACTGATGGGACTGGTTAGGTCAATCCTGCCCTCCCAGATCTATATTTCTTCCATGAATCTTCCAGGAGTTGCTCCCTTTCTCCACCAAAACAGTGCTTGGAAGTTGTAGTCAGGTGGATGAGGCTGGGCTGAAGAGGAATCTGGCCAAGATTTGGGTGATGCTATCCCCTGCTCTAGAGGAGAGACGTTTGTCTCTGATAGATGGGGTTACTGTTACTCTATCTGGTTAGGTAAAGAGCCTAGCATATTCCTAAGATGATTTGGTAACAGTGCAACATATCTCAGTCATGCAAGCAGGTTCTGCCCAATTTTCTCTCATTCTTCTTTCCTGCTGCAGCCCCCTGATATTCTGCCAAATGTTCAGCACAGCTGTAATTAGCACAAAATAATAATCTAACGCGGATGGCGCTGTGGGTTAAACCACAGAGCCTAGGGCTTGCAAATCAGAAGGTTGGTGGTTTGAATCCCTGTGACAGGGTGAGCTCCCGTTGCTCGGTCCCTGCTCCTACAAACCTAGCAGTTCGAAAGCACATCAAAGTGCAAGTAGATAGTAGTACCGCTCCAGAGCAAAGGTAAACGGTGTTTCTGTGCGCTGCTCTGGTTCATCAGAAGCGGCTTAGTCATGCTGGCCAATAAAGCGAGATGAGCGCCACAACCCCAGAGTCGTTCGAGACTGGACCTAATGGTCAGGGGTGCTTTTACCTTTACCTTTAATAATCTAAAAATTCAGAGGTTGCTGGGAAGCAGTAGTAATCAATTTTTCATTTCAAAGAGAATAATCTGTGCGTGTTGTATAAGTGAAGTCACCATCGTTCAAGCTCGAGGAATCTATCCTGTGCCATGAAGCCAAAGCAATACCCTACCCTATTAACAAACCAGCTAATTTTGAAATCTGCAGTGAATCATTAATGAGCAGAGGGCACTTACCATCAAATGCCATTATTCAAATGGACTCCACAATGATTATTTAATTCAGGTTGTAGCTTCAGCCATCCGTCCTTAAACATTTCCTTAAGTGGGAAATCACATTGTCCTCACCGGCATCTAAAAATAAATCCCCATTTATTCTCTGAAACAATGAAACTTGAATTTATTATGCCTTTTGCCTCTGAAGTAGTTACTATTTGACAAGCAGTACCCCCTTGAGAGAAATACTTTCCTTATGTTTATCTTCCTGTGCCATAAAATGGAGGAACTAAGATATCCAAGACATGCTCAAGGCTGCATATCTTTTTTTCACAAGCACTCCTGTGCTGTAAAAAGCAGGAGTCAGGACCTTTTGATTCCCAGGTCCTCGTTTCAACAGACATGCCTTCCTCCTGTGATTTGTGCATATTCTCATCAATGGATAATTAATGCCCATTTCCCCAGCACAAGGTTAAAATGTTAATCAAATCTGGAGCTCCATTTGACTCCCAGTAGAAAAAATTGTCAAGAAGGAGGAAGATCGTTCTATTTCAACTTCTGAAAGACACACAAAGATAATATTTCTGTAATAGATAAGCCAACCGCCAGGTATTTTGAGATGTTCACAAATAATTTACTTAACAAATGCAAGGAATTACCACGAGGCAGGGAAAAGTTGAACAACTTTTGCAAACAAACATGGCTTCAATATGAATTGACCTGACCCAATCATAGATGGCAGCAAATATGGGGAAGGGCAGGTAATTATAGGCAAGAATAGCAGGGAAGATGGGGTGCTTTGAACCTTTCCCAACCTTCTGCTTGTACAGAAGGGAGTGCAAGAGCAACTCTGCTGCTGTTTGGGATTTCTTAGTATGCGTGGCGCCCTCTAGAAGCTGTTTCCATACAGATAACTCACTAATCCCCGCCAAAGCAATTGTATTCAAATTTAGGATTGTCTTCAATGAACAGGATTGCTGCTGTAATGAAAACACTGGGCGCCATCTCAATGGAGCCATGTCATTGAAGGGTCCCATGACTCAGGTTTGTGGGTGCTACGAAATGTGGACAAAGAGACTGAAGGGGTCTGTGTGCCCCAAACCCACCACGGATGATCACAGGTCACTAGATTAAGTGAAAGAAATGGAGGGAGGAGGAAATAACAAAACAAAGCATTAAAGTGTGGTGGTTGGACTCCTTGGATCTGGTGAACTGAACTAGGCACTTATGAGAGTTAGGTAGGCAAAAAAGTTCTTCTCCCTCATATACAGTATACAACCTTTTTTGTTTCATGGTCATTAAATAAAGTCAGATGGATTACATACAGTTACTGTAATTAATTGGACAAATTCACTAAGACCATCAGGAATTGGTGATATTTTATTTAAAGCATCAAGCAGTCCATATGGTTAGACCATGTTAAACAGAGAGCATGATTTTCTCACTCTGTAGATCTCAAATTGTTTAAATTATTCTAACCCCGTTAGAATAAAAGGAATATATGCATACAGTGCGCTCAGAAGATGAGGCTGTTTCTGGCATTGAAAACACACAATCCCCCTTTGAAAGACGATTTGCGCATTATATTTATAGAGCTGTTATTTTCTTTTTTAAAATTAAACCTCCACAGCAAGGGTAAACAGTCTATATGCTCAGCGTCAATCTTTCACCCTTTGGTATAAAGAAAGAATGGATATGGCGCATTTAATATGACCAGTGGCTGTCAATTAGAAAAGTAAAGGTCCTGTTGAAATTTATTTAGGATTATAACAATAAATCCTTAACCAAAGAAGCAAGCACAACATTTAGAAGTCAATCTAGCGTGGTTTTGCAATGCAAATCTGCTCAGATTTCTAGGAATCCTCATATCCCTTAAACAGCTTCATCTATCTCAAACAACATTTTTCTTGCAAATCCTACAAGTGTCATCACTGTCTCCACCAGTTAGTCAGGGCTAAGGCTCTTGCTAGATTTCTGGTGGAGAATTAAGTAACTAGTAAATAACTAACCACTTGCTTCCTTTTCATGATGCCCAGAATCAGCTGCCTGAGGTGTGCACCTCAGTATGTCTAATGGTAGGGTTGGCCCTACTTGTAAAATTCCTGCTTCTCTGCCCTTCTTCCTTGCACTTTACCTTTAATATTCCCTTGCTGCACTTCATCCTGTCCCTTGCCGTTGTTCTTATCTCAATATCTAGGAAAAGAAGTGAATCTTATTAACAAGAGCCCAGAAGAACTTAGATCGCAGCATGAAATAATTACTTATTTATAAACTGAGATATACCATACCATGATACTGAGGAGAAAAGGGGGGTTGTGAGTTTACAGTGAAAAACTTCTGCTTTCATTTCTTCCTCAGTTCAGAAGCGTTGAATAAAAAACTAATATTCAATGACTGTAATCCACAAGCTATTTATTCTAGTAGAAGGCTACTAACTGCAGCAGCACTAGTCTAGATTAGTGATGGGTGAATATTGTATATTCTGGCGTATAAAACTACTTTTTAATCCAGGAAAATCTTATACGCCGGGTGGAGAATCTGCGGTTGAGTATATCTCAAACTCTATATTTTAACTGGAAAAGTTGGGGGTTGTCTTATACGCCCAGTTGTCTTATACACCAGAAAATACGGTATGTTAATTTCAATTTCTCTCAGTTACTCATATTTCCACTCTTAAATTCAATTATCTAGATTTCTGCATTTGTTTGATTTTTTTCCTAAAAGGTCCTCATTAAAACTCATCAGCGTTTAAGTGTGAATTTCTCCCCAAATACACATTTTTGTAAAGCAAATTTTGCCCAATACAGCATATTTTTGCGTGTTATTTTGACCAACATATACATTTATATACACGCTTAACCTAGTACATGCATTTTTATTCACATTACGTGGTTGGGAACCTGGAGTGGGGAAGAACAAAGTGAGGTTTGTCTAAAGCATCGGCCCCTTTCCCCCTGGCCCTCACCCCATCCCCATCCCCAGCCGGCAGCCCATCGTCCTGCCGTGCTGGGGGCAGGACGATGGCCACCCTATACCAGGTGGGTGGCCCTGGCCAGGTAGTCTTGCCTGGTGTTGCAAACCCCGCCCATCTGTTGGGAGGGGTTGGGCGGAAATTGCAAAGTTCAGAGAAGTGTGAATTTTGTAGGATGGCTGTGTATCTGTTTATGTATTGTTTCGGAAAGTGCAGATTTGGTAAATTTATATTTAGATGTTAATTGAATCAAACTTCTCCCTCATTGCTACTCCACATTTTTTTTAAAAGAAAAGATTGCTACTAGCATTCAAACAAGTAATGAATCCTTTACTAGGTGAGCATGTGACTGTGCCGTTCTTTTTTGTTTACTCATATGCATCGCTGAGCCTGCTGAGTCAGTGGGCAAATGTTGTTGTCAAGGCAACAGCTAACGCCATCACTACATGGAAGACATGGGTCTCGCCAGACAAAGGATCATTTCAAAGAACAACTATCTGCTGTACAGCCAGGTCCAACACTGTTAAATAAACATTTTGCATGGTTCCCTCCAAAGAAGAAGAGTTTGGATTTGATATCCCGCTCTATCACTACCCGAAGGAGTCTCAAAGCGGCTAACATTCTCCTTTCTCTTCCTCCCCCACAACAAACACTCTGTGAGGTGAGTGAGGCTGAGAGACATCAGAGAAGTGTGACTAGCCCAAGGTCACCCAAGAGCTGCATGTGGAGGAGCGGAGACGCGAACCCGGTTCCCCAGATAATGAGTCTACCGCTCTTAACCACTACACCACACTGGCTCCAAAGAATATTAAACTCTAGAAGTTGTTCTGATGTGGATAGGGGAATGGCAAAAGTGGATGTTGTTGTTTTTTTAATTCCAGGTCAAGCCAGTGATTATAATCTGATGCTTGCAGGGCTGTGTGTTGTTCATTGAAGGAGGAGACTGTTTTATTACATGAAATCCTGGATGAGGCATGATACCAGTTCTGGGAGAACCAGCCCTTGCTGCCCAAATTTAGCATTAGTAAATATCCCATTTAAAAGGAAAAAACAAAACAAAACTATTGTGTTTCCCCCACTCCCCTGCCGCAGCCCAGGAACTTCTTTAGAAGGCTTGCCTGCTAATCATTGGTAGAAAACATGCCTGCTGTTGCTCAGAAGGCAAGAAAAAGCATTAAAACAAACAAACAGAAGATTGGCACAGAGCAAATGCCTCACCTCTGAGAGCAGCAGGGGCTTGAGTGATTCAAGCAGCTATGTTACAGTTCAGAACATTACTAAAGGGAAGACAGAGAATTTGACACTTGATCTCCACTCTGGGGTGCAAAGCTCATGGGAAAACCACCCTTTTGTCTAGATAGAACAGTTTAGCAGTCTGATCTTAAACACAATCGACATCGTACTGATTTCAGTAGAAAGCTATTTCATGCAATATTCAGGGTCTAGAGGGCTCCCAATGTAATTTCTGTTACTGTGTGTATTATATGAAACACATTCCCTGAGTAGGTTGGGCAGAGGATTTCAGTGGCTGCCAGTTCATTTCCAACCATAATTCAATGGTGGTGTTTTTCCATCTATAAGGTCTCAGCCTCAAGATGGGCAACTTCTGGCCTCAAGGCTGCACGTATCCCTTGGCCTAATTTCATATTATGTGGGGCAGAGGAGGAGCGAAGACCCAATTTAACCTTTGGACTTGCCAGTCACTTTGCTCTAGCCCTGCACATCACTAGCTTCATCCCCATTTACCCTGGGGTGCCTCAGGGTTCCGTCCTCTCCCCCATGCTTTTTAATATCTATATGAAGCCACTGGGAGAGATCATAAGGGGGTTTGGGCTGGGTGTTCATCAGTATGCAGATGATACCCAGCTCTACCTCTCTTTCAAATCAGAACCAGTGAAGACGGTGAAGGTCCTGTGTGTGTGCCTGGAGGCGGTTGGAGGATGGATGGGGCCAACAGATTGAGCTTGAATCCTGACAAAAGAGAAGTACTGTTTTGGGGGGACAGGAGGCGGGCAGGTGTGGAGGACTCCCTGGTCCTGAATGGGGTAACTGTGCCCCTGAAGGACCAGGTGCGCCACCTGGGAGTCATTTTGGACTCACAGCTGCCCATGGAGGCGCAGGTTAATTCTGTGTCCAGGGCGGCTGTCTACCAGCTCCATCTGGTATGCAGGCTGAGACCCTACCTGCCCGCAGACTGTCTCGCCAGAGTGGTGCATGCTCTGGTCATCTCCCGCTTGGACTACTGCAATGTGCTCTATGTGGGGTTACCTTTGAAGGTGACCTGGAAACTGCAATTAATCCAGAATGCGGCAGCTAGACTGGTGACTGGGAGTGGCCGCCGGGACCACATAACACCGGTCCTGAGAGATCTACATTGGCTCCCAGTACATTTCCAAGCACAATTCAAAGTGTTGGTGCTGACCTTTAAAGCCCTAAACGGCCTTGGTCTTGTATACCTGAAGGAGCATCTCCACCCCCATCATTCACCCCGGACACTGAGATCCAGTGCTGAGGGCCTTCTGGCAGTTCCCTCACTGCGAGAAGCAAAACTACCGGGAACCAGGCAGAGGGCCTTCTCGGTAGTGGCGGCCACCCTGTGGAACGCCCTCCCATCAGAGATCAAAGAGATAAGCAACTACTTGACATTCAGAAAATACCTGAAGGCAGCCCTGTTTAGGGAAGTTTTTAATCTGTGATATTTTAATGTATTTTAATATTTGTTGGAAGCTGCCCAGAGTGGCTGGGGGGACCTGGCCAGATAGGTGGGGTACAAGTAATAAAATTATTATTATTATTATTATTATTATTATTATTATTATTATTATTATTATTATTATTACCACCACCCACAGATTACGCCTGGAAATACGCCCCTCAACAACAACAAAAAAGATCCCCATTCTGCCCTGGGTGGTAGTGGTATATTTAAAGGATTGTCACTAGAGGCTCAACTCTGGGTGTGCCCACCATCTGAGGTGGCCTCTATGTGATATATGGAATAAATCACCATATCATCTTATTGGTTTAGGACTACCGAGATCTTGCTGACCTATTTAAAATAATAAAGAAACCATCAAAACCTCTCAAGGGAATTAAATATTTGTTTTGTCTAAAATGGGTTTATCTTGCATTTCAAAATGATATTTCAGTATAGCACAGGCATAGGCAACCTTCGGCCCTCCAGATGTTTTGGACTACAATTCCCATCAACCCTGACCACTGGTCCTGTTAGCTAGGGATCATGGGAATTGTAGGCCAAAACATCTGGAGGGCCGAAGGTGTAGCATATAATACAAGTTTGAAACGTCTGTGAAGTGGGCTGCATATAAAAGGATCAGTTCCCTCCCATGCTTGGCTCCTCCCAGTCCCCACACATCATGGTACATGTCATCAGCCCCCTCCCCTATTTTATTCAAGTTGCTGCCCCTGAACCAGTGTCTGGCTCAACAGTAACAGAAAAGGATCAAGCTGCCTTACTGCTCACCGTGGTCATGAGCTGTAGGTGTTGGAAACAAGGGGTTCTAGCTACATGGCTAGGGGGCTCATACAGAAAGAGTTTTGTAATGCTGTACAGGCAGATTTAAATGATAGCAGGGGTTGGGGTTAGGTTCCAGGTCTCCCCCTTGCCATGTGAATGTGTGTTAACATAGACGGAACTGCGGGACCTTTGTTCATAAACAATACTAGTTCTACCTTTATTAGCAGCAGCAAATTGATAGATTGCATGACTGTGGGAGATAAAAACACGGATGCCAATGGAACAGGGGTAACTCAGGCTATAAAACACTTTGAGCATGGATAAGCTCTCACCACAGGTGAAAACTACACAGTGCAGGCAGAAGAAAGATAAATTCCTGCAGGTACTCATTTATCGTGAATTTAGACATGAGAACCAAACATGATAAATGTAGAATGATATATATCCTGAGAAAGGGATAAATGAAAGTGAGGGAGTGATTACTGATAGTGTGGGTAAGAAATACAGGAGTGACTGTATCAGTGGAAATAATGCTTATATAAAGGATTGCTAACGTGGCACCTGCAACCTATAATAAAGAAAAACATTATTATTCTTAGTAAACATCTCTTCAAAAAAATCCCCCCTTTCCTCCCTTCTCTCGCCACCTTCTATAGTATGTTATGTTATAATTTTCTTACTGCATTTTCAAATTAAATCCAATTATTTTTAATCCCTAATATTTCTTTGACGAGTATACTTAACTGTTTGTTCTAAGTTAATTCTGCTAATGACTTTAATTGTTTACAATAGCTTTTCAGATAGTCTACATATTTTGCCCATTCTGTATTAAAAGTTTTTTCTTCTTGATTTCTTATACTTCCAGTAAATTCTGCCATTTCAGCATAGTCCATTAACTTAATCTGCCACTCCTCCTTGGATGGGACTGTATCTTCTTTCCATTTCTGAGCAAGCATCATCTGGGCAGCTGTCGTTGCACACATAAAAAGTTTTTTCTGGTCCCTGGGTATCTCTGTACCTAATATTCCTAAAAGAATAGCTTCTGGTTTTTTGTTTTGTTTTGTTTTAGGAAAAATTATCTTCAACATTTTTTTCAACTCATTATAAATCAATTCCCAGAAAGCTTTCACCACCTTACATATCAACACATATGATAAAAGGTACCTTCTTTATCTTAACATTTCCAGCATACATCTGATTTCAATTTATACATTTTTGCTAATGTATTAGGAGTTAAATACCATCTATACATCAATTCATAATTTTATATCTGTGTATTAGCATGCTGTAAATTTCAAATCTGCATTCAATAACCTCTCCCATGCTACCATCTCAATATTGTGACCTGTATCCCTTACCCTATGTATCATCACTGATTTCACCTGTTCATCCTTTGCTTGCCATTCCAATAATATTTTATACATTTTAGAGAGTACTTTATCTTTATTTTTCTATTAGATTTCTTTCAAATTGTGAGGTTTGATGCAAAAACCTGATTTTTAATCCAGTTTAAATGTTTCATTAAACTAGTGATATTGTAACCAATCAGTTACCAATTCTCTTACTTCAAACCTCTTGAGTTTTAGCTCTTGACCTACATCGATTAATAAGTCTTTATACGTCGCCCAATCACTTCTCATATTCCATTTTTTCACTGATATAGCCTCAATTGAGGAAAGCCACCACAGTGTTTTTCTTCCCACCAGATTTTTTTATTTATCCCATATAAGTTTTTCCTGATGACATGATTCATAAAACCTTTATGCATTTTTGCCACAAATATGCACGCCATCCGAACTTCTAAGCATGACCTTCCAGGCCTAACACCTGGGTGTTTTTCAATGTTATCCATTCTCTTTACCAGAAAAGACAGGACACTTCATAATATAATCTCAAGTCTCTGACTTTTGCCTTACATTACAGAATTCCCTCTGCCAGCCAAAAGTGCAATAAGGCCAGCTTCCTCAAGAGGAAGAATTCCAGCAGCTGTGGAGGAGGGACAGATGAACAACTCACCTGCTCCACTGAAGGTCACTGCTGCTAACCTCCAAAAGCAAAGTGTTGGTTCTCCAGCATTCTGTCCAATTTGTCATGAATGAGGTTGTTTTCTATCTTCATGTTACATTGCTTCTTCCCACTACATGTATAAATCTTTGATTTTCACATGATTTAGAACTCCTTGTGTTGTTTCTCAATTTTTCTTTGAGCCTGAACTCCTAGCAACCTGCCCCCTCTCCCTGGTTCTGGCCCATTTCAAATCATTACATCTTCAAACTAAACAGTTTACTCTTGTAATCTCCCAAGGCAAGAAAACTGATGCTCGAAACATTCTGTGACTTCCTTTATTTAGAAGCTTCATCAGCACAGCTGTGCTTTTCAATAAACTGGATTTAGAAAAATAAAGATTCAAAAATATAACCTTTAGCTAAGCTGTGTTCTGGATTTGTCTTCCTTAGTATCCTGTTTCAATATGTTTTCATATTGTAAATTCAATTTAACAATTAAAACAGCAAACCCGAGAAAAGTTTTTTATGTTTTCTTGTCACAACAATAAGCAGAATGGACACTTTATTATAAAAAACTTTGATACAAGTTTAATTACACTTTTCAGGGAAAGAATGAACGAGTAAACAAAGAAACAAAACCTCATTTACTCTACCTGACTGTATCTCATCAGCTATTGCTGACAAGACTTTCATCTTCCTTTCCTTTCTAAGGATTAATTTAACTGTGATAGCAAGCAAGAACAGCATTACAGTGATGAATGTGGGGTTGCCTTGTCTGTCTATGCAATGTTAAGGGGCCAGGATTTGTAGGTCAGGCAAGCTCATATTGCAATGCCCAAGAGACCAGGGTTCTAATCCCCACTAAGCCATTCAGCTCACTGGGTGACCTTGGACCAGTAACCACTTCTTAGCCTCACATACTTCCCGGGTTTGTTGTGAGGATATGGAGTAGGAGAGAGCCATGTACACCACCTTGAGCTCCTTGGAGAAAGGTGAGATATAAAAACAAAAATACATCAATACATAATGAGATGCCAAATACATTCAATATCACATACTGATTTGTGTTTAAATCTGGCCTGACTGACTCAAGCCTTTCCTACTTTGTGGATTAGGCATGGGGTGATCTCTTTCAGTCAGATGACACAGGCTGAAGTCTATAACACCCTTTTCAGGACAGACAAAAGAAAGTTATTCATGCAGCATACTGTTGAATTATGGAATTATTTCCCACAAGAAGCAGTGATGGCCCTCAACTTGGGTAACTTTAAAAGAGGAAAATACAAACTCATGGAGTGTTGTACTTCCACGGTTGGAGGAAGTATGCCTCTGAATAGCCATTGCTTGAAATCACATATGGGGAGAGTGCTTTCATCCTGCTTGCAGGCTTTTGTTGTTGTTCAGTCGTTCAGTCATGTCCGACTCTTTGTGACCCCATGGACCAGAGCATGCCAGGCACGCCTATCTTTCACTGCATCCCGCAGTTTGGCCAAACTCATGCCAGTCGCTTCGAGAACACTGTCCAACCATCTCATCCTCTGTCGTCCCCTTCTCCTTGTGCCCTCCATCTTTCCCAACATCAGGGTCTTTTCTAGGGAGCCTTCTATTTTCATGAGGTGGCCAAAGTACTGGAGTCTCAACTTCAGGATCTGTCCTTCCAGTGAGCACTCGGGGCTGATTTATTTAAGGATAAGTTTTATCTTTTTGCAGTCCATGGGAATCTCAAGGGTCTCCTCCAGCACCACAATTCAAAAGCGCCACCAGATATATATATATGTGTGTGTGTGTGTGTGTGTGTGTGTGTGTATATATACACACACACATATATATATGGCCTTCAACATTTGGCGGGTAAAAATTGGGATACACATCTTTTCACTCCCAGTACTATAAGACACACATCTTAATTTCCATATAGTATTTGACTTCCTCACCTTGGCCCTCAGCTCAGCTCTGGCCAGCTCTGTTCCCTGCACCATAGGCTGTTGTAGTGGCAGTTTCTGGTGCTCCTGCTAAGGCAGCAGAGACAGCTCTCAGCAGCAGAGGAAGTGACCAGGGTAGCGTTGCCATATTTCACAACGAAAATCCGGACAGCTTTTTTTTTTTTTTGCAAAGTTGTTGAAGTTGTTGTGTTATTTTTAAGGAAAATTGCCAATAATGAAACTACTGGCATGGGTTGCTGTATGTCCAGATTTTCCCAGACATTTTAGTCATTTACGCCCAGACACTGCTTCTGACTGCAGTCTTCTGACTATGTCTGGGAAATTCCAGATGTATGGCAACCCTAGGCCAGAGCTGTGTGGGGCCCGCCATTCCTGGCACTGGACCCATGCCTGCTTACGAGGCTGACTACGGCTGCAGCTACCTGGTGGCACTAGCCGGGGCCCATCAGTGCAGCCACCTGTGGGGCCCTACATAAACAGGGGTAGCTTCACCAGCGGCATACAGCCTTTACACAAGGGCACCATGGGGCTTTCCTTCCTGTAGTCAGGGCATCCAAGCTTGGTAGCTCCAGTGTATGGAGAGATCAAGCCGCGATGCTGTTGTTCAGCCCCTTGTTGCTGACTGGGAACAGTGAGGCAGGCAGCCTGAGAAGCAGTGCTTCCCCCCAACATTCATCTTTTGGGGCTGCACTCTTGCAGAAGCCAAAATGGGACATCCTGGAATGTAAACAGAAGCTGGGGTGGCTTCTGTTATTCCCGGATGTCCTGCTCAAAGTGGGACAGTTGATTGGTATGTTATAGGCATCTGGTTAGTCTTTGTGAGAAATGGATGCTGGACTAGTTGGGTTTTTGGCCTGATCAAGCAGGGCTCTTATTACATTCATGTAATAACTAAGCCCTATTAAGCACAATAGGGCTTACATCCTAGATGTTGATGGTGAACAAAATGCTATAATGCTATTTGAAAGATTTCATTACATGGTGATGCTATTGATGGCAAGTAAGAGAGATGGGGGCAACTGAGGGCAATGTGAATGAATAAGCAAACACTGTCAGTGAATACCTAAAACATGCAAAGGGAAGAGGCGGTTTTTGGCACTGCTGAAAATGGTCAAGAATAACTGTGAGCAGTTGTGGCTCAGCTCTAGTTTTAGGTGTGAAAATGAAAATGCTTTGAACTGACAGCCGTTGATCTACCTGAAAATAGGAACTCGGTAGTTTAATCTTTCACAGGAGGTTGTGGGCAGTTTTCATTCTATGTGCCAGCCCTATCATTACAACACAAACAGAGCTCTTCTCAGCATGGAATAACTAAGGAAGAGAATTGAAGATTTCTAAAAACTGAGCTGCAAGGAGTTCAAAAGAGTTCAAAAGAGATGGCAGCTGAGCAATGTCTTCCCAGGAATTCCAGCTCACAAACACTGCAGGAGACCTGCAATTCAAGCTCTAGTAGTTAGTTGCACCTCTGGAGGTTTTGCATGATTCCCAACAGGCAGTTTTGGCATTGACCTTTTGTTACTTCAGTTTAGGGTTCCCTCTCGTTGCAATCTGAACAAACATATTTTAAAGATATGTATTAAAACAAGTATGAATACCTAACAGATAAATAGAAGCAAAATAGTTTCACTGTTGTGTGCTTTTTGTGGTGTGTGTGTGTGTGTAACAGCTGTTGCAATTGTGCCACTAAGGACCAACCGGATCCTCAGAGCCCATATTGTCTCTTCCTGTCAGAGACCACCTTGCCACTCATGCTCAGATACCCTTCTCATCCCAGGACCTAAAAACTAGCCTATTTTCTGTAACGAAACACTCATTATCTACAGCTCCCCCCAAAAGTGGTTCCCTAGCTCCCACCACCACCACCATGGACCTCTTTAAAATTGCTGATGGTCTTGGCAGACAATTTAATGGTTTTTCTGTTTGTTGGATCCATTGTAATACATTGTGCTAAAAAATTAATGATTTTTAATTTTTACAGACACACTGTGGACCACCTGAATGAAGCTCATCTGTGGAACACAGAAGGGTTTGTTGTTGTTGTTTAGTTGTATAGTCGTGTCCGACTCTTCATGACCCCATGGACCAGAGCACACCAGGCACTCCTGTCTTCCACTGCTTCCCACAGTTTGGTCAGACTCATGTTGGTAGCTTTGAGAACACAGTCCAACCATCTCGTTCTCTGTCGTCCCCTTCTCCTTGTGCCATCTTTCCCAACATCAGGGTCTTTTCCAGGGAGTCTTCTCTTCTCATGAGGTGGCCAAAGTATTGGAGCCTCGGCTTCAGGATCTGTCCTTCCAGTGAACACTGAGGGCTGAGAATGCTTCTATTCTTCTACTTAGAGTATGTCTGATTTTGAATGATTCTCCCCTCCCTCAACAGCTGCCTGTGGCCCATCCTGTGTTCTTTAGGAAAGTCCTTTAACTCTTTAAAGAGAGATTTTTTTTGAGGTAGTACTTATGGAGGGGGACAGGGAACTTTATTCTGTGTACTTTCTCAATTTAGCATATTTCAGGTTCAAGGTTTCTACCATACATGAAGCAAAAAGTCCATTCCACTGCCAGATTAGTAGTACTGAAACAAATTAACTCTTCAGATGTCAGCAGTAATGAGCTTACTTACATGTATAAAATTTTCAACTTTTGAGGGACAACCCACCCCACTGTTTGTTTGTTTTTTTGGTGGGGGAGGGTTGTGGTGGGCTACAAAGCTGAGGAAAGGAAGGCAATATCCTATTATGTGAGTGGAGGTCCACTTGCATGATATTGGTTTTTGGCTTTTAATTTTTTTAAAATAAGGTTTTGAGAATATGCGTTATATCAGCTACAAACCTAAAATAAATGATTGCCCTGCATAAACTGTTAAATTGGTTGGGATAAATTTAGAGGTGGGGGGAGAGACAGATGAAGAGGAATGGATAGTTGTTTGGTAGGAAGCAACAGGAAAAACACTTTGGAACCGGGATGTTGCTATAGCACAAATGAAGCTGGTGCCTACTGTCCTGAAGCTAACAATGGCTACAGTAAACATGCAAAAGGAAGTATAATTGCATACACCAATTGATGATAGAAAGGATGCACCTTTAAAACTGTCAGTGCTGTGTCAACATCAAAGCAAGCCTAGGTAGGACTGCAGAGTAGTCAAAACAGCAGAGTGCAATGTAACCTTGCTTGGGTCATTCTAGTTTCCTGGTTTTCTGTTTCGTGCATAGCTTCCTGCCAAACTTGTTATTGTTTGTAAAAATGCTGGGATCCTGTGATGAAAGAAGTTATTTACAACAGTGGACTGGTCTGCCCTTTAGGTAACATGGTAGTCGTGCATGGGAAACATGTGGCATAATCAAAACAGAAAGAAAGTAAATGGGAAGATCTTTATGCATCTTTAAGACTGTAGGTTTGGGATTCATTCAGCATTCCCAATACTGGCTGGCATTTCACATGAGACAAAATATAAGATTTAATTATGCCTAAAGGAAAGGCAGGTTTGTACTGCTTGCTAGCAATCATACAGGTCATACAGTTGCTATCAGTTTGCTACAAGCAAGATCCTCTTTTATATTATCGTATTATTTCTATTTAGCCAGTTGTTTTATACATTTGCTGTTTTTATTATTTTATTGTACACTGCAGGGGGAGGTTTAAAGGAATATGTGAATAAATAATAACACCTCATACACTTGCCACATTTTACTTCATGCACAGGTGTAGACAAATGGAACACATTTGTATTACTGTGTGGAACAGAAAGATAGAGATAATTAGCAGAATGCTATTGATCAATCATCTTACGCTTAATATTGGCATGTGGGATGCAAGCATATCAGTTATGAAAGCTACACTGAGCTCTAATTACAATGGCAAGCATTTATGCAGAGGATTCATGCAGGCGACAAGGGATAAGTGTGGTTTTTTCCCGTGCAATTTTGCAATTGTTCAGTAAATTAATTTTCTAGCTTTTACCAAAGGAGAGGAGTGTAACAAGGGTGTTGAAAGCAATAGTGTTGAAAGCAATATTTAATTGCTTTGCCACTACAAAAAAAGAATAAATGGTCATCATTTTTTGTAAAAGATTTTAAAATAAGTGAGAGGGAGGCTAGAAAGAAATAGGAACTCAGCACTTGCTTAACTCCCCTCCTATAGACCTGATACTATGCTTTTTAGTAGATTGTGAAGTTTCCCTGATACCATCATCATTGTGTTGAAACTGACTTGCCTCACTGGACTGTCACGGAAACCAGGGCTCCAAAGCACTAGACAATATCTCTGCAAGCACAAAGTCCTTAAAGTCATTTATAATCTTGCTTCTCCCTTCAGCAAAGCATTGGATTAGACATTTCCCCTCTGCTTACCAGGTCAGAGATATACTGGTGCAACTGACAATATTAGCACAAGGCATATTGTCTGTGCTGTGCAAGGATTTGCATGGGGAGGGAGAGAATGGAACCTGCTTTGATGACAAGACCTGATTTGTTTCTTGATCCCAATTAGAGCGTAACTTTCTTAAACTACAACTGTCTCTCCATCCCCATTGACTATAATGGAGATATCCACAACAGCTATAACTTTTTAGTTTTTAGAAGAGATTTGGGGAAGAATTACATAAAGATCCAACTGGCCAGGAAATCACACAATAAAGCGACCAAGCTCCAAGTTATTTTGGGAGCAGTCTTCTTTACTTTGGAACTTTTTGGACAAGATCTGTTTCATTCCAGAGGAAGTCTAAATACCTCAGATCCACCCTGCTTTGGTTCAGTATTCAGAATTCATCCAAAGCATGTGTACACCTTCGTTGTTGAACCAGCTCCACCCATCTGGGTGCTTGCCAATCCCTTTCATTGGAGGACTTGCTTATTTTCAGATCACATCAGCAAAGAATAACTCATACAAAGGCAGTGGACAGAAATAGACTCATGAGCATTGCTGACAGTGTGGGATTTATTTACACTTGACCTTCAGCCCACCTATAAGGCAAAACAATTGTTAAACCTGAATGTAAAAGATGATGAATAGTATGCAATGCCTTCCATAAAAATAGACCAGAAGTTCCCCAATGTAATCCATGTTATGGTCTCCTACAAGGGCAAACTACACATTACACAGTAGCTATGTTTAACGAAGTCCACCAACCCCTTATTCCTTTTACGGTATCTGAAGAAGTGTGCATGCACACGAAAGCTCATACCAGCAACTAACTCAGTTGGTCTCTAAGGTGCTACTAGAAAGAATTTTCGATTTTGTTTTCCCTTATTCCTTGGCAATGCATCCTCAAGGGAAAGTCATGGGAGAGGAGACAAGAGACACTTAATCATTCCCTTGCTAGTCATTTTTCTTCTGCAATGTCCTCAACATTGCTTCTTTTACCTGCAACCATGCTCTCAACAATGCTTATCTCTCACATAGACACAGGTCACAGCTGATGGGATCACATGCATAGGAAAAGCAACAGACAGTCAAACAGCTATGTGTTCCTTTCCCTTTTCTGATGCAAATTGCCTCCCACCTGCAGCATTTTGCAAGGAAAAATGAGGTCATCAGATTTATTTATTTATTTTTGTAATTGGTAGTTTGCCTTAAGCAAGGGGGGGGAGTGTTTGTGCTTCCCAAAACAACAAAGGCGACCATTTCACATTCCATTGTATAAATGATTTGTATTAACTAGCAACCATAAACAGTATTTCAACATAAAATATAGGAAATAAAATAACATATAGGGGGAATGAAAGATTATGCACACCACTTAACAGCATATATTTTGGTTAATTAAAACAGAACAAAATAAAAAGAATCAAAGAACGTGGTGATATACACAAGCAATACATTTTTAATTTGCACACCATTCATTCCCTTATCTTTGCAGCTCGAACAGCTAATTGAGCAACAATACTTGTAATATGTTCATCTTTTAATCAACATCAGCATCCAATCAACATGTCAATTGCCATGTTCTGTGTGGAAGTTTATTGAAGTTTTTTTCAGTAAAGCTTCCCTGTGTATAATTTAGAAAGCACTAAATAATGCACTATATCTTCCACTTCTTCTGAATTACAAATACATAGCTGATTTTCATAATTAATATTATTTTAGTCTCCCAGAAAGCACCATGGTAGTATAGAACTGCAGTCTCAAGGATGTAAAAGCATATCTCAGCCCATGAGCTGGGAAAGATAATAAAATGTCAGGCCTATGTTTTCACTCACTGATTTGCAAACCATGCAGCAGATTTTAATTGAAAAAATATAATATTTCTATATTGTTAGGCCTTAAATTCCAAGTTTTCATGTTTGTATCAACCAGATCATCTACAGAAAATCCAGCAAGTCTGCAATGTGTCGTAACCCCACACTACTGCAAGTATGCCTGATTTACTTACGAAATTTGGTTCATGTATGTAAGTCAATCATTATCAGTTTACCATGAAGTTTAACCCACCATGTGACTTACTTCCATGCTAGTGCCAAACATGATTGGCAGCAGCTTGTAGCTGTATATGTAGAAACCACGCTGTGGAGATGAATTTGTGTGGCAAGTTGGTTTATACGTGTATGCATCTTTGGCATGTGGAGAAACCAATGTGTGAAGCCATTTCAAGTGGCCCTTGTGGAATTCTTCCTAATAATTTACTAGATGTCCATAAAACCCACCAGGGCAGACATACAGCAGTGGATAAAAAAGAAAAGAAAAAATGACTATCTTCTTTCCATAGTGCCTTTTTAATTATTTGTATATGGTATTCAGCCTTTTCTGTTTGACTTACAGCACAATTCTACTGATTTTGTGTAATTACTATGTCCGAAAGTATTATTTTGGCATCTAATATTTTAGTCCAAAGATGCAGAAACAGAATTACTAAAATGAGCTATCACTGTCAGTACCTCTCAGGTTTTATGCCCTTCTGTTAAGCAGGTAGCTTCTATTAATAATACTAGCAAGACTGCTCTTATCAGCTTCATGTATCCCTACGAGAGCATTTTTCTGACTTCTTTATAGCTTTTAAAATACACTACAAGCACAAGGTACTTTCTGTTCTGTAAGCTAAATCGGTGCAGACTATCTGATCTCAAGGACACTGACAAATATAAATATGTTTTCATTGCATTTAAAATTTATTGGCTTAGTTCACTCACTTGCTTAATATGCTTTTCCACCTTGCAATTGCTGACTGAGTTGTCCTTGTTGTATCTAGGCTGAAGTCTGAAATCTGACTTTTGCAATCTCCCACTTCTGGTAATCTGTGGCTCTTGAGAAACAATGGAGTTTGGGTACAATGAGAAATAAGGGGATGATTTATTTCATGGAAATGACTGTTTGCATATTGAGTATGATTTAAAAGTTCCCCATGGCATTTCAAAATGTGCCTTAAGTACCATGAATGATGGAATATGGAATTATACTACAGTGATTGGAATGAAATGCCCAATTACATTTTTTAAAATGTCCCTCTTTCAATGCACCTTGCTATTAATAGATGTCACCTACAGAGAACAAGTTTTGGAATAATACAACAACAACAACAACAACAACAACAACAACAACAACAACAACACTTCTTATCTCTCCTTCTTGGTGTTACTCCACAGCTCTTAAATTAGTAGTTACAAAAATAAACACAATTTTAAAAATGTATTCCTTCTTTCAACAGATCAAATAAAGTACATGCTAAAATGGATAGTCTTAATATGAACCGTATAATCTTCAAGATAATCATCCCAAGAAACCACAACTGAATTCAACCGACAACCAAGAAGCTGAGCAAAGTTACAAATGAATGCTACAGGAGCAAAATGCTGAAATTAGTGTACCCTCCAACATTTCTCTGATGAAAATAGGGACGTCCCATTCCATAATGATAATTTTACTATTTATACCCTCACACGTCTTACTGGGTTGTCCCAGTCACTCTGGGCAGCTACCAACATATATAAAAACAAAGTAAAACATTAAATATTTGAAAAACACTTCCCTATACAGGATTACCTTCAAAAGGCTCGGGGGTCGGATAACTCCATTCCCTCCAACATTTCTTCAATGAAAATAGGGACATGCTAAGGAAAAGTGGAACATTTCAGGATCAAATCAGAAACTTGGATGGCTTCTTTAAATCAGGGGTGTCCCTGGAAAATAGGGACACTTGGAGGGTCAGAATTAGGAATGGGGAACCTTTTTACATAGCCACCATTTTGAGGGCTTCAAACCACAGGCCAAATTGGTCAAAACAGCAGGTGTGATTCTTAATTGCACAGTGGGCTGCATTCCAGACATGTAAAAGTTAGAGGCTGCTATACACACAGCTCTGTTCAGGCAAGCAACAGACGTTTTCACAGTACAGTCGCACCTTGGTTGTCAAATGGAATCTGTTCTGGAAGTCCGTTTGACTTCTGAAAACGTTCGGAAACCAAGGTGTGGCTTCTGATTGACTGCAGGAGTTTCCTGCACTTAAACGGAAGGCACGGAAGCCAGGTTGGACGTTTGGCTTCCAAAAAAACGTTTGCAAAATAGAACACTCACTTCTGGGGTTGCGGCGTTTGGGAGCCGAAACGGATGAGTACCAAGGCATTCAACAAGCAAGGTATGACTGCACAAAGAAAAGGCAATGTTAATTTGGGAGAACACAGAACAGGACCAGAGAGGGGTGCAGCATGGGGTGAGGCCTCATGAGGGGGAGGGGGCAACTAAAGAGAGTCCTGAGGGTTGGATAAAGAGGCCTGGAGCACCCCCATCCCCGGCTTAAGATGAGAAGTAAAAGTACAAAGTACAGTCCAATTGTCTTTCAAATCATGCAGTAAAGTACAGGGATTCCCTGCTACCAACCATTATGCCCAACTAGCTTAACTCATGGATACTTAAAATATTAGCAGAGCAATTCTACGTAGGGTTAGGGAAGAGCAGATTGTATCAGCCAGCGTAGGGTAAGTTTCCCCTATTTTTTCTGTATAGCTGACTCCAGGTTGATACAGCAGAGGCACCCGAGGACTGGATGTGTTGAGGGATCTGTGGGGATCCTGTCTCCCCCCTCCCCCTTGAAATGTCTCCCTTTGGTATTTCCAGCTGCTTCTGCCAGTGGAAAAACCTCTGATGCTATCTTTTTGCCCACCAGCCTGCAACAGGGGCTTCCATTGTTGCAGATCCCTGCTACTGGTAGGATTCCTCTTCACAAGTAGTAGCCAAGGAAGGGGCAAAAGTACACCATACTAGGTCCCCCTGGTCATTGACAGAATGCAGGTCAAGAGTACACTCCAAATGAATTGGGTCCAAATTCATATTGTATACTAGCTTATCAGTCACAACTTTGAGTAATACAACTTACCACAACCTTTCTACCAAGTGCTATGTTTAGGCTACAGATCCTGAAGTTGAGGCTCCAGTACTTTGGCCACCTCATGAGAAGAGAAGACTCCCTAGAAAAGACCCTAATGTTGGGAAAGATGAAGGGCACAAGGAGAAGGGGACGACAGAGGATGAGATGGTTGGACAGGGTTCTCGAAGTGACTAGCATGAGTTTGGCCAAACCGCAGGAGGCAGTGGAGGATAGGGGTGCCTGGCGTGCTCTGGTCCATGGGGTCACGAAGAGTCGGACACGACTGAACGACTGAACAACAACAACATGCTTACTAGCCAGTACCATGAAAATCCTGTTGGTTACAAAGTGATCTTCTACATCTTCATTTTGAGTGTTTCCAGAAGAACAAAAATACTGCAACTAAAAGAGGAAAAATAAAAGTGGGAAAGAACTGAAGGTTGTATCTGATGAAGTCATACTTGGAATAGACCCACTGAAATCAATGGATATCTAATACAGCTATTACAAGGTAAAAAGCTATTACAAGGCAATCCTGAAGAGAAGCCATTTCTGTTTTTCTGCAAATGCTGTGAAATAGCTTCATTTTGGCTTGATATTAATGGCTGGACTTAAACAGGTCTGGGGGTATTTTAATGCTAAATGTGTGCTTCCTTGAGTATTGGTTTAACTTTTGGTATAAATCTTGGGGTGTGGTTCATCAGAAAACCAACTCACCAAAATGGGATACTATTTAGGGAGGGGAGAGCAGTCTCCCAACCCATGTGCTCAGGGCCGGATTTTGGTTTGGTTTTGGCCCTACGCTACTGAAGGTAATGGGGCCTTTATATGTCCAACTGTCCTTTGTCAACAACATATTGTTGCTGTTTTTAGTGTTGAATATATGCTATATGGTAATTTATGGACCTAATAGGTATCTAAAGCCATTTTATTTGTTTTTTTTATCTTATATTTTGGAAATGTACACCCTATTTTTTCCCTTTAATTTTTTTTGGGGCCCCCAAGATTGTGGAGCCCTAAGCTGTAGCTTGTTTAGCTTATACATAAATATGGCACTGCATGTGCTTCAGGCCATGCATCACTCTGGATCCCAGTCCAGTAGCGTTGAAAGGAAAAGGACTTTAGGATGGTTTGGGTACCACTCATACAAATACATGCAGTACATCTTCTTCCCCTTCTCGTGCCAGCAGCCAGAGATGCACAGTTAGCTGAGATCCCCCCAGCTGGGGCATTTGGAGTGGGAACATGAGGGCTTCCTCATTCCACCTTCTTTGCCAAGCAGCAATTGGTGAAAGGTCCGGCTTTTAAAGGGGGAGGTGTATATGCAGCCCAAGCTGCATTATTATTGCTTTGTTGGACCAGAGCCCAAGCTGTTATGAAACATCTAAAATGAATGCTCTTAGAAACATTGTTTCTGATAGAAAAACTTAATCTTGAATGCTTCCGAGAGCAGGCTTTTGAACCTTGAGGTGTCCTTATTTCTCGTACAGAAATGTTTGCTCCCCTCTCTGATATTTGAAATGGTGGCCCTATAGTTAAATAACAAATAAAATGACTCAGGTCACCATTTGAAAAACAAAATGAATTGTACTAAAAATTTTAGTTCTTCTGATAGATTTGTCACTTTTGCTTCTTTTGTTATTTTCAGACACCTTTTTATCTCTTTCAACTTTATTGGAGGGGCAACTTACAATATCTACAAACTAAGATTAGAAAGATAGCTATTTGAGTCTTCCTTTATGTTCAGTGTATAGAAATGAAAGAGCAGTCCTAGGCATGCTGTCTTTCAGGCAGGATTTTATTATACTGGCTTCAAGGGAAGATAGATGATTTTTCAGCCTGGACAGCTGCTGAGAGGGAAATAGAACAGTGGCAGAAACAAACACCTGGGTCTCAGGATATATCAATATTCTTGTAAGTTGCCAAAATAATTGTATTTGTCTAGACACCTTAACAATCTGTTTCCATTGTCTATTGCTGTACGACCATGGACCTCAGCTGCACAAGTTTCCCCAATAGGAAAATAGTGTTTTAAGGACATTAGCATTCAGGTGATCATTTTGTACAGCCACAGTTTCATGCATAGCTTTGTATGCAATAATAAAATTGGTGTTTCTATCAAAGCCAGCTGAAAAAAATATATATTTTAAAATGAAGGTACATTATAGGTATCATGCGGAAACACCTCTGCATTATTCCTTTTCCCCATTACATTGCCAAACACACCACAAGACCTCCACTGTAGAGTCTGTCTATATGCTCTGGACAGAGCCCTGCCTACAAATGACCTCTAGGGTGACAAGACAGAGAAAGTCCATTCCATGCTGCGGAAGTCCTTTCTTATATCCCACAGGGACTCAATGTGGCTTACAACTAAAACAGAAACAGATAAAAACTATTTTTAAAGCAATCATTAAAATAAAAACCACACACCTGGAAATCTCTTGCTAAATATAGTGTGGTCTAACATGATCAAAATAGCTGTGGGTGGATTTACATAACTGCCCTCTCTTCAAATCCTAGCTGCCCTGAAATCTGGCCAGAATTTAGCATGAGGTGGAATTCCCAGGGAACCTTAATTCTCATGCTGAACCTGTGCTGCACAGGCTACTTTAAACGTCCTTTGAGGTTGTGTACTATACTTTTAAAGCACATCAGAATTCTCCCAGTTATGGTGCTGTCCTTATGGTGCAGGGCAGAACAATGTCAATAGCAATTTTGCCCTGCCCCACCTATCCTGGGCCAAGCAAGTAGGAGGGCAGCGCAATGATAGCAGCCACTTAATGCACTCTGATTGACAATGAGTTGGCCAGAAGCCTAATCGACTCAGTAAGATAAAGCAACTACATTTTAATTTTTATTATTATGCAGCGCTAGGAAAAAAAAGCATGTCTTATAATCTCTTTAAGGGAATTAATTTAATACATCATTTTGATTCAAATAATCATTGAAACTGAAATTTGTTGAAAGGTCTCAAGTAATATTTCTTATGAGTGCCTATATTTAATTAACTGTAGAATTAGTAATCAGGCCTTGACAGGTGTAATTAATTGCTTTTATTTCATATACTTGCAAAAATAGCTTTGGCTTTTGTTCTGAGTGCACTTATGATATGCAAATAGAATGATTACGAGAAAGCCGTTTTGAGACTGGGACAGTCATTAAATGGGGGTGGGATGAGGAAGCTGGCATGAAAGCTTCAACTTCCCACATGATCACCAGTTGCATTGCTAAACATTTCCCAGGTGAACCTCTCAAATTCAAATTCAAATTCAAATTTATTGCGGCTATAAGCCCATAAAAGGTGAACCTCTCAGTAAAAGCTTGAAGTTGGAATTTGGAGTTGAGTAACTAGACTTCAACGCCTGCCAACCTAGCAGTTCGAAAGCACGTCAAAGTGCAAGTAGATAAATAGGTAGCGCTCCGGCGGGAAGGTAAACGGCGTTTCTGTGCACTGCTCTGGTTCGCCAGAAGCGGCTTAGTCCTGCTGGCCACATGACACGGAAGCTGAACACTGGCTCCCTCGGCCAGTAAAGCGAGATGAGCGCCGCAACCCCAGAGTCGGGCATGACTAGACCTAATGGTCAGGGGTCCCTTTACCCTTTACCTAACGAGGCTTCAAAGTCTAAAAGGTTTATCCCCCCCCCAGGGATGCTGAAACATCTGCTGTATGTTTAGGCATTTTTGCTTCACAACACTTGGGGGGGGGGGAGGAACGTGTTAAGTTGTTGGTGTCAAGCACCAAATTTATCTTGCTGTGTTCAATGTATTGTGCACTATAACTCACCAGCAGGCTCTGCCTTTGGCCACTGGGTGGAGTGAAGTGTCTTTCAGGACTAGTACTCACATTGATAATAAAACCCTCGTTTTATCAATGACCCTTTTTTGTGGTGGTGCCCCGACTTTGGAACACCCTCCCTAGAAAATCACTGGTGTTGATGCTAAACCTTTTTGACACTTGGTTAAGATGTTTTCCTTTGTGTGTTTTTCTTTTTCTTTTTTGTTCTTACTTTTAAAGCAAGCATTTTTTATGATGTTTGTTGCAAATGGGATTTATTTGGAAGTAGAGCGGTTTAGAATTTCTTGCAATTAAATAAATGAGCAAACTTCAGGGGGCCCATTGGTCATTAGCAGGACACAAGCTTTGTTTGCAGAAGGTGACTGGTTCAAATTCGGCTCTGACTCAGTGTAAGGCTGTTCATTTAATTAGATTCTGAATAAGGACATCAACACAAACACTAAAAGCACATGCAGAAAGGGTCAGTCTGTGAGCTTCTCTCTAGGGCCTTCCACTACTGCCACGGCAGATAATGATTTTTCCTTTCCTTTCCCTGTTGTTCTGGAGCTTCTTCCAAACCCTGAAGTAGGAATCCCCTGATCCTTTTACATAAAGGTAAAGGTAAAGGGACCCCTGACCATTAGGTCCAGTCGTGTCCGACTCTGGAGTTGCGGTGCTCATAACGCGTTAATGGCCGAGGGAGCCGGCGTACAGCTTCCAGGTCATGAAGCAGCTTTGTCATGCTGGCCACTGGTGAACCAGAGCAGCACACGGAAACACCCTTTACCATCCTGCCGGAGCAGTACCTATTTATCTACTTGCACTTTGACGTGCTTTCGAACTGCTAGGTGGGCAGGAGCTGGGACCGAACAACGGGAGCTCACCTCATCGCAGGGATTCGAACCGCCGACCTTCTGATCAGCAAGCCCTAGGCTCTGTGGTTTAACCCACAGTGCCACCTGCGTCCCTGATCCTCTTACATAGCTGCACCCAGAGAGCCAATGGAAAACCATTCACATAAGTACAACACTTATATATAACTCTTCACACCGTCAGCCTGAACTCACGAGGGTGAGAATTTATAAGGGGTGGGTTCTGTATGTGCCAGCTCTGCCTTTTCATTCCCAATGTTCACGTGCTAATGTATTCTTTTTTTTTTTATATAAGAATTTATTGACCTTTTTCTTATAACAACATATACCCACACCCACACCTACAATTAAACAAATACAAAACGAATACATTGATAAAACAAATACAAACAGTGTCAAGTTTTCTTGTTGCATCTTTTCTTTAAAAAGAAAATTTCTATTTCCATATCTTGACCATTGACTTCCCCTGCCCTTTCTCCTTCGAGTTCATATCCTTAATCTATTTTATAACCATTTCTCCTGAAATTCAAATTCAATTATATAGTTACACACAATTATATATTCAACATTTAACTAACAATACATCCTCGTAGTAATATCTCATCATAATTCTTCTTCCATTGAAATCTTCACCAATCATTTATATCATATCTATCTCTTCTATCCTTTAAACTACTGCTAATAACATAGTAACTCAAAATATCTCCTTTCATATTCAAACAAAAAATAATACAGAAAGATTGTTGACAGTATTCACCCTCCGATTTCGAAATTCCATGACAGGCTGCTTCAAATTTTACTTAGTGTTTCACCCCACACCCCCTCTGTCCATTATTCTTCTCCTGGTGGCGTCAACACTGAATTTCCCTGTGGCTTCCCTCTCCAAGCGTCCACAGATCCAGGCACAGTCCAAAACTCTCCTTGCCACGAGCTCCAGGATGTCCATCTCGTCGTCTCTCAGCTTCTCCGGTTCTTTGTAGCATTCCTTTTCTTCTTGTAAAAACCATAATTCTCTGTCCCTGGCCCCCGAGCTCACACCTCGGGGACTGGATATAACAAATCTTACCGTCGCCTTGGGACTGCCACCCCCAAAAGGCGAGTTTCTTCTCCGAAGTAGCTCACTCATTTCTCTCCATCTTCCCAGACATCCTCTCAGCTCTTTGGCAAGACTTTCTTCCAAAGTGTTAAAAGTTTTAAAAGCCTCCTCTGTGGGCAATTGGTTCTCTTTCAGACCCCCACACAAGACTTTGACTTTCCTGTACAGCAGTTCCACCTTCAAAGCAGTGAGCCTCTGTTCGTCCGTTAGTCCAGAGTTCAGTACCAGTTCAAGGACGAAGCCCAGCATACTGGTAGAGGGGGAGGAAGTGGGTATCAAATTTCTACTCCTGCCTCTCTGTTCATCGCCATTTTCCTAAACTGGAGCGCAGATACCGCAACTTTAAATGGAGATATTTTCCACTAATTTACTTCCCAAGAAAAAAGTTTGCCAGTCTCATATATCAATTTTAAGCACATTGTAGCAGTCCTGTAGCAGCAGTTGCTCGAATTGGTTAGCTTCTTTAACTCGAAGGGAAGAAGGCAGGCTGCCTTTCTCCTTCCCCCCGGATCGTTCCAAAAGCTCGATTTCTGGTCAAATTAGTTACTCACGACCACCGGGTTCCTTTGGCTCCATTCTTCAAAGGTAGAACTAAGACGCTCACCGCGGGCTTTGTCGCCGCATTTGCATCCCGGTTGGGGCATATCCCCGTAAGCCCGGCTCCGTTGTCCCTTCACCCCCACTCCCCCTTTACAGGGGGGGCAAGGGAAGGGTTCGGAGCCTCCGTGGGCGCAGCCGGGGAGCCCAGGGTGCGGGACGCTCTTCCCGCACCCCAACCGGAGCCCCGCTTTGCGGTTGCGGGGCTCCTAACCCCCGGGATGGATCGGGCGCCTCGCAGCCGAAGCAGCCCCGACCACCCGCTATGGCGTCGCCAGCCGGAAGTCCGCTAATGTATTCTAAGCATGTCCCAGTAAGTGTAGTTTAGAAGACTCCCTGTGATTAGGGTGCCCAAATTATCAGTTTCAACTCATGAGATCTCTAAGCACTGGATGTGCTTCAATGCACCCCTCTGTCCTTCCTGCTGTCATGGACTGGACTGAGGAGGAATGGGGGGAGCCCCCCTTTTTTCCCTGAACCTTCCCCAGGGCAGAAGGACAGTATTGATTTAGAACAGTGGTTTGCAGAAGGGCGTAGTCCAGAGGGGAAAAGCTGGGAAATACTGGGTGAGGAGCGGCTAGAAGAGCAAATACTAGGAGAGAGACAGCTGGCAGATTCAGTGTCCTTGGACAGCATTCCTGACCCCCCCCCCCTTCGCCTAAGACTAGATGGGCTTTGAGAGTGATAGAACAGAAAGTGCAGCAGCAACAAGCTCAGATTACTCAAAGTAGGAGTGACGTATATTATTGGGGATAGAGGAGGTGAACCTTTACTGGAAGCATCACCATTTTTAGGGTGATATGCATTCCTTGTGTCTCACTGTGATTATTAAAGAACTCATTTGGTAAGAATGCTCCTTTCATTTGATCTGCTTAATTGCTGCCACCAGAAAAGGGATCCGATTCCTCAAAGCCTGACACCTGCACAGCCTATGAAAGATGGTCGGGGGTGGGTGGGTATGCCTGATGCGCCCAGGGCCATTGTTTTAGGGCTGGCGCAGATACCTCCAGCTCTTTATTCACTTTTCCCCCATGTGGGTTCAGGCTGAATGTCTGGTGGTGGCTACTGCTGAATAACTAAAAGCTAAATGCATGCCAGCTAAGTACACACATTGAGGAAGGCTCACTGGCCCCTCTTAGCTAAAGGCAGAACAGAATATACAATGTGTTATGCGTGTGACCCCCCCCCCCCCATCTGATTCAGCACCTGGAGCTGTTTGCATGCAGTCCATTAACAAGCTGGAATCTTAAAGATCAAGTATTCAGGAGGGGGAGGGGGCTGGACTCACTTCTCCTCTTGCCTGCTGAATATCACACTTGATTTATGGGATTTTAACTTTTTTCAAAGGGCAGTGAATGCATAACCCAGTCTGCTGCTTTCGTTTGGAGCCCATGTCTATCTGGACTGTTTTTCTTCATATGCAGTGATATAATTATTCCATTGCACATGTGCCTCTTACTTTCATGGCCATGAATTTAAAACACCATTAATATTATTTAATCTAAATGTAAATCTTGTGCTCATTACCTGATCCATAAAGGTACACAGACTGATAGCTTGAACACTGACAGACATATGCAATTATTCATAGTAAAAGGGGTAGAAATGTTAGCTTCGCAAGATGTAATCAGGTAACATTATGAAATTAATTATACTCAGCAGAGGGCATCAGACATTACATCCTCATGCATGCTACTGAAAGATAAGTTCAAAGGCAAACCAAATGTGACAACACGGAAGATGATAAATAATTTTACCTACTTGAGTTTTACTGTCTCATTGTTTGGACTACTACTTTGAATTTTAATTAATTTGTAGATGTGAGGTTCGTAAGTTCCAAGAAAAAGAGCTTTAAATATTTTTACAGCTTATGCTGTGCTGTTGCCATCTCTTCACTGTCTGCTCAGAACTCCTGCCATTTTAGCTAGCACTTCAGGAAATCTGTGTTTGGGTCTTCTTTATACAATATATGTTGCATTTTAGATTGCGCTATTATTTGTCAGTCACATTGAGATGCTTGAGTAAAGTGAGCCTAATAAACTTGATTATTGATGTAGCCTTGCACAGAAACTGCCAGCGTACTGTATCTATCTATGCTTACAGATGCTGCTGCCTCTCTTTTCCTGTTAGTCCTCTCCTTCCCTTGTGCAAGGATTAAAGTGACAGCAGGAAAAGCACGAGGAGAAAGCTAGGTGTGTGGTCTTGAGAGGTGCTGCAGCATTTATTTCTCTGTAACATCTGATTTGGGAGAGGCTATGCCTGGATGCAGTGGTGGGCTGGATGAGGGTCAAAAAAGTAAGATTTGGGGGCAAGTGGTTTCCAGTTCAGCAGTTGGGGAGTTCACAGATTCTGGACAGGGTTGCATTGTCTGAAGGAGTGTGTGTGTGTGTGTGTGTGTGTGTGTGTGTTCCTAGCGCCATCTTTGTCTTTGGAGGCTCGTCTTTGGAGGCTCAGGTGACTGTGTGGTGAGGAAAGCTTATAACTGTGTGGATGGAACTACCGATCAACTACTGGGCCATGTTCTTGTCTCTAACATAAAAAGCCCTTGTTCATTGATTTCAGTGAATCTACTTAATTAGATTCACCCCTTAGAAAACAAAACTTCAGGATCTCTTTTAAAAAAAAAACCAAGGAAAGCACAAGTCTATCACAAATGACTGAATCTCTTTTTCTCATTATCGTTCTTCTACAGCTGATGAGGATTTTGTTAGAGTGAGAAAGAACCATTTGTTTCCAATTGTGAGAAGTTTCTTGAAGATTCTCGAAGATTCTCGAAGCATCAAGGTGCAAGATTGTTTGGTCTACAGCAGCTATAAATACTTGTGGATCACTTATCTGTGGACTTGCATGATTCTTACAGGGAAGAGACTGCTGTGTGAGGCAGCATGTAAACATAAAGGATGGTTAAGTCCAGTCAAAGGTGACTATGGGGTGCGGTGCTCAGCTCGCTTCAGGCTGAAGGAGATAGCATTTGTTAACAGACAGCTTTCTGGGTCATGTGGCCAGCATGATTAAACTGCTTCTGGCATAATGGAACACCATGACGGAAGCCAGAGTGCATGGAAACGCTTTTTACCTTCCCACCACAGCTGTACCTATTTAGGACTGAAGGGGGCCTTACTATCTGTGTAGTAGTAAAGTTGTAAATAGTCTTCTACCGACAAGATTGCTGTGCCTTTCAAGTAAACAATGCTTGACTGAGCTTTAATGCTTCCATGAGTGTTTTGTCAACATTGGTTGTATGCAACTTGATCCTTTCAATACAAAGTTGTGCGATGTCGCTCTGGTTTTGCATTCTTTGTGTGGCCTCGTCTTCATGATACTTTTCAAAATGCTGCCATTTATTCATTTCTAGATACACCACAAGCAGTAATGATGACAGTGCCCATAATCCAACCAGCTCCGAGGAAGAAACTCCCCACAACTTGCCTTGAAATCCTTCCCCCCCAGCTGTTACAATATATATATATATAATATCCAACCAAAAAATGGTAGTGAGAAAAATGCAATATTGCTTTGATCCTAGGCTTGGCATCAGCACCTAGGAGGGCCTTCACATTGAATGGCTGGGCGTGTGAGCCTCCATTTTAATTCCCTCCAGGTCCTTGGGTGACACTATGTGAAGTTTACTTGAGCATTGTGGGAAATTAAAATAGCAGCTCTCGGTGACTCTTGGAGTGCTGCTGTTGCCAGAAAGCTCTGAAGGGGCCATCAGTTAAAAAAAGGTAAAGGACCCCTGACAGTTAAGTCTAGTCATGAACGACTCTGGGGTTGAGGCGCTCATCTCGCTTTACAGGCTGAGGGAGCCAGCATTTGTCCGCAGACAGCTTCTGGGTTGTGTGGCCAGCATGACTAAGCCACTTCTGCCACAATGGAACACCGAAACCAGAGCAGCGCACGCCGCACGGAAACGCTGTTTACCTTCCCGCCAGAGCAGTACCTATTTATCTACTTGCACTTTTTGATGTGCTTTCAAACTGCTAGGTTGGCAGAAGCTGGGACCGAGCAATGGGAGCTCACCCCGTTGCAGGGATTTGAACCTCCAACCTTCTTATCGACAAGCCCAAGAGGCTCAGTGGTTTAGACTACAGCGCCACCACGTCCCTTGTGATCAGTTTAAAAGAGCCCATCAAATCTGGAACTGGCCTTGATAAACTTAATTTGTAGTGTTCTGTGTTTCTTGGCAACATTTCCAGTTTTAACACTGATAAGATATTACAAGAGTCCTGTTATAAAACAGAGAATGAACTATAGATTCTTAGCAGTCCATTCTTAAATTATTTTAGAATATTCAGACTATGCTTTCTGTGTTTTGGTTTAGAACCCTCTTAATTCCAGTGTTGTATTGTATAACACGCCTGTGTATTTTAATAGGCATACTCAGGGATTACGCTAAGCTTCAGATGCTGGAGAAAAATGAATATTGATCCCTGTTTTGCACTAAGGAAGAAGGAAACTCTTGGGAAATGGGACACAAATAACTTCCTGTTCTAAGAATCTTTATTTTAGTATCAGAATTTGTCTCACAAAAAAGAGACAAACTTTTTTATGTAGGCCGACAATGAAATGTATTTTTATTGAGCCAAAACAAACAATACTATGATATAATTATCATTTGTTCAATTCCCATAATTCAAATTATGCCTAGGCTCAGGCTACAGACCTGTACCCACTTAATAACTAAGCTCATTCACTTTGGGATAGCTAAATATTCCTAAATAGAAGCATTTGATGACTGACTGAAAAAAGAGCAAAAGATAAGAGGGAAATCAAGCTACATCTGTTGAGAATATTCTATATACGTAGCTGTTCAATTCAAGTACATTAATAAAGGGATTGACAAAACTAAAAAATAAAAATAGTAGTATAAACAAATATTTATTGAAAATTTATTGTTAATTTTAATGTATATTTTATGTAAACTGCTAAGAGGTTTTGATGATTGACAGGTATTACTTTTTTTAAAAAAATCTGGTTTTGGTTCTTGGCTGGAATTCAACATTTAGATAAAATTGGCTATAAAACTGTTTTTAAAGAGGAATTCTTACTTTTCTAGATGAGATCAACATTTTAATGTATTATACTGTCTAGCGCTGACTAACCTAATTAAGAATGCTGTCAGACCGAATCTTTATACCCATCTGAATGTTCAATAGTTCCCCTATTCTTTTGACTGTCAACATTGCAACTCAAGTGGCATTATTATTAAATAGTTACACTTTGTGACGTACCTTTGGGTGTCTTGCCATAATGAAGCACGATATAATTTGAAGCCTTCTGCTAAGGGTTTGTTTTTAAAAGGTATATTTTAAGGAAGTGATGCACCGTATGTAACTGCTTACTTATATACTGACAGTTGAATTCTATATCTGTAAAAATAACCCTGGCATAATGATAAGAAATATTTCAAAGTGTTTTTCATGCAGACCTATTTATTTAGAATGCACAGTTGTGATAACTTTCAGCTCACGTTTCTTTCTAAAAGGAGAGAGTGAAGCAGCAGCTGCTACAATGGGAATAGATGCTTGAGGAATTTGATTTTTGTGAACTGACCTGCCCTTGCCCCCCCCCCCCGCTAATGTATGGATTGGAATTTAATTGTTCACAAGCTTTCTCACTTCCTGAAAGTTCCAATGCAATTTTCAGCTTAATCGGCTTGATTATGTTGACAAACCTTCTTACTGACAAGTAAACCAATCAAGCAATCACAATAAGAAACACTCAAAATACTAAATATTTTGTTGCCTCTACTGCACCACCCTTCCCAGAATAAGTCTTTAATATCGCATAAACATCTTCCTAATACTTATGGCACCCATGAAACACCAAACAGCTGTACTAACTTTGGAATTTCTCCTAGTTAAATCAGAATTTGGGATGAGTGGATTGCAAGGCAGAGCAAACCCACAAAAAAATTCTGATAAAATGACCTTCAGTTTACGAGACAAGTGAAGTGTTTACAAATTCACTCCTAAAAAAGAATTGTGAGTTCAGGTAATTGCTCTCACTTCAACTGTATGTAAGCAGTAAAGATGCTCAACAGTCTCACAAGTTGTTTTTGTATGTACCGGTAACTGGTTAGCCTCAGTAAAATTAGCAGCAACTAGTCCCTTGACAACCTTAAGAAACCTCCTTCTAACAACAAAGGGACACGGCAAAGGGATGGTATCCACAATATACAAAATACTGCTCAAAAACCCCACAAACCCCCTTGACATAATCAAAAAACAATGGGAGGACGACATAGGCTAAGAGATTAACCCCACCCAATGTGGTCTAAACCAACCTTTAAATCCCTATCAGCGAAAAGGAAATAACTCACTCTGAAACTAGTGCTAATATGTCCAGGAACCTCGCCAAAATGCTGGAGAGGATGCACCTCCACAGGCACATACCTCCACATGTGGTGGGAATGCCCCAAATTCAAACTCTTCTGGACAGCAATCATACAAAAAATATGCAAAACAACTAAACCAGTATTAGAAGTCACCCCAGAACTGGCCCTACTAAGCATCTTCCAAGATAATAATGCTCACTCACACCACAAAGAGCTCATAATCCACCTACTCTCAGCAGCCAGAACCTTCATAGCCAGACACTGGAGAGACTATGGACCAATGGTATCAAATAGTATGGGAAACAGCCTTATTAGAAAAACTAACCAACGAACTGAAACTGACACAGGGACAAATAGAAGAAGACGCCTTCACCCCGGTATGGTTCCCCTTTGTCACATACACAGCCCAACAAGACAACAACAAAAATCCCCCGACAGCATGCGAATCAATCTGGCTAACCTGATTCAAAAATACACACACTCCGCTCACACACAAAAACAATTCTCACTACAGCCACCTAAGACAACCAAGGAAATACAACAAGTAAATAGTAAGAGAACCCATACAAACAATGCTGACACAACCCTTCTCACACACTAAGTAGAATAATAGAAGCATAACCACCCAACCCCACCCCACTTGCCACTCCCCTCCCCCTCTTCCCCCTTCTTCTTCCTAATTGTTTAAACCACTTCATAAACCAATAACTTATACATTGACCACTAATAATGAAACATGCTGCAGATATTTTTCCACATTTATTATGCTATCTTGTAATACACAGATGGCATGATAAAACTTGGTATACTTTATTTGTATAACATTATTATTGTTTATAAAACCCAATAAAAGAAAAGTAACTGGTTAGCCTCTATGCACCAACACTTTCTCTTTGACTTTTAACCTCAAACCCTTACCTTTACAGGTGGGGAGCAACACTGAAGGTGAGGAAACTATGACAGTTTGTGACTACCTTAGGAGCACACAAATCTCCTGCTTTTCCTGCATAGGGATTAGAGAACATGTTTATATGGTGCAGAAATGCACGTTACAATCATTTTGTCTGCACAATCCATTGGGAAATTCTCCTGTCTAAGCAGAAATGAAATTACCGAGAGGTGGGGTATTTGAATTAAGTTTGCATATGTTCTTGACAAAGTAAATTCAATGTAGTAAATGCTAAACTAAATCTGTTGATGCATTTCAGTTAATACCAATAGGGTCATTCTGGTTTTACTTTGGTGAGTGTATAGTCACTGCCAGCACTGCCAGATTTTTATTATTATTTAGCTGCTACAGTTTCTACTTTAACAACTTGACTTGACTTCTGTGGCATGTCACAATGAGAAATAAAAGATTAGAAGCTATACCCTTTGTATCATTTTAATCCACTATGCCACAAAGGGGATTGTACCAGGGATCTGTCTGAACTGCACACATTTTAATGACACTGTGCTATTAACATATGTGCATCAGAAGGTTGTTTAATTGTTTATCCTCCCAAAGCTGTTAATCAAGGGTCACAATTAGAGTACTAGCCTAGAGTCTCAGGATATCAGCAGTAAAACTTTCTGATCCACACAGGATTTTGACTGAGTAAATTATCTGTACTTGTTGCCTAAGTGCTTTGGTCCTGCAAAACAACAGGAGCAACAAACTTTTTCTTTGGTTAAGTTGTTGGGTTGTTTTTCTTTTAAGTCCAGTGACAGTTTTACAATGCAGCAAAAAGACCCACTGAATTATGACTTTAACATTATACAAATAATTTCAAAGAGCTGCATATATGGGTGTGTGAGCTTCCCCACAAAAACCCTTAAATGCTGCTGAGAGAGTGCTGTCCTGCAGCAGCTGAAACCACCATTGTAATGGTTGTTCCATATGACGCATTAATACAGTATCATATTCATCATTAAAATTCACAATCAAAAGGAGATACAGGGCTGATTTGACTTGCCAAAACAATACACAAACTGAAGCACAACCATCCTGTGAAAGTTACAGGTAGGTAGCCGTGTTGGTCTGCTGTAGTCAAAAGTGTGCATGCACACGAAAGCTCATACCAATAACAAACTTAGTTGGTCTCTAAGGTGCTACTAGAAGGAATTTTTGTTTGTTTGTTTGTTTCATCCTATGAAATTCACTCATCCCTGAATTTTGCAGTGGAGTTCTCCAGCTGAGTAATGTGTACAAAAATGCATATACTAAGGTAAAAGGTGCATACAAATGCATATATTCATGAAATAACAAACAAAAATGCATTATCATTGGGGAAGTTGCTTTGTACAGTCGTAACTCGGCTCCCGAACGCCTTGGAAGTTGAACATTTCGGCTCTCAAACGATCAAAAACCGAAAGTGAGTGTTCCGGTTTTCTAACATTCTTTTGGAAGTCAAGCATCCGATGGGGCTTCCATGGCTTCCGATTGGCTGCAGGAGCTTCCTGCAGCCAATCAGAAGCTGCGTTTTGAAAGTCGAACGTTTCGGAAGTTGAACGTACTTCCAGAATGGATTCTGTTCGACTTCTGAGGTACGACTGTATATTAGGAGAAAAATAGCACTAAAATACTGGTGAATTTTCATGAGGACTTTAAAAAAATTGCAAACTGATGTGGGAATGTGGAGGGTGGAGGACTTTCTAACTGTACACTTGCAAGCACAAAAGACCCATAAACGAACAAGAGCAACAACAAAAATTGGCAACTTTTTCTATGCAGGTACTTGGCTTTGGAGGGGGGGTGGGGGGAGCAATGTACTAGTAGCCTTTGTCTGGCTATGCATCTTTATATGCTTGTTATTCAGACATACAGAAATTGATAGCTAGAGGGCTTGGTAAGAAAGTCACAGTGATTGGCCCGGAACAGATATCACTTATTGAAATTGACCCTAATAAACAAAATCTATGCTTTAACATGGTGAGCGCTCTGTTTTGTTCCTTTTCCAGTTAATTAGTGGAACAATGTTAAGGTGTGCTCACGCATTCACAGGAACATGTAAACACTCTTAAGTGCAGATGGGGCAGGGATATGCATGCAGTTTCTGCCCCAGTTTCCTCATACACATCATACCTGCATTCAGTCCCCATCCTTTCTTGTCCCCCATGAAGATGGCCTATGGGGTGTGAGAAGGTTCTGTGCTCATTCACATGATGAGTAGACTCCTTGGTGTGATTAGGGATCCTGGTTTAGGGGGGGGGGGTCAGTTGCACAGTGGCTTCCATTCATTTCCCAATGAATGCAGACTTTCACTCCACAACACAGTGAATGTGCTGGCCCCAGGGGTTTGTCCGTGAAGCGAGGTCCAAGTCCAGTCCTGGGTCCAAAGGAGGTCAGTCTAGCAGGGAGTGAGGCAGGGAGCAGGTCAAGGTCCAAAGCAGGTGCAGGCACGAGGTTGCAGGTTGAGCATACGCTTGCAACTAAGTTGCTCACGCAACTTGGGCTGGGTCTGGCTGGCTTTTATCTGGCCCTATGCTTAGGGCGGCCCCGATCCTCCGGAGACTCGCCTCTCCTCCAGGCCTGGAGGCGAGCACTCCTCCTGTAGACACTTAGCTGTCTTCGCCTCTCTGCCCTGAGCCTCTGCATCTCAGGAGAGGCTGGTGGGTTACTGGACCCAGGGGCCGCCTCAGCTTCCGCTGATAAGGCTGGGAGTGCAGCACCTGCAGGCAATGGGTCCTCCCTCCCATCAGGAGCCAGAGCAGACTCTGCTGATGCCTGCACCTGGGGATCCAGCACAGGTGGGGATCCTGCAGGCTCAAGCCCTGGCCCTGGCTCAGCTGGTTCTGGAGGCGGGGAATCCTGTGCAGGCTGGGATCCCTCAGGTTCAGCATCAGAGTCTGACTCCCAGGCCATCACAGCGAAGGCTGGAGATTAAGGGAGGCCATGACTCATGTAAGGACATTGGGAGCAGGTATTCTCATTGCTGTTGTGTATAGTCACTGTGGTCATTTTACATGCATTTTAACTTCAGCTGAATTGCCATCTGAAGAAGTGTGCATGCACACGAAAGCTCATACCAAGAACAAACTTAGTTGGTCTCTAAGGTGCTACTGGAAGGAATTTTTTTATTTTTTATTTTGTTTTGACTATGGCAGACCAACACGGCTACCTACCTGTAACTGCCATAGACTGTACTTTTTGCATTCTGTGACATCTGACCCCATTGTTTACTTCTTTCCGTTAAAGCACAATTTCTATGCAAATTAGTTTCACCTGTCTAGCTAATGCATCTTACACAATGGAATAATTCTTATGCTAATTAAGGTTTTTATGTGGACTCTGAGCAAGTGCTTAACATGTGGCCATCAAATTCTGCAATAAATAATGATTAAGGGAAACTATTTAAGCCACAGAAATGAAAAAGGCATTGTCAAATCAAGTTTGTCATAGGAGAGATAAATGAAGTACAAAAAGGAAAAAAAAACAAAAGACACATTTTTTTTAAATGAACAAACACATAAATGCCCTAGTTTCAAGGCACATGAATAGAAGTCCCCAAAAGGATTAAAATGTGACAATAAAATATTATATCATGGATTTTAAAAGAAACAGAGTTATAATAAGGATAAGTCCTATTCACATGCAATTATTCCAAATGCATATTGCATTAGAATGAGTGAAAGGTAGATAACTCCAGGAATTAAAAAAATAAAATAAAATAAAATTGAGCAAAATGAAACTGTAATAATTGAATGTTATTGTAGAGACCAATCAAATTCAACTCAAAATTAAAAGGAAGGACCACAGCTTAGTGATAAAGCACATGATTTGAATGAATAAGGTCCTAAGTTCAAGCCTTTGGTATTGCCAGTTATAATAGAGAGTGGATTTCTATCCAAGATCCTGGAGCCATAGCCAGGCAGAGTAGACTAAATTAAATAGATGAATAGTTTGCCCTTATAGGAGACAGCTCCATATAACTAATACACATTAAATGTGCAAAGAGGAAATTGTACAAATGTAGGACGGAACAGTGAATTGTATATATGCAGTTTCTACACCATCATATTGAGGACATGAATGCCCCCTTTCAGATGTAATTTTGTTCTGATATTATGTAACAAATTTTCATCTGGAACAGTAAAAAGAAGTTCAAATACTTTCACATCTGTTTTTAACTAACCACAGTTTAGCATTATTTCCGGGTATAGTCAAAAACTTTTTAGACTTAGCTATGGTTAAGCCAATTTCATATCATGGTTTCATATCATGGACTGAGGTCCTCCTTCAAGGGTCTTCTGGTGGTTCCCTCACTGCAAGAAGTGAAGTCACAGGGAACCAGGGGGACTTTCTTGGTGGTAGCACCCTCCCTATGGAATGCCCTCCCATCAGATGTCAAGGAGATAAAGAACTATACAACTTTTAGAAGACATCTGAAGGCAACCCTGTATTGGGAAGCTTTTAAAGTTTGATGTTTTATTATGTTTTTATATTTTGCTGGAAGCTGCCCAGAGTGGCTAGGGAAACCATAACTAAATGAGAGCTGGCTGAAGCTTGCATTCAGTGCAGTATCAATGGCTTACAAAACAGCAAGGAGCTGCTCTCTGAATGAGGCCATTGAAAATAGCAGTATTTTTAACTTCCAGAAAGTATACAGGCTTTCTCCAAGTGATCCCTTGAAATGATCAGAGCATCTTAAGAATTATGCAGTTGCAATGGCCTGGACCCTAAGATAGGTTAGCTGAAGGAAGTTCATGGAAGGAACATTTCCTATGCCTTTCTTCTCCCTACAGCCACCTGTACTTCCTCTCCAGAAAAAAACTCTCTAGAGAGTCAGGGGAACCTCCTGAGCAGTGTTGGATGGGGCTGATGGAGGAAGGGATAAATTGGGCAGGTCTCCACCTTATTTTAGGTGATAAACACCTTTCCTAGATCCACTGTTCCATCTGACATTGTTCTACTGGATCTATCAAACATCAGAGAGCACACAGGTGGCTGGGACATAAACTTTCCTTCTGTGAACTCTCTTAAGTTAATTTGTTTTAGGATCAAAACCAATGTTTTGTACTAGTATGCAGTTGTTTTTACTAACTTTAAATAGAAAAAAATTCTGTTCCGCTTCTTGTTTCAAATATTATTTTATACTTCTATTGTGGTGCATATTTATTGTGTCAGAGGAGAAGAATCTGTCACACAGTAAATGAACAAATACTGTATTGGCATTAACAGTAACCATAGAAATGCTTATAATCAGAAGTAGGCAAGTGTGTGTGTGTGTGTGTGTGTGTGTGGAGAGAGTGAGAGAGAGAGAGAGAAAGAAAGAAAGAAAGAAAGAAAGAGAAGGAATTCATAAGCCCCTTGAGAATTACCAGAAAATTAGGAGTAGCCCTTTTTAGCTGGCTTCTCATACATGATCAGAAAAAGCAATTTCTCTCAAAATACTGAATACCAAAAAAGGGGTGATGATGGCTTAGGGATATGATAAACTCTTTCCCAGTGTTCTTAGCTCTGAGTCATTTTGCTTATCAGGTTATAATTGACCATTTCAAAGTTCAATATTTTTATTTAGAGCTGAAAGGAACAATTTGATTAATTGTGTTGTGGAGAGTTATGAACAGCTGTGCAGAACAGATGCCGGTGTGTGATGCTGAAGTCAGTGTCTGGGCTGCAGAGTGTTCAGTGAATAAGACTAGATGCTTTCTATTGTTCATGAAGTGGAACTGACACACAGTGGGGGCATTTAGGGTTTTAGAAAAATTCCTCAGCTGTAACCATTTTTCAGGTTTTATTTTTTAAAAAACAAAACCATAACCTGCTTTTCGCAGCATGGTAAAACGGGACCTCATTTAAGCTGGTGATGGTCCATGAATAGGTAGAATCAGATCTGTAGCCAAAGTGACTGAGAGACAATCATGTCTTCCCCCAATTAAATCTACTTCCTTTTTTTCTAGAAAAAAGATTATGCTCAATTTCCCCTCCCCTTCCATTTCAATCTGATTTTTTGTGTTTTGTTTATGCATGTAAATAGCATACATTAATGTGTTACAGCAGATCTATTGGTGTGGGTTTAGGCTTGAATGCAGTATGAACACCACAGGAGTGGCCTTATCTACTCCTTCTTATGGATGTAATGCTTTGGAATTAGTTTGTGAGCCCACACACTAAACCCTGTCCCCGGTGCCCACCACACCCTCAAGAGATGAGACATGACAACAATGTATGGGTTTAAATTAAGCCACAACTTTATTTATTTTCAGGTGTAGGAACCTTGGCTTAGGCCTTGGAAGGTATCCCTCTCATGCCTGACAGGGGCTGAGGATGTGCAGGGCAGTCAGGTGCAGTGGGAGAGGACTATAAAGCGTGAACTTACACAGCGTGCTCTCCCACTTCACCTAGCCGGGAGTTTGACCTATATGCCACCACTGTAGGGCCAGTGACTCCTGCAATCAACTCTTTAACGGGCCCTGCAAACGCCGCCGCATCAATATGCTGCCCCCCGACTCACAGATAGACTAGAACACCGACCAAGGCCTAATAATAATAATAATAATAATAATAATAATAATAATAATAATATTTATTATTTGTACCCCGCCCATCTGGCTGGATTTCCCCAGCCACTCTGGGCGGCTTCCAACAGAAATCAAATACAAAAATATCAAACATTAAAAACTTCCCTAAAAAAGGGCTGCCTTCAGGTTTTTTCTGAATGTCAGGTAGTTGTTTATTTCCCTGACCTGTGATGGGAGAGCGTTCCACAGGGCGGGCGCCACTACCGAGAAGGCCCTCTGCCTGGTTCCCTGTAGTTTTGCTTCTCGCAGTGAGGGAACCGACAGAAGGCCCTCGGCGCTGGATCTCAGTGTCCGGGCTGAATGATGGGGGTGGAGACGCTCCTTCAGGTATACAGGACCGAGGCCGTTTAGGGCTTTAAAGGTCAGCACCAACACTTTGAATTGTGCTCGGAAACGTACTGGGAGCCAATGCAGATCTCTCAGGACCGGTGTTATGTGGTCCCGGCGGCCACTCCCAGTCACCAGTCTAGCTGCCGCATTTTGGATTAATTGCAGTTTCCGGGTCACCTTCAAAGGTAGCCCCACATAGAGCGCATTGCAGTAGTCCAAGCGGGAGATAACCAGAGCAAGCACCACCCTGGTGAGACAGTCCGCGGGCAGGTAGGGTCTCAGCCTGCGTACCAGGTGGAGCTGGTAGACAGCTGCCCTGGATACAGAATTAACCTGCGCTTCCATGGACAGCTGTGAGTCCAAAATGACTCCCAGGCTGCGCACCTGGTCCTTCAGGGGCACAGTTACCCCATTCAGGACCAGGGAATCCTCCACACCTGCCCTCCTCCTGTCCCCCAAAAACAGTACTTCTGTCTTGTCAGGATTCAACCTCAATCTGTTAGCCGCCATCCATCCTCCAACCGCCTCCAGGCACTCACACAGGACCTTCACGGCCTTCACTGGTTCTGATTTGAAAGAGAGGTAGAGCTGGGTATCATCTGCATACTGATGAACACCCAGCCCAAACCCCCTGATGATCTCTCCCAGCGGCTTCATATAGATATTAAAAAGCATGGGGGAGAGGACAGAACCCTGAGGCACCCCACAAGTGAGAGCCCAGGGGTCTGAACACTCATCCCCCACCACCACTTTCTGAACACGGCCCAGGAGGAAGGAGCGGAACCACTGTATAACAGTGCCTCCAGCTCCCAACCCCTCTAGCCGGTCTAGAAGGATGTTATGGTCGATGGTGTCAAAGGCCGCTGAGAGATCCAGCAGAACTAGGAAACAGCTCTCACCTTTGTCCCTAGCCCGCCGGAGATCATCGACCAGCGCGACCAAGGCGGTTTCAGTCCCATGGTGAGGCCTGAATCCCGATTGGAAGGGATCCAAATGGTCCGCTTCTTCCAGGCGTGCCTGGAGTTGTTCAGCAACCACTCGCTCAATCACCTTGCCCAAGAATGGTAGATTTGAGACTGGGCGATAGTTGGCCATATTGGCCGGGTCTAAAGATGTTTTTTTAAGAAGCGGTTTAATGACCGCCTCTTTCAGCGGGGCTGGGAAGGCTCCCTCACAGAGGGAAGCATTCACCACCCCGTGCAGCCCATCGCCCAGCCCCTCCCGGCTAGCTTTTATAAGCCTAAAACCGCCACCCGAGACCCTGACTAGGGTCTCACCGCCAAGATAAGAAGAAGAAGAGCTTGGATTTGATATCCCGCTTTTCACTACCCAAAGGAGTCTCAAAGCGGCTAACATTCTCCTTTCCCTTCCTCCCCTACAACAAACACTCTGTGAGGTGAGTGGGGCTGAGAGACTTTAAAGAAGTGTGACTAGCCCAAGGTCACCCAGCAGCTGCATGTGGAGGAGTGGAGAGACGAAACCGGTTCACCTGTAGGAGATGCTCCATGAGGCTTTGGAAGATGCCAGGAGCCACGCTCACCCTGAATTGTAGCCAGCGGCACCGGAACGCTCCTTGGTGGGTGACGATCGTCTGAGCTTCAGCAGTGGCGTCATCAACAGGCAGTTGTTGATAGGCTTGAGCAAGGTCCAGTTTAGCAAAGACCTTGCCAGGGAATGCAGCAGGTGTTGGATGACGGGAACTGGATAAGCGTGCTGCTGAAGTGCCTTGTTGATTGTGCACTTGTAGTCTGTGCATATTCCCACCGACCCGTCCGGCTTGACAGGCGTGCCGAAAGGTGTTTCCCACTTGGCATGGTCAACCGGCTCCAAAACGCCTTGTGTGATTAGTTTGTCAAGTTGTTCGTCCACCTTAGCCTTGAGGGCGAACGGAACTCGGCATGGCTTTAGCTTGAGAGGGGAGACTTGCGGATTGAGGCTAAAGGAGATGGACGTGCCTGTATATTGGCCCACTGTGCCATCAAATACCTCGGCAAAGTCTTTGATTAGGGCCTCAACCTCTGCATTGGAGATGCATTTGATGCTGGTGACTTCTAGGTCGAGGGCGCCAAACCATTCTAGCCCTAGGAGACTAGGGAGCAAGCCTTCGACCACCACCAGTTGGAGCAGGTCCGAAAAATTATTGAACGCTACCCGGAACTGGCCAACGCCTACCACAGGAATGTCGTTTCCCTAGTAGTTTCTCAGGTGTATGCGGTGTGGGTCAAGTTGCCTCTTAGATAGCTTGGGCACGAGTCTTTTGATGGTGCTCCAGGACACAACAGACAGGGCAGACCCGGTGTTGATCTCCATGTCACACGGGACTCCTTTGATAAGCACTGTGACGTGTACCTTGCGTCACGTAGGCGAGTCGGTTTGTCCAATCATGTTTCCGGATGAGCAGCAGCATTTGGTGAGCGAGCCAGCTACTGTTTGCGGACCAGGGTGATGACTTGGACTTGCAAGATGGTGAAGAGGCCGTGTCTGACAGAGCTGATCGGCAGACCTTAGCGATGTGGCCCTTTCTGGAGCATCGCTGGCAGATGACGTCTCTGAATCAACACTTGACACGGGGGTGGTTGCCTCCACAGCCAGCACATTCTGATTGGTCCTTGGACCTCTGTTTGAACTTCCCGCGCTCCCGCTTCATCTGGTGCATGCCACCGTCTTCGCTGGAGGATGCCTCCTCCCTGCTAGCCTCCTTGTGGTGTACTGCAATTGGCTTCTTAGTAGGATGCGGGTTGCTGGCCTTGCGGATCTCCTGGGTGGAGAGTTCAGCAGCTTCTGAGGCTGTGGCCTCCTCGATGGCCTTCTGCAGTGTGAGGTCTGACTTGGTGAGGAGACACTGTTGCAGACGGTTGTCCAGGACTCCGTAGGCGATTCGATCCATCAGAGCATTGTCTAAATCTCAGAACTAGCAGTGCAGTGCGGCCTTTCGGAGGGAGGCGATGTAGCTGTTGATCGACTCCCCCTCTGTCTGGTTCCGGTGGTAAAATGCATGGCGGGTAGCAATTTTGGATGGCTTTGGAGCATAGTGGCTGCATAGCTTCTCTTGTAGCACGTCCCATGGTGCTGCCTGGACTGCTAGTGATGCTACCAAAGCTCGGGCCATCTTGAACACCTCGGGCCCGCAGAGGCTGAGGAAGAGGCCTTGCTTTTGCTTCTCCGACCCTCCTGTCAGCTTGTTTGCTTGGAGGTAGCAGGTGAACCGAGCGAGGTATGAGTCCCATGATTCAGAGGTTGGGGCTGTGGTGATTTCACACAGGGTCCCTGGACGTTTCGCGGTCGATTGATCCCTGTGTCACCACATTCTCTTCTCTCGCTGCCACCATCCAGGCCCTACCTGGTAAATCTATTGAGTCCAGTCAGGGTTAAATAGTAGCATCAAACATATGTTTATTTATTACAGAATAACAAGCATGTGGATTCATAAACGATTGCAAACAATGTCAAACATGGGTGTCTTCCCAGACCTATCACTCCCTCTACCGGCTCTCCCTCACTTAACCACCTCTCAGTTATTTACTTGTCTTCTATTCTCCTAACTGGTCTGTACTCAGTTTTCCTGTTACATTAACTTCACCTACGCACACTCTTTCCTAACTCCCACTCCAAACAACCTCCCAATTCAAACCCACTCCCACAACTAACTCGCTCTCTCTATCTCAACTGCCAACTACCGTATTTTTCGCTCCATAGGACGCTCCGGACCATAGGGCGCACCTCATTTTTAGAGGAGGAAACAAGAAAAAATTTTTTTTCTGGTTTTCCTCCTCTAAAAGCCCTGTTTTGTTTTGTTTTTTGTTTTGTTTTTGAGGATCAGCTAAAAGTTTTGCAGCTTTTTTTGCAAAGGGAAAAGCCCTGGGGTTTTGGGGTTGTTGGTTTTTTTTTTGGAGGATCAGCTAAAGGTTTTGCTGCTGTTTTTGCAAAGGCAAAAGGCCTTTTTTGAGAATCAGCTAAAAGTTTTGCAGCTTTTTTTGCAAAGGGAAAAGCCCTAGGGGTTTTTTTTTTTTTTTTTTGAGGATCAGCTAAAGGTTTTGCAGCTTTTTTTGCAAAGGGGGAAAAGCAAAGCTCCTTTTGCAAAGGGGGAAAAGCAAAGAGGAAAAGCCCCATTTTTATGGGGTTTAACTCACATTTCTGAAAAATCCTAAGGAAAGGGAACCATTTCTACTGTTTTCAGACAGATAATCTAATCAGCCAGTCACATGTCCTGGGGAAACAAACAACCTCCCTCTGCAGCACATTCAACAAAGGAGGGCGGGGCTGAAAGGGAGCCGGGGACTCTTATCTCTCTCCCGATCTCTTGCTGATCAGCTGCTGAGCGGGTCCTTTCAACACTCCCTTTTCTCTTTGTAAAATAAAAAGCACAATTTGCTTTTGGCCCCTGGGCAATTCAGCTCCAGGGACCACCATTCGCTCCATAAGACGCACAGGTATTTCCCCTTACTTTTTAGGAGGAAAAAAGTGCGTCTTATGGAGCAAAAAATACCGTAACTGTCACTCTGACTCCACCCCCTCTGGGTTCTGATTGGTAACCTGGTTTAACCTCCAGGACCTTCATGTTACCGTCACAGGGGCAAACGGTGGTAGAGGCACGAATGAAGCCATGGTTCCAATGCCGATGTGGTGGGTGATGGATGGAACACAGTGCTCTAGCCAGAACGGTCAGCTCTGAATTGGTTCTGTTCAGTGATTTCGCTCAGTGTTTCAGCTCAGTGGTGTTTCAGCTCAGTGACTGACACTCAGTGAGTGCCCAAGTCTGGCTGTGCTCTGATGTCCATCAAATCCCATCCTCGTCACCAGTATTAAGTAGTGGGAGGACATAGCAGATGACACAGTGATTCTCCAAGCAGCTCTCTTTATTCTCAGGCTGGAACAGAACTGAACTGAAGGCTCAGCCAGCCTGCTTATATAGTACTCAGTAACATGCAACAGCAACAACTATCTCTAGCTACCCAATCCATGAATGGCACCCTCAATCCTTCATTTGCATGTTGTGGACCTGAGTGAGAACTGCAGCCATGGTGGGCAGAGTGAACTATATACACAACACCCCTAGTGGCCTAGGGTGAGAACATCAATACATAACAATAAGCAACACGCAGTAGTCATGATTCACTTCAAATGCTGGTTGATGAAATGGATGCACTTAAAAAAACAACAACACACCACCCAACAGCAAACAGCTTAAAAAGCAAATAACCAAATATTGCTCAAAATTTGAGGCATTTCTTCTGAGATAAGCCAGTACTAGGCTCTGCAGCCGAAGCTACAAAAGGATTAGTGTGGGAATGTTGAGGGATGTGGGAGAGGATATATTGTTTTAGATATCCTATCCCAACTTGCGTTTACAAGCTCGATAATATCAGCAGAGCTAACATTCCCTTTTTACTTCATATGCGCAGCAGATAGTTTGCATAGACTCGCTAGAGTCATTAAAAATATTGTCCTGGTGTCTTCCCCTTTTTATCCCTCTTTCAATAAGACACTTCACAGTGTTTGGTAAAGTGTATAACGTTTACTTACAAGTAATCATCATCTAGTCACATAAGGATCCTAGAGGCAGGCTTAAAAGTTACTAAATAACATACATATGGTGACTTTCTCCTTTTGAGAGAAAGTCCCTCTTTATACTTTTGGCCTAGTGCCAACGGTGCATTTTAATAATGCTGCTTTTAAACTGTCCTAGAGATAGACACGACAACTGACCAGCGACATGGAGACTCGGCATACACACTACAGTTGGAAGCTCCCAACTGTAGAGTTCACCCCCAACTGTAGAGTTCCATATAAGGAAGTTGGGTTTGACTGCCCCTGTCCTTTTACATCCCACATACCCCTTCTCAGGCAAATTCAACTTTATTCAACCACCCAGAGTCCCAGCTTGACTCGTAGATTCTGGAAACTCTCTCTAGGCAAGGGTTTTGTCAGGATGTCCGCAGCCATCTCATTGGTGCAGCAGTACGACAGTTCCACAAGTCCATCCTGAACTGCCTGACGTATAAAATGGTATCTCACACCTATATGTTTTGTCCTGGCAAGGAACCTTTCACTTTGTGTCAGTTTTATGCAACTCTGATTGTCCTCCAGCAAACTGACAGCTTGCTTTCTCACCAAACCAAAGTCCTTGATGAGTTCATCGAGCCAGGCAATCTCTCGGCACGCTTCCGATGCAGAAATATATTCAGCTTCTGTGGAAGATAATGCTACACAGTTCTGTTTATAACTGCCCCATACAACAGGTCCATCCCCAAACATAAAAACATGACCACTTGTTGACTTATAGTCAGCATTATCCCCAGCCCAATCAGCATCAGTGTACCCAATTAACTTAGGATTTCTGACAGCTGGTAGCCTTAATTTACAGTTCACTGTACCCTTCAGATAACGCACCACCCTCTTCACACCAGCCCAATCATGCTCAGTGGGAGAACTCACTTTCCTGCTAAGAATCCCCACTGCATTGGCTATGTCAGGTCTACATGTGGTAACTAAATACAAAAGTTTACCAATTACCGACCTATATTCACTGTTATCTGGCAACAGCTTCGAATCCTGCTGATTCTTCAGAAAGTCTGTGGCCATGGGCGTTGCAACTGGGTTTGCGTCTTGCATCTGCATGCATTCAATCAGTTCATTTATTTTCTGTCGCTGGCTGAGAAGGAACGATCCGTCTTCCTCTCTTTCCACCTGGATTCCTAGGTAGTACTTGACATCTCCTAGTTCTTTGACTCCCACCTCTTTGCTGAGGTGTTTCACAATCTGCACATATTCTCTGTTATTTGATGTCGCGATAATCAAGTCATCAACAAAAGCCAAAATATATGAGAATTGTCCATTACCTGACTTACTGTACAAGCATTTGTCAGCGTTTCCTTGCTTGTAGCCAAGTTGCGTTAACATTTTGTGCAATTTCTGGTTCCAGGCTCTAGCAGCCTGTCTCAAACCATACAGTCCCTTCTGCAACTTGCACACTAAATGTTCCTCATGTGGTTTCACAAAACCTTTGGGTTGTCTCATATAAATTTCCTCGGAAATCTGTCCATGCAAAAACGCAGTGGCAATATCGATGTGCTTTACATTCAGCTGCTTGGATGCTGCAATGCTTAAAAGCATTCTCACGCTACTGTATCTTACAGTTGGTGCAAACGTTTCATCATAATCTTCACCATATTTCTGTGAAAATCCTTGTGCCACAAGTCTAGCTTTGTAGCGTTGAACTTCCCCTTCTGACCCCTTCTTAATCTTGAAAACCCATTTACAGCCAATGGCTTTCTTACCCGGAGGTAGTTCCGTGAGGGTCCAAGTCTTGTTTTGATGCAATGCATCCATTTCGTCCTGCGTGGCTTTCCTCCAGAGATTAGCTTCCTTAGGTGGCATTTTCTGTATCTCTTCCCATGTGGAAGGTTCCTGTGGAGATGCCGACCCTGCAAAATAGGACAGCCGTGGTGCTGGAACACCCCTGTTGGTTCTGGATGAGCGTCTGATCTCTGGTTCTGGAACCGCATCAACATCCTCATCCTCCTCCAATGGTGGCATGTCTAAGTCATCCTCTTCATCTCTGAAGCCAGTAGGAATTTGATCCTCTGCATGTTCTGGTGCATTCCCTGTAGGGGGTGCTATGACATTAGAACGCAGATTAGCACTTCTTGGGGTTTCAGAAGGAAAGTCAATAAGTTCTTGAGTCCATTCTGACTCCTTGGAACAGTCAATAACTGTATTCTTTGTGTTAACCATCGCATGCTCATCAAAATAAATTGCATGGTGCGCACTGGTTTTGCCACTTTTTAAGTCCAATACTCTGTAGCCTTTCCCTCCAGATGCATATCCAACAAAGACACCTGCTTGTGCTCTGGAGTCTAGCTTCTGTCTGTGTTCTTTGGGCACGTGATAGTAGCACAGACTTCCAAACACACGAATGTGTGACAAATTAGGCACTTTGCCATGCCAAAGTTCAAATGGTGTGCGCTCTGCTCCTTTTGTTGGCAATCTATTCTGCAAATAAACTGCTGTGTCAGCTGCATTTCCCCACAGCTTCTGTGGCAAGGATGCTTCCTTTAGCATGCACCTTGTCATTTCCATAATGGATCTAAATTTTCTCTCTGCAATGGAGTTCTGCTGTGGCGTGAAAGCGATTGTAGTTACGTGTACAATTCCTTCCTTGGCCATGAGAGTCTGCATTTCACGTGAGCAGTACTCACCTCCATTGTCAGTCATCAACACAGCTGGAGCGCGTTGGAACTTGTTTCTGACCATGGCAATGTATTCTTTGAACATTTCCACTGTTTCACTTTTCTCTCTGATGAAATATGCAACACAATATCTTGAAAAATCATCAATAAAAATTAGAATATACTTGTTGTTGCCAAGTGATGGAACATTAATTGGACCACATAGATCCGAATATATGATATCAAGCACTTTAGTGCTTCTTTGTTCTGCACAACGTGGAAAAGAAGGTTTCACAGCCTTCTCAGTAATGCAGCTTATGCATTTTGTCAGAGCCTCTTTGCTTTCTTTTACCTGTAAACCTCTTACAAGATCACCTTTTTGTAGGTTCATAATGGTGGTGGTGTCTCTGTGTCCTAGTCTCCTATGCCATAGTTGCATATCAGCTTCATCTTTCTGGCTAGAATGCGCGACGTTTGCAGACTGGGTCTCTGAAATATCAATCTCATAAACACCATTAATTAATTTTGCTTGAATATACAGTTCACCATCTTTAGTCACATTACACTCTCCATTTCCAAATGTGATTTGGAAACCTTTCTTGTCCAAACTGGACACACTGAGTAAATTGCAACTTAGTTCTGGAACGTACAAAACTTTAAGCACTTTGGTCTTAACAGGTTCATTGTTTATATTGAATTTCAAGTCCATGGAACCTGCACCTTTTGCTTTAATAACTCTGCCATCTGCTATCTCTATTTCAGATTCTTCATCTTCATTTATCGCATTAAAATTTTCTCTTTTAAATGAATAATGTGAACTGGCTCCTGAATCTAAAATCCACATATTACGTTTATTTTCACGGTTATGAACAGCTAAATTCCTTTCTTGAAGTAGCATAGTGCGTTCAAATTTCCCCTTCTTTTGCCATTTTGGCTGAGAGGTTTGGGAATTCTTTGCTTTAGGAGGAGCTTTACAGTTCCTAGAAATATGGCCTTCCTTGTTGCAATTGTAGCAAATTATTTTCTTGGGCATTTCTCTGGACTTTGTAAATTGCCTGGACGCATAATTACTGTCCTTGCTTGTGGCATTTCTTACTGGAGACTCTGCTCTCTCTCTACACTCTTCTCTTAAATGACTGGTCAGGTCTTTGAAAGTTAGACCTTCTCTATGGTCCATTAGACTGACAAATGGATCAAAACACGGTCCTAGGGATGCTAGCAAAAATGATACCTTTGTTTCTTCATCAAAAGGCTTAGGAGTGAGGTCAATCTTTTGAATAATCTCAGTAAATTTGCTGATGTGCGCTGTGAATTCTCCTTTAGAATTCATTCTCAATCTGGTTAATTTATACATCAAGCTTCTGTAGGAGTTCCTGGAAGATTCTCCATACATGCGTTCAATGTCTTTTAGGATCTGAGATGCATCATCTTGACTATTTATTAATGATAGATGCTCATTGCGAAGTGCACATAGAATTATATGCCTAGCTTCACTGTTCTTGCGCTTCCAAGCTGCTATCTTGGCTAAATTCTCTCTACTTGTGCCAGTAGGTATGGGATCTTCAACAGCCTCCAAAACATGCTTTGCATCTAGATATGCTATTAAGCGCTGCTTCCAGTGCATAAAATTATTCTCACTCAGCACAATCATCCCTAGTTTTGTATCACTATCAAAATTTGCACTAGCCATCTTAAAATCCAATTTATTTATTTTTTTGAAAAATGTTCAAAAATCTCAAAATGCAAAAATCTCTAAACAAATCTTCACTGCCTTGGATTACTGTGAACACTGAGGGAGGGGAGGGGTAGTTAATTCCCCTTTTCAGCACAATGGATGCTTTAGGCCTTGTGCTCACCAGGAAAATCCACTCAACTCAAAATTGCAATCCGATGCAATCCTTTAAAAATACACAAAAATATGCAATTCTGGGCCCGCTAACCCTTTGTGGGAATGTTGAGGGATGTGGGAGAGGATATATTGTTTTAGATATCCTATCCCAACTTGCGTTTACAAGCTCGATAATATCAGCAGAGCTAACATTCCCTTTTTACTTCATATGCGCAGCAGATAGTTTGCATAGACTCGCTAGAGTCATTAAAAATATTGTCCTGGTGTCTTCCCCTTTTTATCCCTCTTTCAATAAGACACTTCACAGTGTTTGGTAAAGTGTATAACGTTTACTTACAAGTAATCATCATCTAGTCACATAAGGATCCTAGAGGCAGGCTTAAAAGTTACTAAATAACATACATATGGTGACTTTCTCCTTTTGAGAGAAAGTCCCTCTTTATACTTTTGGCCTAGTGCCAACGGTGCATTTTAATAATGCTGCTTTTAAACTGTCCTAGAGATAGACACGACAACTGACCAGCGACATGGAGACTCGGCATACACACTACAGTTGGAAGCTCCCAACTGTAGAGTTCACCCCCAACTGTAGAGTTCCATATAAGGAAGTTGGGTTTGACTGCCCCTGTCCTTTTACATCCCACAATTAGTGCATCTTTTCCTGCTTTCCTGATGATTCATAGTGTTCACTTTCTTGCAAAAGTTCTGCCACCAGGGAAATGCCATGCTTTTCATCCTCCTGCCGAGCACTCTGACAGCATGAATATATAGACATGAAAAGAACTCAGCAGAAACACAACAGACCCCAAAATTCGCTGCATAAATTCTTTTGCCTCATTCTCCTGAGCAGTGCAGGCTTTAAAGCACAAAGCTATCACCTTCCTTCGAGATGAGTAGGTGGCTGTGGCGCCTCATGCAGTGGGGGTAATGCCAGCATTAGAGTTGGGCTTGGTGATGTTTGCAGCTGTTTCCAGAGATAACAGAGAGAAAGGATGAGGGTGATTAGATGGTCTTGTTTGGAAAAGCTTATGAATATAAAGGACAATTTTACTAGAATAGGTATATAATCTCATAAAACCTACTAAACAATGAGCAAACTAAAGTGCATAACTGTCAGGCTTTGTTATGCGCATTGTACTTTAGTTTGCTCATTGTTTAGTAGGTTTTATGAGATTATATACCTATTCTAGTAAAATTGTCCTTTATATTCATAAGCCAGTTTTGGTGTTGTTGGTTTGTTGTATAATAATTATCTATATATGACTACATCATATGCCTGAGGTGTACCTGAAGGAGCGTCTCCATCCCTATCGCTCCACCCAGACACTGAGGTCCTCCTCCAAGGGTTTTCTGCTCGTTCCCTCACTGTGAGAAATGAAGTTACAGTACAGGGAACCAGGCCTAGAGGGCCTTCTCAGTAGTGACGTCCTCCTTGTGGAACACCCTCCCTTCAGATGTCAAGGAGATAAAGAACTACACAACTTTTAGAAGACATCTGAAGGCAGCCCTGTATTGGGAAGTTTTTAATGCTTGATATTTTACTATGTTTTTTATATATGCTGTAAGCTGCCCCACAGTGGCTGGGGAAACCCAGCCAGATGCGCGGGGTATAAATAATAAAATTACTATTGTTGTTGTTACCTAAAGAACAACAAATTTAACCCTTGGTTTTAAGTGGCTATGCCACACATTAAATTCCAACCACATTGCATGCACAGTTTGACCTTAAAATGCTTCTCCAGAGCTCAGTAGCCTGAAACCTACAGGAATCATATGGCAGAGCATTAGCCTTCAGGCATATTAGACAACAAACTACTATATGCTACACTTGTTTGCCATAGTCACTAGTGATGAGTGAATTCCCCCATGGCTCATCTCATCTTCCATTTGCTCCAGTTACAGGTGGGTAGCCGTGTTGGTCTGCCATAGTCAAAACAAAATCGAAAATTCTTTCTAGTAGCACCTTAGAGACCAACTGAGTTTGTTCCTGGTATGAGCTTTCGTGTGCATGCACACTTCTTCAGATACACTGAAACAGAAGTCACCAGATCCTTAAATATAGTGGGGGAGTGGGGAGGGGTATTACTCAGAAGGGTGGTGGGAATGGGTGATAGGCTGATAAGTGTGGAAAACCTGTTGACGACTCTAAACGGCTGCAGTTAGTGAATGCAGAGCTTAATTATTTTAGACCAACTTTGCAACAGTCATGCAACATATTTTATTTGACAAATTGTCAATCTTGATGCCCAGATCCAGGCAAAGATCTCCCAAGACCCCTATTACAACTTTGCCTGATCAAGCTACTGTTTGGCAATCTGGCCAATAAGACAATACCTGTATGTAGGTTTTGATCTCTATAACTGGCGTTGCTACAGTTCAAAGATGGAACGTTCAGCAGATCCAGCAGTTGAAATACAGCACACTTTTTAACATTCAGAGACTATAGTGCAGATATAATTAACAAAATTATTCATTGAGAAGGGATCGTTTCAGAGCAAAAGAGTTCAATTCCAAGGCTAATTGAATAGCAGATCACCCTTTTCTTTTCTTTTAAAAAACACATCTATCTATTCATCTACTCTTTCTTTTTTCCCTGTACACAGAAAGGCAGAAATTCTTGCCACGCCATGCCCCTGAATATACCAAATTGCTTTCAAATCAAGTAGCCATTTCATCTTCCCTTCAGGAGTGAGCATTCCACTGGGAGATGTGACAGCGGCTTTGAAGACATATTGAGCAAGGAGGTCTTTCATCTCAAACCATGCTGTGACACATTAGGTGACCATGCACCATGGCAATCGTCAAGGGACTAGGTAATTTCTATAATCACAAGAGGAGTCAGTATCTCTGACTGATGAATCGGTGAAAAGAAGTCAAAGTTATTCCAGCAGATCTGTTGCAGTCGGATGATCAATACAGTCAGTTATGGGAGGTCATGATAAACTCACTAAGTGAAACACAAAGGAACTGACACTCCATCCACCCACCCACCCACTGCAACATGCATACAGAAGAAATGCTCCTTTCTTTTACTTATTTGGATAATTCATTTTCTAGAAGATAAACCTTGAGGGCACATCTTTTGCAAAATAGAGAGAATGAAGAGGTAAGCACCACTAAATGGGATTATAAAGGCCACAACTTCATTTAAAGGAACATGGCATACATAAGCATTGAGTGTGACCAGCATAGAATGGTAGAGCTAACCTTCCCTTACAAATGACCATGGTGAATGGAATGGTAAATCAGCCAGGATGTCTGCTGTCACAACTCAGCTCACCCATGAGCTAAACCTGATGAACTTGTGTAAACCATTTCCTTTGTTGGTAGAAGCAGGTATGATGTAGCTTCCTCATATAATTCTCCTAGATGCACCATACATTTATTAACCTAGTCAAAAGACCCACATCTGAATCATTCCACCCTCTAGGCATTGGTCAGCCTAGCCTGGCCCATCTCTTTTCTAAATGAGCCATTCCACAAATAATATAACAGAACACCCTACACATTTTCTTGGATGTTGTTTTCTTCTACGTTAATGATATTCATGGGTTCTAGTCTTTGCCAATGAGAAATGAATGGATGCAATTTATTAGAGGAACAATGTTGGGTTGGGATTGAAGTAGTAAGCTTCAGTAACCAAATGCTTCCTGATTTGATTCTTGGGCTTGGGAAATATCCCATGAGCAAAATAAAGTTTCATGCTTTTAACGTTGTGAGGATTGCTGTGGGGAACATTTAAGGCAAGTTTACCTTATAACTTCTACAGGGAAATCTTAGCATGCTGAGGGGAAAAACCTGTAGCTCTAAGATAGTTTACATGTTCTTATTAGTTGACCCCAAAATTTCACATGGATCCAAATTCAGCAAGCTAGAAAACATCCTGCTTCCCCATGAAGCACTTCGGAGCTTTCCCCATTCATTATAATGGGAAAAATAAATAACTGTAACTATTTCCCTTTTCACAGAAGTGAATGAAATTTGCAGGCATAGTAGCTCTTCCAGAATGAATGAAGCCTGGCAAGGCAAAGCGATCCAGAGGTTTTTGTGTAGGGCAACTGTAAAGTTTTATTCATTCGTTTGTTTGTTTTAAAAAGGGGACATTTTAATTTGGGGGCAGAATTGGGTATAAATTGCAGGCATGGTTTCCCTGCTGGATGATGAATCCTGCTGGATGTTTTTCCTGCATGGTTAGCCTTTACAGTTCAGGGTTGGTAAAAAGGACTGTCCTTTTGTGCAGTACAGACAGAAAAGAAGTATCCCTAGTTTCAAAGCTTGCCAAATTACATACAAATAGCTCCAGCGATTTTTGTGCTAGTTGATTTGGGAAGGGGGGAAGGCAGCAAAAAAGGGGGGGTTTCTTCCTTCCCTGTGGTTTTGCATGCAATGATTTTATTGTGAAAATGCAGAGGTGTACAATACAAATTGCAGAGATGAAAGCAACATTTCAGAAGGATGAGACAGAGGCTACAGATTTATGATGAATGAACGAGCTTCATGCTTGTTTTCTGTTCAACTGGCACCCAAAGTCACAGAAATGAAGTGCAAATGTTATTTGACAGGAGTAGATCTGTGGGCATGTGGCACAGAGTCAGAAGGCCTTGAATGTCCATTGTTTTCCAAACATGCACCATTAGCAAAACTAGTGAAGATCACTGAATAGGCAATAACAAGGTGGTACGTTAATTCAGCCCCCCCCCCCAAGCACTGTGATTGGAGATTCCTGGTAAAACAATTCCCTCTGCTTAGAAATTAGATATTATACGAATAGTCTGGTCATAAATGTCTTGATCTGTTTTGAAACAGACTATCAATTGGTTTCTGAACCTTTTCTTTAATTATCTAAAAAGAAAACTATGCATTTATTTGGAATACACACACTCATATATTTAAGATAGCATTAATTATTTGGGGCTGGATTTGTTTTCACTTTGGGATGACTGTTTTCATTTTGCCATTTAATGACTGTTATCTTCATATTGTCATTTGCTGGAAACAGTGATTTTCCTGGCAGTAGGTTTTTTTATTTATTTTTTGCTGCTATTATTGCTGTGAATGACCTTCTAGTCACGAAAGTTTACATTTCAAAAGGCAGTCAATTTTGAAAACCTGTCATAAGCTATGGTCTGAGAAAATTATTATTACCTCTGTTTTGTCAACAGCAAAGACAAAACCAGCATTTCTCTGCTCTTTATTTTTTACTATTTATATTCCCCCATGGATTTAAGAGAAAATATTTCAATCATCGTGTGGGCTGTGCACCAGCTCCAAATGAACATTCCTTTCACGTCCAGGTTTGCCGCTTGGCGTCAGAGCTTCCTTTGATGTAGATGACAAGCTGTCAGAGGATTTTTATTTTATTTTTGTCTAGTGCTCTGTCAGATTCCCCCACCCCACTCCTCAAAGCTTTAACTTGTGGAAGGCTAAGGTGAGGGACACTGTGGCATTATCTCATAGCTGATTTATACGTTTAGGCAGGCCCATGGTTCAGGCCTGCACATTCCACTTCAGAATGCATTTGGGGAATACGCAGCTTGAAAACACCTCCAACATCAAAAGTCTCCCTACGTGTGGGAAGCTTACATGTCAGGCAGGAAGAGACGAGATCTCTTGTTCGATCAGACATCTCTTTTCCTCTTGCCTCCTCTCCTGCCCTTTTTGAACAAATACAGAGGAGGCCAGAGGGACAGCCCCCTGGCTTCAGTCACTCCTCTTTCCAAGACAAGTGCTGTGTCTTACAGAAGATAGATGTTTTTCATATTTATTGATTTAGTATTAAAAGTTGCCACTTTTCAATTACATAAAGAAATACCAAAGCAGGGGTGGAAATTGGTAATGGAGCGCCCTGAGCAAGAACAAAAAATTGTGCCCATAACATTTCATATTTTCGCAATACAGTGGATGCTTGGGTTATGGGCATAATCCATGACAGAGGCACATCCGCAACCTGCAGCGTTCATATCCCGCAACGCCAAATCTGCGCATGCGCGGGTTGCAATTCGGCGCTTCTGTGCATGCGCAAAGTGCGATTTAGCGCTTCTGCACATGCACGAGTGCCAAAACCCGGAAGTAAATCGTTCCGGTACTTTTGCGTTCCGCGCGGAGCGCAACCTGAAAAAACGTAACCTGCAGCAGCCGTAACATGAGGTACGACTGTAACTCCTTTTGGTAGAGTTTACCTATATAATATTTACCCATATATTATTATTATTATTATTATTATTATTATTATTATTATTATTATGTGCCCTCTCAGCTCTGTGCCTGGTGTGTGGAAACCGCCTGCACCGTCCTAAATCCAGCGCTAACGAAAGTGGTTCACAGTAATAAGTGAATCCAACAGAAGTAATAAAATCAGCAAATACCACAGTAACCAATATTAATAATATTAAGTGCCCAGGGAAAGCCTGGGTGAGCAGAAACACTCCACAGTTGCCAGTGGTTTGAGCTCAATTGGGAGAGCATTCCACATGGTAGGCACCACCACAGGAACAACCCACCCTAATCCCTCACCCATACCAACTGCCAAATCCAATCCTACTCCGCCCTTTCTTACATTATCCTGTTTCTGCAACATACAACTGCTTTTAGGTAAAAATGGTAAGGTAAAGGACCCCTGGACGGTTGCGTCCAGGCAAAGGTGACTATGGAGTTGCGGTGCTCATCTCGCTTTCAGGGCGAGGGAGCCAGCGTTTGTCCACAGACAGCTTTCCGGGTCACGTGGCCAGCATGACTAAACCGCTTCTGGTGCAACAGAACACCATGAAGGAAGTCAGAGCGCACGGAAATGCAGTTTACCTTCCTGCCAAAGTGGTACCAAATTACAGGTATCTACTTGCACTGGCATGCTTTCGAACTGCTAGGTTGGCAAGAGCTGGGACAGAGCAACAGGAACTCACCCTGTTGCAGGGATTCGGACCGCCGATCTTCTGATCGGCTAGCCCAAGAGGCTCAATGGTTTAGACCACAGCGCCACCCTTTACCTACTGTGCTTTTAAGGTACAACTAGACAGGCCATGTGAGGTGCATGATGAGAATATCATGGAGGTTTTTGTTTTGTTTTGATGAAGACGAAAAAGTTTAATACTGACTGCAGGTGCCATGAATCAGATTTAGTGTGTCCTCCCTAAAAGAGGGCACGTGTTGTGGTGAGACCTGGAGACTGACCTCCTGGGTGGGTGGGTATATTGGTAGCCACAACACCTGATTGGTAGGTCCCTTGTTGCTGGGTAAAATCTGGCCAATGGGGCTCAGTCTAATGTTGCCATTTGGGTTTTGCCTGCCGCGTAGCAAATCATCACAACTTGTAAGGTTGCGGATAGGCTCTGGTTCAGGTGATAGGGATGGGAGAATGCTCTCACCATCCCTATGTGAAGGGTATTCCATTAAAGGAATCCAGAGACTCAACTTGGTTTGGTCAACCCCTGAGAGGGGGTTGTGCCTGTGCCTGAGTCCAGGGGAGCATCTGAGGAGTGGACAGAGTCTGTTCCCGGCCTTTTCACCTACCTCAGGTGTTCCACCCTTGGCTGACTTATGACGGAGCTCTGGGTCAGCGCTACCTGCAAAGGTGCAGGGAGCTAGTTGAACTAGAGCCTATGCAACCACTCACTTTCTGTAATCAATAAAGTTGTGGCCTAAATTCTGCCAAAAACCAAAACTAAAATTTGAGTCAACTATGTTTTTATTTGGGGGGGGGGGCTCTCTGGGTCTGAACACGCAAAACAGTCTGGTGTCATGAGAGGCAGAGGTTGCATTCACGTGGAGGGTTTATTGCATTAGTTTAATCAGTGCTTTTTTCTGGGGGGGGACACAGGGGTATGCATACCCCTAAACATTTTGTGAATCTAAGTTTGGCCTCATTGAGGGGCAGTACTTCAATATGAGTAGGAAAATGAGATATTTTTAACATATTTTTAAAAGAAAAAAGCACTGTGTTTAATTGATTATATGGCCACAGCTTCTGTCCCATTTTCTAATGTTCCTTTCACACACCTATTTTGTCACATCTTGACTGCTATGCTGCCATGATGCAGTAAATGTCATTCATATTTGTCATTCCTACATCCTCTGTGTCATCTCTCTTCCCTCTGTGTTCTGCGGCTCTTCAAGGCTTTACCTTTTAGGCATGACTTTCTGTGTCAAAATACCGGCACACTTTCTCAGCAGGTGTAAGAGTCTTGAAAAAGACAGATAAATCTCTGTGTAAAACTCCCGCAATTTTCCAAGTTGGGGCGGGCAGGGACGATGACCAGTGGCGGCTGCAAACAGTCGTGTCCCCCCTCCCCTGGAAGCAAATAACACAGGAATGTGTGCTAAACTTGTGCTATATTCCATTACATTCTGTCAGTTTCTGTCAGTTGCTTTTAAGTTTATGTATGTATGTATGTATGTATGTATGTATGTATGTAGTATGAGCTGCTTCCCCAATTCACACAAACCCACACCCAAAGTTGCTGTTTTGTCCCATAGGCTGAAATAAGCAGATACCTGCACAAAACGGCAGAGTTTCTTTGATGGGATAAATGGCACCTAAAGGGTAGGGATTTTAATATGAATAAAGCATATTTGACTGGTGCATTGAAAAGTGTGTGGTTTTATTTATTTTTGTTACCCATCCTTCACCTTAAGGGTGGGTTACAACATTCAAATATTATGTAAACATTACACACAAAATATGTACAATATGCGTACAATGGGACAAGATAGTTGGGACTGACCAATGGCTGAGTGCCAGTGAGACCACAACTGCACAGAATTAGCTGCTCAACCTACCCCTAATCCAGCTTTGGTTCGTTTGGTCTGGAAGGCTAAAGGCATGGCCCTCCATGCGACTGTATTACTTCAGAAAGCACATGGAGATTTAAAATAATAATAATAAATGACTGCCTTGGAAAGTTAACGTATCAGAGAGAAGGCTTTCCCAACCATTTAGTTCATAAATGATCATTACAATTTCAGGCACAAATAAAAGACTTGGTGTGTCTGTGTGTGAACATGTGAGTGCACAAATAAAGCAGGAGTTTTTTTGAAAGACATTTAGGGATTTAATTCCCTAAATTTCAAACTGAGCCATTAAGAGAAAAAAAAAGCAGTAACAGGCTAACAACTATTACACTCTTTCATATAATTAAGCTGTAGGACTAGAGACAACAGGAAGCCATTTCTGGTTCTAGCCTAAGCAATTATATTGGAATTGCCCTGGAGGAAAGGGAGTCTTTCTGTTTCTGAAGCTGCTGGCTTTCCCTCACTTCACTTATTGAACAATGAGGCACTGGAGCCTTTAGAGAAAAATGACTGCTCCCATCCCCTGAGTGTCACAGCTTGCTGCTGCTTCAAGCTGCGATTATGAAGCTGACAAAGACTGAGGTTTTGACACTGTACAGATTAGTTTGCAATGAAAATGACTCTCTGGACTTCATACAGTAAACAGGACAATTGCAATTCCAAACAGCTTCCAGCCCTAATCTATGCAGTGTTTGATCACTGTGTTGGGCTAACCAATCGGTCTTTTCCTTTTTCTTTTAAGAAAGTTTATATGCTTTTGGCAACCCAATAATTTGTTGTGCTTGTATAGATTGTTTGAATAGGAGCAATAGTGTCTCCTCCAAAGCACAGATTGTGTCGCCTTCAGCAAGACATCATGAGGACCACAGCTTGATAAAAGTTTGCCATAGGCCTCCACCAGTGTGATGTTTGTTCATATAATGATCTGCACTTTTGAAGGGATAAATGTTTCCATTGCGTTTCACTGAGTTTTTAGTTACTGCCATTGTATTGGTAGCAAGAATGTCCGGATAATTTATGCTAGATTTAAAGACCTTTGGTGCTGTTCACATAATTCTCCATGGCATTCATTAGTGTACACTGACACAACATACTATCACTGGAACCTCTGGGAATATGAGATCACATGGACCTACATACAAATTAGATGAAAATAAGATTAATGACACAATGTTCATAAAGCTGCACATGTCCATACTCTCTAATCAAAGTAGATGGAACAATGTTACATAGTAATGCATGACATCTTGATACATGAATTTTAGTGCAAGGCCATTTTTGTCCACCCCTAGTCACCATCAGCCATAGTGGGAACACTGGTTTGGAATTGCAGGGGTTACTGGTATCTATAGCCCTATTGTCAAGGTCTGCCCATTTCCTAGGTAGGTTTGGAGTGATGGTACTGGCTTTGCTCCCACCCCTGGGCAAAACTGGGGAGTTTATCCCTGGATACTAATGGAATCTGATGCATTTCAGAATTCTGTGGCAGAAAGCTCATCATGAAGATGACCAAACATGAGCTAGACCACATATATCTGTGTATCACATGGTGGTGAAGGCAGCAAAGAGGACTTTTCCACTTCCATTGCATCCTCAACTAGGCAATACTACATAGCTGTTCTGAGAGGTGAAGGGTCTGTTGTTACTGGGGCATGTATGCACAGTCCTAGTTCACCAATGTCTGGAAACAGAAGAGGGTCATTTTGACACTGCTGTAATTTTTCAGTAAGGGTAGAGAGCTCCAAACAATGTTAAAGCACCTTTTTTTAGCCTTCCCCTCAATTTACAACAATGGCATATGCTCACAGATTTACTCACTGAAAAATACATAGGCTTTGTCTTAGTAAATGCATCCTTGTTAAGAGTCAAGGAAGTATGTGTTTCATTTGTTACTGTACTCATGTCTCTTCAATGTATTATCTAATCACTCTGTTAATGTGCTGCTCTGTGCAAGACTAGGTCGGTTGCTGGCTGAAGGAGACCCCTGAACATACAGCAAGTCAACACCTACAACAAATGAATGAATAAAAGTTATGTTCTGTTTAGCAGTGATTCCTGTGGTCTGACTTTTTGACTGTAAGGAATTGTAAGAGACGATATGAATCATGACATGGATTTTTCTCCCCACCCCCTTTTCTCTCTCCCTCCTCCCCCACGTACTTGTCAGAAAACTCCATATTAATTTATTTTATGTATTTATATGCTATCTTTCTCCCAAGTTGGGGTTCAAGGCAGCTTACAACATTTAAAAAACATCAGTTATAAAATATAGAGTAATAAAAACTAGCTAGTTAAAAACAACAATTAAAGTACATTTTAAACCAGCAATTAAAATGCAATATGCCCTCTCAGCAGCCCAGTGATCAGCATCACCTGCACCTTAGTTTTCAAAGGCCTGTCTGAATAGAGAGGTCTTAGCATGCTGGCAGAAAGATAACAAGGAGGGAATCAATCTCACCTCTCTTGGAAGGGAATTCCACAGTATGTGAACAGCCACAGAAAAGGGTCTCTCTTGTATCACCAACTGTGCCTCTGATGTTGATGGGACTGAGAGAAGGTGATTGATCACCTGAAGATCTTAGCACCAAGCAGGTTCATAAAGGTTAATGCAATCTTTCAGGTAACCTGGGCCCAAGCCATATAGCGCTTTATAGGTCAGAACCAGCACTTTGACTTGTGTCTGGAAACGGACCTGAAAGTTGTTTTAAGCAGAGAGTAACATGCTCCATGTAACCAGCCCCAGTCAGCATTGTGGCTGCAGCATTCTGGAGCAGCTTGAAGCTTCCCAACATTTTTCAAAGGCATCCCCAGACAGAGTGTGTTATGCATTCTGGAAAACCTTGTGTGAACCCTTTCTTGATATGCAATTCAATGTTTTGTGCCGGGTGCAATCTTGTGATTGGATATCTTCACCTACAGTTAAAAAGTTGATTGAATGTACCGGTATGACTTATTCAATCAAAACCGGGCTGCAGGATTCAAAATGCAATTGTTCACCTGTCCCCCAGAGATTGTGTCTTATCTGAAAAGTAATTGCACCAGAGCTAACCACAAAGGGGAGAGATGATTTTGCAGAGACAGCATTGTATCTACATCATCACACACATGTTTCAGTTTCTTTGGTGAACAAATAAATATGATTCATATTGAATTGGGTTTGTCCCCACAATGAATCTGTAAAGATGATTTGCCTGGTTTAATTAATGGGGCTGAGAGTATTTTGTTTGGAGACTAGGGTTTCTGTTCCCTGCAAGCTACAGTAGTTGCCTTGACTTGATTGGTGTTTTAATTCAGCAGGTCTTAGTTTTAATCAGTGATTTCCTTCTTCACCTTAAGCTAGAAAAAATTATTTTTGCTAAGTGTCTTACGCTGTTACATTGTAACAGCTTTTTCTCATTTGTTCCTATAGCAACTCCTTTATTTCTCTGCCAATCATCTTATCAGAGAAGAAGATTACTGATTGCTAAAGAATAGGTGAATTTATTGTCTGCTATTGTTGAAGATGTCTCTTTCTTCACAAGATCTATACAGGGCTCAGGTTTTGTCTCCCTAGCATGTGCTCACTGCATATAGTAGGCTGTATATGTTCAGATACACACAAACGTTTTCCTGTATGGGAAATTTGCACTCCAAGCGTCTGCACTGCTGCCGCCACCTCACCTTCTCCTGCCTGGGTAAGGTATGTTGGCTCTAGGGTGGACAGAGCAAGGGGAGGTAGGATGCTTTGAGAGCCCACAAGTGATCTGCACATGCTCACATGAAGCACATGCCTAATCATTGATCTGTTTGCTTAGAGTGCATCACTTATGGCATGAATGGACAGGTGTTTATGCACTGCCATGACCATGACCCAGTTGGGCATGATTTCTTGGCCAGCATGAAAATGCTGGTCTCCAGGAAGGCAGTCAGGCAAGACACCATTTTTGGAGCTTGTAAAGCCACTCCAAACTTGTCTCTGAACATAAGTTTCATTTTCTTCATTTAGTCCACTCTGTCACCTATGCAACAGCTGAAGGATCTGGTCAAGCTTCCCCCAAAGAGGTGCTGGATAGAAATGCTATCCTAGAATGTCTAGCAATACTTTCTTACTAGTCAGATATGTGGTTATCCAACTTGGTCTTCATTTGTATGAGGAAAAGCAACCTCTCAAAAAAAAGCTTCCTGGCTGGCACATCTTGTCTCTATGGACTAATGCAGTGGTTCCACATTGGTGGTCCACCTAACCCACCCAGGGGACCTGTGTCGCTATTCACATTACAAAAGCTACCACAGGGATTTCAATCTTTTCAAAAGTAGGGGGTCCATGGCTTGGCTTTTGAAAAACTTGGGGTCCACAGTACTTAACTAATTGGGTACCACTAGACTAGTGTGATTTTGATTAGCTGATGTTTGAAGCACAATTAGGTACCCTGTTTCCTAAAGCTGATGGGGTAACTTTCAAGGATCGGAGGACTTTCTTTTTTGAAACTCTCTTTCTTTTAATGCTTACTTTGATGGCACTTTATACTGAAGTTTCTCTAAGGGATTGCCAAGCAGTTGTATAGATAAAACCTGTTTGGGGCAATTTTGGAAATGAGATAGTAATTTCCCCCCTGCCCCCAGATCCATTTCAGAATCCCATTCAGAAATCTGGATCTAGTCCATACTAAGTTTGGATCAATGTGGATGCGATCTGACCAGATCCAGAAATCCAAAAGTTGTACTCCTATATGCTTGCATTGGGAAATCAAAACAGCCACATCCTTTTTTATTTTTTGTTTTCCACATAGGCACATGACATCCGTGGCTAGTGTAGCTAGTGGCACCACCTCCACATGCATTGTGGGTATTGGCTGTGGTGATTACCACTGTACAGCACTCACAGGTATGTTTGTCTCGAAAGGGTTTCAGGGAGTTTTTGAGTGTGCACTGATCAATTAATGAAACAATTTCCTACAACTCTACAATATTACTAAAAACTGTATTTATTTTTTTGTCACCTGCCTTGAGAGTTAGGTAAAAGGTGGGATGTAAACATCTTAAACAGATACATGAAAAAAGGAACTACCCATTAGAAGAAAGCATCACAACACAGTAATTCTTTAATCAGAAAACTACAGATTAGGTTAATCGAAAAAGCACTTTGAGCTAAACCAGATGGCGACTAGAAAGCTGTATTCTGGGAGGGTTATGCATGGAGTGAGCAGAGCACTGGCTACTTGCCATGACGTTTCTCTCTGTAGACCTGATGGATGTCTGCAGAGAAACTCCGTCAGGGATTAATAGAGCTCAGAGCTGCATACACTCCCTCTCGGCCATCCCCACGGAGGTTGCTAAGCAGCTGTGGGGGGAAGTCAAGCCAGTGACAAGTAATGCTTCTGGGAAAAGAAATGATTTCATGGAGCAGAGGAGATGGGCAGTGGCTAAGCACATGGACAGACATTTGCATGAATAACTGCTGCTTTCAATGATGGGGGGGAGCACATAGTATAAGATAATTCTTTTGTGCAGCTTCATGTTCTTAAAGATCGGGGGGGGGGTGAAAGCAACTTTCATCATTAGGTAGTGTCTCTCTTTCTGGCAATAGCCACTGGAGTCCATATTAACTGCAACAAAACTGGCCACAATTGACAGAAATGTGTTTTTTTAGTTTAATGTTTTAGATTTTAGAGACTAATAGATTGGCAGGCTTGGCCATGTAGAAATTAACCTTCTGCCACATGGCTGGCAGATATGATTAAAGCACTATGTATCAGTGTTTATTTTTTATTTTTTAAATATTGTTGCAATCCAGTAAAATCCACCTTGACAGTATTTTCTAGGAATAAATCAGAGGCACACTGTTTTAAAAGCATATTACTATCAAGCAGATGACTTGTTGCCAAATTTTGATTCAATATTGTACATCTAAATTTGCTCTTAAAATTCCAGCAGCTGTACCAAAATCTGCCATATTTTCTGCAAATTTTTCAGTTTATAATCCTGGACCAGGAAGTTTTCATTGTTTACATGCTTACATCAACAGACATTACATATCTTTATGACACTTTTTGCACATAGCCATGGTTTCCTTTTTAAGATAGAAAAAGTGGAGGATTTTGTAGTAGCTGAATTCTCATGTCTAGTTTGATCCTCAGTGTTTAGCAAATCAGGAAATGCTGTTCAGACCCCATGAAGAACAAACAGTTATTATACATAGCTACATTCTCTGGATCTCTTCCTAACTCCCAGTCCCAGACATTACATTTGGGCTAGGGAGTTTGCAAGTTGTAAACACTTGAAGTGATTGCCTGCTTACAGGCCTGGCATGTTTTTTTCTTGCAAACTTGTAAAGCAGCCAAGTGACACTGTAGTTGCTGCTGGAGTATCAAAAGAAATGTCAGCTTGAATCAAAACATTATTAAACATTTGCTATAAGAAGCACTAAAGAGACAGTCCCATCCATGCCGTGTCTTAATCTTAGCGGAATTCACAAGAATATGAAAGCAGACAATGGCTGCCCTAAGCACTCACTTGCAGAAGAGGTGTCTTGTGTAAACATTTCTTTTCTTCTGAGGAATAGGAAACCATTAAATAGGCAGCTGGGATTCATAGCTCAAGGACTTGCTCCCATTCTTAAATATGCCAAAATAAAAGAAATTGAAGGGTGGAAATAATCATTTTGCATTTCCCTCGGATGGCTTACAATAAGAACTGCAAAACCTTTACTAGATTACTCGGCCTTTTCCATTTAGCCATGTGAAACAAAAGGCCCACAAACTAAGTTTGCAACCTGAGAAGCATACTTACTTGGAAATAAGTCCCATTAAATTCTGAAGGATTTACTTATGGGTAAAAATACACATATGGTTAAGCTGCGTGTGGCTAGCTAGTCAGAGAAAAACTGGAACCACGAAGGAAAACTCCATCTTCTCCCTCTGGTTCACTTGCTCTCAATGTACTTCAGCTGAGAGGTAGCATATTGAGTGTGTCATGTAGAGTCGCTGCGCTGCCTTCAAACATCATCAAGATCCAGCGCCTTTGCATCTTCAAGCCAAGCAACAGCGACTAAAGGGCCAGCTAAGTGCTTGCGGCTGCCTGACTGGCACAGTGTCACTTTGCTGTCAAAGTAATCAATCTGATGAGGCTTGTCACTCAGGAACAGAAGTAATTATGGGATGAAAACAACAAGCAAAAGCAGGCTGGCAACAAAGTAATCAATGTCTCCAAGGCTCTAAATTAGTGTCAGACAAGTGGAAACCTGTGAAAAAACACAGATGGGTTATCTTTTGGTGTGTGTGTGTGTTTTTAACAGAGCATTGAAAGGGTGCCTACAGAATTCTCTCTTCCTCACAAAGCTCTTAGACAGGTAAGGAGGCACCATTAAGACATTGCTAATTGAGGGAGGATTGGAAACCATGTTCTGCCAGTACGTGCTGCGTTATAAGGGGAAATGGTATAACTAACAGAAAAGGTATGTCCCAGGGTAGTCATATTCTCTGAAACCTTAGGCTCCCTCCCCCCTTACTCAAATTGGCTCTGTCAGGTCATGAGAACCTCCAGAACAGCATGTGATGGTGGGCAAAGTTATTGAGTGGGTGGTTGCAGACCAGATCCAGGCACTCTTTGAGGAAACTGATTTTCTAGATCCATTTCAATTGCAATTTAAACCGGTTTCGGCACAAAAACTGATTCGATCACCCTGTGGATTTCACAAGAGTTTAAGACAGCTTACACAACCCATCTAAATTTCATATTGAAGAAAACAATTGTCTGCACCTCTGCTTGACACACCAGGAAAGCCCACATTGTCTTCTGTCTTAAGTCCCATTGTTACACCTTATCTGAAGAAGTGTGCATGCAAACGAAAGCTCATACCAATAACAAACTTAGTTGGTCTCTAAGGTGCTACTGGAAGGATTTTTTATTTTATTTTATTTTATTGTTTTGACTACGGCAGACCAACATGGCTGCCTACCTGTAACTGTTACACCTTATATCAGCTTTAGCCCAGTCATGAGCATACTATCATGCAAAAATAAAACTGAAAATTCCTACAGAAGTCTTCGAAAGTCAGGGTTATGCAGTGGCTATGAACCAGTCAGAAATTTTGCCAGTTCATTTTTCATGCTTTCCCTGCAGTCATTTGAATATTTTTCAGAAGCTGCCCTTCATTAATAAATGAAACTAGAGCTGAACTCTGAACACCTCACAGTTAATTTAGTATTGTGGCATGTCCACAACCACATAAATATGTAATGACAATGCTGGGCACTTCCACCCCATAAATGAACATCATCATCTCGCTCTTTTGCTAACCAGCAAACTTTTGGTTCTGCACAAATTGGTGTTCGGTATGCAGATCTGCTGTGTGCTGGTGCAAACACAGAAAACAAAATAAGTTTACCATCATTCGATAAAGAAAATGAGATATCTGTAGATCAGGTGAATATGCACATATCTCTGGAATCACAGTCAACTAGTGTAAACATCAATGTTCAGGAAGTCTGTTGTGGCAATCAAAGCCATCCAATGCTCTTGGTGAGCACACACAATGGTCTATAATCTACTCTTTAGAGCACATTGCTAAAAGTCAGGACCATGCTTAATATTGCCTCCAAACAACTTTTTTATTTATTTAACCTACCTTCTTTGAAATATGTACTATATAACTTTTGTACACAACTTTTGAGATGGTTCATATGTTTGAGGTTCTCCCATACAAGCTATGGGAAGGATGTGAAGCACAATTCACTGGGACAATTCTCTTATGATGCTGCCGATGGTATATTTTGTCACACACATGCCCACAATCAATGGTTGATATCCCCTTAACAACAACAACAACAACAACAACAACAACAGCCACAGTGACTAGGAAGCAAGTTCTGCTTTCCTGGCTGCAATTTCTCAAGTGTTGTTCAAATGTGTTACAGCTGGACTGCAGCAAATGCATTTGTGGATACATTTCTCCACATGAATGCAGCTTGGCAATGGTCAGAATACATAGCACAGAGCCAGCAATGACGCCTTGTTCTGTGGGTGGAAACAATTGCCATATCCCATTTCTAGCACCTTTAAATTATGGGGCAGGCTGAAATACTGCATTTTATAAGTTACAAATAGCACCTTTTGGGGCTGACTATGTGATCCTGCAAAGCAGGTCTGCTAACAGGATGAGGCTGAATTTATAGACAAATCATTTCATATTTATGAAGCTCTGAGTGTTTGTTTGTTTGTTTTTAAAAGGGGTTTGTGGCTGATAAGCAATGAATAATATATTTAGGGAAAAAATCTTATTCTTTTCCATGAATCACATTTGGATGCTTTGGTTTTCTTAGAATTTAATGCTACCCTATGGTACAAATATATTTGGGAAGGGGAGCAGAGGCTATTAGAGAAAAAATGACACGTGTTACACCAAAGCTAATTGCAGCATGGATCTTATTGAAAAATCAAACTTTATTAGTTTCAGAAATATGAAAAGCAAAATTCTATGCAATATAAGGTCTGTTTCTCATATTCAATCCATCTGGAAATTATAAAGCAATATCTATCTATTACCTGTCCATCCATCAATCCATCTATCATTCAACTAGTATTTATTGTAGAATAGTAAAACATGAATACTGTACATATTAATTTCCATACATAGTTTATCTCCTAATAGTCTAAAAAGAACTGTAACAAATTTAGAATCCTGTTGTCTGGCATCTCTTAAACAAAGTATCTTCCTAATTTTAATTAATTTATTTTTTTTAGATGCTAAATGCATGTACTGTATCCACTTCCTGCAGATAATTTTGCATTTCTCCAATTCTTTGCTACAATCAGCTTTGCTGTTGTTAATAAATTTGAAATCATTGACCGATTTCTTTTTATACACTAGACTGAAAGTGTTCCAGTAGCGTTGTCTTAGGGTCATATCACTATTCTTTGGATGTTTCTTTGAAATGGTTTCTTAAGAAATAAACTTGGTCACTGAGCACGACCACCACATACATTGACTGAAGCCAACATTTCCAACAAAGACCTCAGGTTGGATTCAGATTTAGTCAGATATAGTCATGCTTAGGTGAAGTCCTATTGGTTTTTAAAGAGCCTACTATATGAGAAGAGAAGACTCCCTGGAAAAGACCCTGATGTTGGGAAAGATGGAGGGCACAAGGAGAAGGGGACGACAGAGGATGAGATGGTTGGACAGTGTTCTCGAAGCTACTAACATGAGTTTGGCCAAACTGTGGGAGGCAGTGAAGGATAGGCATGCCTGGCGTGCTCTGGTCCATGGGGTCACGAAGAGTCGGACACGACTGAACGACTGAACAACAACAACACTATAAACATGCCTCAATCTAAGTACAACCAATGGTAAATCTTATTTATTTTCCTAGGTGTTTAATATGATAAAGAAATTGGTTTATAGTAAGCATAGGAACCTGCCTTATACTGAATCAGACCATTGGTCCATTGAGGTCAGTACTGTTGACAATGATTGGTAGTGTCTCTCCGGGGTTCGGGGCAGGGTCTGTCCCAGCCCTACCTAAAGATGCTGGAAACTGAACTTGGGAACTTCTGCCTGTAAGGCAGATGCTCTACCACACAGCTTCTCTCTTAGGTCAACATAAAATTAATTAATTTGTAGTTTTTTGCTCTTAGCCAAGATCATGAGAGCAATTTAGCAATGTGCATTAGCATGCTGCTTGTTCATGGCAACCCATAGTTCATGGCTTAATAATGCATTGTCCAAATGCAGCCTTTGCAGTGGTCCCTTGTAACTGTCTTAGCAGTTGTCCTGATGGTATAGAGCATGGGTAGGCAAACTAAGGCCCGGGGGGCGGATCTGGCCTAATCGCCTTCTAAATCCGGCCCGCGGACAGTCTGGGAATCAGCATGAGTAGAATGTGTGATTTTATTTAAAATTCATCTCTGGGTTATTTGTGGAGCATAGAAATTCGTTCATCCCCCCCCAAAAAAATATAGTCTGCCCCCCCCCACAAGGTCTGAGGGATGGTGAACTTGTCCTCTGCTGAAAAAGTTTGCAGACCCCTGGTATAGAGAGTGCCTCCAAAATTGAGATGTGTGTGTTTTGTATGTGGTCATTGGAAATCAAGTACACCAATTCAATAAGGATATCTACCTACCCAAACTGCCTTTGCAATGTGTTGTTTTAAAGCACAAGGAGGATGATAAAAAGGCCATTGTTGGCAAATTCACTCGTTAAGATTTTCACTTGTAGCTCTTGACATTCAGATATTATTGGCATAAATCTTATTTTAAGTAAAATAAATGTATATAAGGCAGTCAGTTAATTTCATTTTGAATGTCATCCCAGTGACTGAAACCGACTTTGGGTTTTAAAAATTTATCATAGTTATTAAATATTAAGGATGATATTTTTTGTCAGTTTGTACAAGAACTCCACGGTAAGCAGTTTCAATTTTATGATCTTTATGATTGACTAATATTTAGCCTGTAGTAATACTAGATAGCTTTCTATAGATATGTACTGTTTATAGTGGGATTTGAGTTAGATGCTTCTTATATGGTACATTATTCCTTCTACAAAGTATTTTTCTGATTTTGATCTGAACCTTCCTCCAAGGAGCTCAGCACAGCTTACATGTTTATCTTTATTAGAAACCTGTAAGGTAAATTAGGCAGAGAGATAGTGATAACTGTTTTAAAGTGATCCAGTGAGCTTCATAGCTAACCAAGAAACTGAGTTCAGGTCTTCCATTGCCAACACTCTAATCAGTATCCTATTCTGGATCTGCAAATACAAGTGCATAAGGATTTGATTCTGAAAACAGGTAATGCTTAAGTTAAATATCAGAAGAAGAAAAGAAGAGAAACAAGGTTATAAGCTGAGGAATCCAATTAATATCTGGAGGCAATGATTTACTAAGTAGGGGTCTTTGCAACATTATCTCAAAGACTGGAAGGTATGGCTGCACTCAAGCCAAATGACACAGATGAGACCGAAGCAAGAGGAGAAAATAAAATGAATGTATTAAATCTCGTGAGGGAATGCCTTTCTGCTTTTCCTCACTACACCTCAAATTCAGACTCACACTTGAAACACACTCATTTGTATATATAGTGGGAAAAGACAAACATGCATTCAAGAGATGAGGTTTTCTTAAAATCCATCATTCATTTATAGCTTCAGTGATTTTTGTCCCTGCACTATTAGCTATTCTATTTGCTTAATAAAATGCCATGCAATATTCATGGGTCATAAATATTTCCAGAAATGTTTTCTCTGAAATGTACCCATGCTTCCCATATGACTGGAATGTACTCAGCTTGATATGGAATCATGATTTTTAATGAACTATAACATTTATCTTTATAGCTCTGGTATTAATTGTAAGTTAAATTTTGCATTAAACCATATAAAACAGGACTTCTTCTTCTTCTTCTTCTTCTTCTTCTCTTCTTCTTCTTCTTTTTCTTCTGGCTTATTTTGATTCCTATTTTATAAAATGAATTAGATGCATTGGGCATGACAGGAACACACAAGAAAGATAAATATATATTGAGCAAAGTTTCATCATGGCATAGTAGGAGTTTTATATTCCCTCCAGTGTAGGATTTGTGTTGATGAAAATGCAACATTTTGTTTTGTAATATATTTTATTCATTGTGGAATAAATTGTACATTTTCTTTGAGGGAAGAAGAGGCTTTTTAAAAAAGATAACTGCATATATTCATAGTTATGTGTGTTCAATAAGGCTGAGGTTTATTCTGTGAATATTTAGTTGGAAGAAAACATGTTAGCTGTTTGCCATCTAAAAACAATCTTCAGCATATATATCTAGGAAGTAAGGCCCATTGAACACTGTGGGTTTGGAAATGTCCAACAAACATGCATGGGATTGGACTACCAATCTGTATTTCAAAGAATGTATTTACACAGAAGTTTCATTTCACTAAAATTTGCTATTCACACACACGTTTTTCGTCCACTCAAAATCACAGCCTCTGGAGGCTTTGTTTTCCATTTTAAAATGTTGCAGCATCATTCATACATTTGTATGTGATGTGTAGTTCATTCCTCAGTTACATGGATTTCGAATCAGGCTGTTATTGGGTGATCAAAATAGGAGGAGAAATGAATTCACAAAATACCATACAAATATGTTATACACGTGCCCCTCAAGAAATGTGACTTTTTCCTCTGTAGTTGCTCCCTAAAAGTGTGCCTCCCCTTGTATCATCTCGTGATCACCCATGGAGACTCTGTTGGTAGTCCCATCACCAGGTGCTGCCTGATCAGTACTGACCTGAAATAAGGCCTTCTCGCTAGTAGTTCCCCATCTATGGATTACCCTCCCGGGTGACATATGTCTGTATCTCTAATTATTAACATTCAGGAGGAATTTAAGGACACTCCTGTTCACCCAGACATTTGATGACTGAAATATCTGCATACTGTTGATGGCAATCTTGAAATTATTAGCTGCAAGAATATTTGTTGTCCATTTTTTTTATACAGTATCTGTATTTTTTGGCTGGTTTGTTCTTCCTGGGCTCCTTTGGCAGGAAGAATAGACTAGACATTTAATGATGATGATGATGATGATGATGATGATGATGATGATGATAAGCAGTAACAATCAGGGTTCATGTAAAGGCTTTTACATACAGCGTTCCTCTAGTACCCAGTTGTTGTTGTTTAACCTGTTTGTTTTTCATTTTATTGGATTATTTTATATTGTATTCTATATTTGTTGCTGGCTGCATTGGACATCATTGCTTGGAAAAGAATACATTTAAATAATAAAATATACTGTGACTGGTGTTGGCTTTCCCACTCCATTGCTCCCAGCCCAACTGCAAGTCAACACAGGCAGACTGGAAGTAATGTTAAACATTCAGAATGCTCTCATCTCCCTTCCTGGCCCACAAAGATGGATAGTGGCAGGAGCAGAGGAGGAAGAGAGAGCACACAAGGAAATAGGATGTCATTTACCTCTACCTCAGCACAGTCCTTCATACAGGAGCAGGGTGAGAAGGCAAGGAAACCAGAAGAGAAAGCTAGATCTGTTAACCCACTGGCAAGTTAAGACAGTGAGACTAAGACTGCATGCATTCACCCATTCATAGCACAAAAATGTAGCTTTTCTCAATCCATAATCACTCATGCCCCTCCTCAACATGCTTTCAGTCTGGATTGATTTTAGAGTTCAGATCCTGCCACCCACAAGGGTGGGTTTGGTTACTTGATATGTTTCATCCAAACCTTTCCCTTCCCACACATAGCCCAAGTGCACTGTGATGAGCTGAGCTCCTGGATTTCCTTATACAGGAAGAAAGGTAAAAGGTAAAAGTTAAGGACCCCTGGACATTAAGTCCAGTCAAAGGCGACTATGGGGTGTGGCACTCATCTCGCTTTCAGGTCGAGGGAGCTGGTGTTTGTACACAGACAGCTTTCCGGGTCATGAGCCAGCATGACTAAACTGCATCTGGTGCAATGGAACACCATGATGGAAACCAGTGCGCACAGAAGTGCCGTTTACCTTCCCACTGCAGCGGTATCTATTTATCTACTTGCACTCGCATGTTTTTGAACTGCTAAGTTGGCAGGAGCTGAGACAGAGCAACGGGAGCTCACTCCATCGCAGGGATTCGAACTGCTGACCTTCCAATCGGCAAGCCTAAGACGTCTCCGAGCACAATTCAAAGTGTTGGTGCTGACCTTTAAAGCCCTAAATGGCCTCGGCCCACTATACCAGAAGGAGCGTCTCCACCCCCATTGTTCTGCCCAGACACTGAGGTCCAGCGCCGAGGGCCTTCTGGCGGTTCCCTCACTGCAAGAAGCAAAGCTACAGGGAACCAGGCAGAGGTCCTTCTCGGTAGTGGTGCCTGCCCAGTGGAACGCCCTCCCTTCAGATGTCAAAGAGATAAACAACTACCTGACATTTAGAAGACATCTGAAGGCAGCCCTGTTTAGGGAAGTTTTTAATGTGTGACATTTTAATGTATTTTAATCTTTGTTGGAATCCGCCCAGAGTGGCTGGGGAATCGCAGCCGGATGGGCGGGGTACAAATAAATTATTATTATTATTATTATTATTATTATTATTATTATTATTATTGGCTGAGTAATCACCTTTGACTGGACTTAACCATCCAGGGGTCCTTTACCTTTTACCAGTACAGGAACAAAGCCTCCTATGAAGCAAGAAGTAGGGCTTGCAATCTAAATGCCTTCTCAGAATCATTCCCCTCTCCTTTCCCAGGAGTGACATAAATACATGCATTATTTTATGCTACAAGAACTTTGTGAACAGAATTCATTCAGACCTTGGCAGGCAAACATTCTTATTCAACTCATCTCATTCTGCATTCCTGTTTTGTTCATTTTACATTGACAACAGTTTGGTCCTGCTGATAGTAACGGGCACCACGTTCCTATATTGTACTCATAGGCTATCATAGATTGCTGGCTGCAACTTTAGCTGTGACCTCTTATCAGTACACAGGAAGAGCAGTGGAACGTGGCTGTATTTAGTGTGAAATCACACACCATACAGACCCAAATAAGTACACAAAGCAGTTGCTGAGGCAACTGCAATATGAGCATTCAGAAGAGCCCTGTATAGATAAGAGAGTCATTCAAGTAGCAGGGAAGATGTATCTGCACTGCTGATAAATCCTTGATGTGGTTTATGTACCAAATATCCATGCTTGGATAGAAATGTAAGAAATATGAGAATTATTTTTTTTACAAAAGTTAAAAAATAAATACACATCCCATGTATCTGTTATTTCAATCTATAAAACTTGCATCTGTAAAGTTATTTACAACCCTTTACAATTCTCCCATAACAGCATTTGAGGGAAGACAAAATTAACTGATGCTTCATGGGAGAAGTCAAACATTAATGCAAATACGCACTGTGATATATTCTTTAAATAAGTTCAATATAATTTTTGAAAATCTTATATGAGTCAAGTACCAATGATACATCATTTTCATATAATTCTCTTTCAAACTACAACAAACTGTACTGTAAATGTTAAATCCTTCTGCCACAACTTTCCCCATGAGTTAAGTTGTATATTATGCCAAATGTATTTTGCCCAGTGTATCATTACTGGTTTGACTTCTCCATCCTTAGTATCCCATTCTAACAATACATTTTTGATAATCATTTCTCACTATTTTCCAATAGATCTTTTTTCAAACCTTGAAAACTCTTTACCAAAACCCACCCCTTTGTCACTCCTTAAATATATCACTTAGTTGGTGAAATTGTAACCAGTCCGATAATAGGTGTCTTATATCAATTTTTTTCCAATTTCAGTTGATCTTCAACTTCAGTTAACAGATCTTTATAGGTTGCCCATTCCCCTTTCATATTAAGTTTCTTAACAGATATCGCTTCCAATGGGGAGAGCTGGATTACACTTTAGTTTATTGACTTCTCATACCATTAGTGTATTGCTGCAATGCGCTCCAAAACTCTGTGGTTTCAAGTAGATGTTAAATAGTAAAGGTAAAGGTACCCCTGACTGTTAGGTCCAGTCGTGGACAACTCTGGGGTTGCAGTGTTCATCTCGCTCTATAGGCCGAGGGAGCTGGTGTTTGTCCGCAGACATCCTCCGGGTCATGTGGCCAGCATGACTAAGCTGCTTCTGGTGAACCAGAGCAGTGCACAGAAATGCTGTTCACCTTGCCGCCGGAGCAGTACCTATTTATCTACTTGCACTTTGACGTGCTTTCAAACTGCTAGGTGGACAGGAGCTGGGACCGAACAATGGGAGCTCACCCCATCGCGGGGATTTGAACTGCCAACCTTCTGATCGGCAAGACCTAGGCTCAGTGGTTTAGACCACAGCGCCACCCACATCCCTAGATGTTAAATAGTAGGTGTTAAGTTGATGGGGGATAAACCCTGCAGCATCCCATACTGAAAGCTCTATAGATAACACTTCCTAAGCACCGCCTTCTGGTGACAGTCATCCATGCAGGAGTGGAACCACAGCAAAGCAGTGCCACCTCATGTCCCAACTCCGACAGCCTTCCACTTGTGTTGTGTCCAGATGACCTTTTTACTGAGCATTCATCCTGATTTGCTTGTAGGAGGCTTTTGCAGATGTTAATCTATGGTTGTGTACCCCTGCCGACTCTGTTTCCAGTTTTTATTCTCTGAGAAGGGCATATTTGAAAACTGAAATAAATATGCACCACTTATTATTTCCGAGAGCCACAAACAACTGGAAAAGTTACAAAAAATAAGTGGCTGTGTTAAATGTCATCAAAATGTTGAAACAATGTGCACAAATGTTCTCAACCTGGAAAAACAAGCACTTAAAACTAAGACCAAACTTCAGCTACATATTAAAGTTTTGAACAATTGCAACAGAAGTGTGGGTTTCCTAAAATATCAATGCTTGCAGCAATATATTCTGTAAGTAGTTTCCCTCCCTCATATTCATTTTTACTGCTACTTTCTAATTAAATCCTTACTGTAGCATACATTGGGTAGATGATGAGCTGTCAATCCATGGTCTCTTTTTCTAGCTCATTCTGGATAATATTGTGTGGTGTTATTAATTTGGATTAATATGATGGATTTAGGGTTCATATCTTGCTCACTGATAATCCCATTGTTGTGCTTCATCTGCAGTGTATTCTTGCTATTGTAGTAGATATAACTTCCCTTCTTGAAACTGTAATTGATAAAACCAATAAAAATGTTAATTCCAAATATTAGTTTGAATACATTCTGAAGCTTGAGATTCAAAAATAAAATAACCCAAACTTTCTCAGCTAGTAATTGTCTCTAGAAAAACTTGGAGAACTCTTTATTGAGCTCTGCTCCTATAAAAATTCTCTTGCAAACTTTTAAAAATCCTGTTGATTTCAAAAGAGAGGTGCAGAGAGGAGCTGAAATACACCCCAAAGAAGTTGCTAAATAATATTTGAATAAATGGGTGACATTTCTTGAGCTGTTGTCCTTGAGCCCCATGCAACCATTTGCTGGTTCAGTATTATATGATACTGCCTTTGCTCCTTCTACTCTTTTCACTATTGGATTATCTTTCTTTATTGTTAATTATGCTGTGTATGTGTGTGAATGTTTGTGTTGGTTTTGCATCTCTGATAATGAGAACATTAGCTATTAATGATGGTGGAAGAGGAATACTGGTGTGTGTGTGAGGGAGTAGGAACATCTGAGATCTCCGGGTATAGGGCAGTATATAAATTCTAATAATGATGATGATGATGATGATGATGATGATGATGATAATAGTCACTGTTTGGCTTTAGTGTGCAACAATGATTTGAGCCTGATTTATAACTACATAACTTGTCAATTTCATAACTTGCCCACGAAAACCACTTTGGGTGGTATCCAACTGCCTTGATCCATTGGTGAAAGGATTTCTCCATGCATACGCCGCACAATCCCTCTCCAGATTTGCTGCAGAGGGTTGGTGGAACCCCCAGAACAGATTGAGGGGACATGTAGGGGAGACAAGGGAGGAAATTCAATTGCATCAATGGAAATCCTTGCACTGACAAAAAAAGTTAGTGGGATACCATCCTATGTTGCATTGTCTTAAGTGATAACCATACATCTTAGAATGGCTTCATTTATATGCTGTACTTGGGCACAGAGCCATCTGTTGATTGTGTTCTACATCTGAATATGCCACGGCTACATAGGTCATTTTGTTTCCTGATGAGTGGGTGATGATGGTGATAATGAATATTTTCTTTGAAAATGACCATTCACAATGAAATCAAACCACCTGAGCTCCAAGTCTACCAAGTTCAAGATGCCAAACCGTTCTGCTAATTGATACTTTCCCAAACAGAATATCATATGTTTAATTTCTGTCAAAAGGGCGTTGAAGGGAGATTCAGTGCCTTCCCACATACTTAATTCTGTACATAACACTGCATGGCTACAGAGTGGGAAGATGCCACCTTTCACTGTAATTGGGGGAAAAAACCCAGAATGCTAAGAACTAAAAACCAAAATGATGATCATTTATTCTGAGTTAAAAATAAAACTAAGAACCACGTGGCATGCTGATAATACCGATGTAATGGTTATTTAAATTTCCTGCTCTTCCTTTTGTTTAAAAGTGCTGCAGTGTTTCTGGAAAAGTCTCTTCAAAGAAAGTAAACTGCACAGTAAAGAGGCAGTCACTAATAATACCTAGGTAATGAAGGTGTGCTGAGCTTTATAATTGAGAATATATATTTTTTCTTCTTGTTGTGGATCAGGCCTACGGGCCCATCATTTGTCAATGGGGGAATGAGAACTGTCAGTTTTATGAGGCAAGAGGTTGCACATAATGTTTCTGAAACTTACATGACAGTGATGTTGGTTTCAAGAGATAAACTGTCCCCGAGATTGAAATAATTGTGCTGTAGCTAATCTTGCCTCATTGACAAGTGTACATTTCTGTGTCTATGTAAATGTGCATTGGATGCATTCCAGTCTGGCTTCAGGCCTGGTCATGGCACTGAAACTGCTTTGGTTGCCCTGGTTGATGACATTCATCAGGAGGGAAGAACAAGAGGAGGAGGAGGAGGAGGAGGAGGAGGAGGAGGAGGAGGAGGAGTTTGGATTTGGTATCCTGCTTTATCACTATCCTAAGGAGTCTCAAAGCGGCTAACATTCCCCTTTCCCTTCCTCCCCCACAACACACACTCTGTGAGGTGAGTGAGGCTGAGCGACATCAAAGAAGTGTGACTAGCCCAAGGTCTCCCAGCAGGTGGAGGAGCGGAGACGTGAACCCGGTTTACCAGATTACAAGACTACCGCTCTTAACCACTACACCACACTGGTGGTGATAAGAGAGTGCAATCCTGCTCATTCTCTTTGACCTCTCAGCAGCTTTTGAGACTGTTGGCCATAGTATCCTTCTTGAGCATCTCAAGGAGGTGGGGCTTCTGTACTTCAGTGGTTCTGTTCCTACTTCCAGGGCACTTCCAGAAAGAAGTCATGGGAGGCTATTTTTCATTGCCATGGGAGTTGTCCTATGGCTTCCCAGGGATTCCATCTTGCTCCTCCCAACACCATGCTGTATGCAGCCTCCAGGAGTCTTCATCAGGAGATCTGGAGTGAAGTGTCATTTAACATGCAGCTGTCACAATTATGGTACTCCAGATGAGAAATTCCAGGTGTACTGTGGCTGTACCATGATCAGTGTTTCTGTTTCTGTCAGGATGTAACCCATCTTTGTATGTAGACTGTGACAATTCAGAAGATTGTTCATTAGGTGTTACCCACATCTGCTGTGTCTAGGACAGGGGTCTGCAACCTTTAAGACACAAAGAGCCACTTGGACCCGTTTCCAAAGGAAAACAAACAAACTGGGAGCCGCAAAACCATTGCGACATTTAAAACAAATATAACGCTGCATATATTGTTTCTTACCTTAATGCAATAATAATAAATAACGTATAGGAGCCAATGCAAAGTATAATTAGTAAAAACAACAAGAATAAGTTCTTACTTTTTTGCATTGACTCAGGGGCGTACCCAGGATCAAAACTGGGGGGGGGGGGCAAGCCATGGTCGTTCAGGTTGTGACATTTCAGCACGGAAAGGCGAATGAAACCAAAATTTTAGGGAAATTATATATAATTATAGCAGTGCTTTATTACAGTAGTTATTACAATTATTTGCTTGGTTTTTTTTTAAATTTTTTATTCTAGTTACATGTCTTATACCAGGGGTGGCCAACTCCCAAGAAACTGTGATCTACTTTCAGCAGTGATCTACCCCCATTTTGGGGGGTTCAGCTCAAAGTTGTTTGGGGGGGTGTGGTGGGTGGGAGAGAGGGCTTCCCCCTCTAAGATAGGTTGGCAAGCGAACTAATAAAGAAAGAAAAAGGGGGGTGGGAATGGAAAAGTGGGGTGGAAAAATATAAATTGGGGGTGGGGTGGGGAGAATATCTATTAAAAATATGTAGTAGTTTAAAAAATAAAAATAAAGGGGGGAAATCTTTTTCTTCTTTTTCCTTTTTTTGAAAACAAAAACAAAAGGGGAAGAGAAAAGAAAAAGGGGGGATAGAGGGAGAAAGGGGTAATAATAAAAATTCAAATAGAGTGGCTGCAGCAGCTGTGGGGGGGTTGTTTGTTTTTCGTTTGTTTGTTTGTTTTAAAAATGGGATTTCTCCCCTTGGATTAAAAAAGGAGGGGAGGAAGAAAAAGAGAGGGGAGTGGGAGCAAGGCAAAAAGCCAAAAAGCAAAAAACAGGTTTGAGGGGGGGGGAATCGCGCCAGGCACTGCAGCGCGCCGGCCTCCGGGCCCCTGAGCCGCCCTTGGGGCCGTCGTTGAGCATGTACACCGCCCGCAGCGAGCGCTGGCGAAGCACCGGTTGGCGGAGGTTTCAGAAGCAGCCCGGACATTTTCGCCGCCGCCGCCCCAAAGCAGCTCTACTTCATCCTGTCGGCGACCATTACCGCCCTCCTGTCACGGCGACGCCTGGCCCACCTGCTCCGCCCTCCGCGCGGCCGCTTTGAAAAGGATTCCGCCCGACAGGGGCCGCTCCAATCGCCGCCACCACCTCCCGCCGCCTTTATTATCCCAACTCTTTTCTCTCTCTCTCTCGATAACTCGCAAAGCCCAGCTCCTTCTTCTCCCCGCCCTAACGCCACCCTCATTGGCACGTTCCCCTCAAACAGGAACAGGCATCCCAGCGGCTCATTGGCCGGACGAAGCGTCACTCTCCCGTGCCCGCCTCCCACCTTCATCCTCAGTGGCTACCTCGGCGGTAAGGCCCCGGCTCCGAGCCTATGCGCCAAGGCGGGCGATCTGTCCTGCCAATCGGCACGCCGAGGTGGTAAAAGCTCAGCCCTCCCCACATGCTTATTGGTGTGAAGAAGTCGCTTCCTCTCTCTGGGAGTGGTCAAGGTGGACATCAATCTTGGGTCTGTCCTCGGGAACCCCGAGAGGGCTGAGAAAGACCGCCCAGCTGTTCAACGTTGATGCGGATTATTCATGGTTTTTTTGGCCCTTTTTTTTGCCGATAACCATTTAATTATTATTGAAAGGGCATTGAAAGGGGGCATGCCGGAGCCGCGGGAGACCTGTCAGAGAGCCGCATGCGGCTCCGGAGCCGCAGGTTGCTGACCCCCGGTCTAGGAGGAGGACCTGACAACCTTAGTGAACAGTGTTTTACAGTAGCTGGCAGGGGAGATGTAGACATAATGTGGGCAATATGTGGCTAGTAGTGTATGCCATTAATCATAACACCAATAACTCATCCTTGGTCTTTCTAGCCACTCAACAGATGTGCACCTAAACAGCAACAAGTTAATAACTACCAAGTCTCTTCTACTACCTTCCAGTATTCCTTCATGCAGTAGCATTCAGAGATTCACACTGGGTAGCAATCTGGGAACTGCCTCACAACTCACCATTGCTTGCAGAGCTTCCACATGGTTGACAGGATGATGCTTTCCTGAATGTCTGTAAGAACACAGATTTCTGAGATATCCTGGCGCACAGATAACTTAGGGTATCAGGTTAGAGCCTAGAAATCTGTTGATACAACAAAATAATATGCCAACTTTTGTAGTTTGCATGTAATTATAGAAGCTCATAGGTTTGCTTATCAGTTTTTCAAGACGGATTTTTAATTGCTTGTGGGATTCTGTGTAAGATTAAGATATCTCAGTTTTTTTAGGATTCTTTTCAACCCATGCACACAGACATGGAACTCATTTGTTTTGTAAAATAATTACCGGTACATTTTGCAACCCTGTGAGTATGAAGTACCCTGTTTCTAAAGTAAGGACATGTGATTTGACAGTGCACTACAACACCCAAGTACTGTTGATGAGCACCTTGCAGTCTATATTCCATTACAAATAGAGATCACGTGAAAACAGTATCATTGTTTAATTAACCTAAATAAAACCAAATGGGCTTTTTATGGGAGCTGGTAACATTTACAAATTATGGTACATTAATTAGAAAAGAATAGGTTGAGAAGTGCAAATTGTATAAAAATCTAAATACCTTATTAACTTCTCCATGATTAAAATTATTTTGCCGCCCACCGCAGAGAGTGTTAATTAAAAAGGCTTATAAACCCACACCTCTTTCTCTGTTTCAAAATGCTGCCTACAGTCTAATGTTGCTATGCTGATGAAGGATTTGCCTTTTCTTGAAAAACAGCCTCAAATTCCTTATAAAGTGACTTCATGGCTTCAAATAGGCCAGGATACAATGTGATGAGGAAATTGTTTTAAACAAGGCTTCTTTGCACATTGATTTGTTGTGCTGAAAGTCTATGCTAACTTGCATGCATGGTACAAATGTTTATGCTTATATTCAGTAATATAATTAATACACCACTTAAAAGCTTCACTTTAAAAAACAACAACAAGTTTTGATTGTCCTCAGAAAGGCATAGTGTGATGGAGCCAGGCAGGTCTTCTATAGGAAGGAGTACCATAATTGTGCAACCACAGAGAATGTCCTGTTATGTTCATCTGCAAGTTGAGGAACACTTTAAGGTTGGTATTTATAAGTTGGAAACATGTTTCCAGTTTTACAAATGATGGTTTTCAAAACTGGGAAAGAGCATTGAACCCAACCATTGCAAAGTGTAAGAGGCAATCCTTTCTCAAAGATTCATCAAACCCCATAGCACTTGTCAAATTTACAAGCTATTGGCAATTATAAAATACTATTTGATTTAAATATAGTCATTTGACTCAAGTAAATGTTTTGGCTTATGTTAAATCTGCCTTGTTACACTTTACCTCATAACAGCATGTGGAATATTTACTCATGAGGTGCAGGGAGAAATATTTCTCATGTTTTATGTTTCAAGAGGGAGTTTATACCCAACAGACCTATGACAAAGGCCCAGATGAAGAAACTCATTACATGGGCAGCTGACGTGTTCCTCCTGCAAAATCATCTTCCTTTTTATTCCTTTTGTGTGGCATTGTGAGATCACAAATCTAAATTGTCACATTTTAAATTGCTTCCAAGAAGAAGACTTGTCTGAGAAAATTACTCACAGATCAAAAGATAATTTCTTGTCTTGAAAATAATTTAACAATAAGAATAGCTACTGAACCAGACTAGATATATTTATCCGCCAATCCTATTTGGGGAGACTGGTCTATGCTAAGCCAGAACAGCAATGCAATGAACAGGAAATTAGAATTAGACCTAGGAAAGGGGTTCTCTTTCCAAATTACAATGTAGCCACTGGATAGTCCTGGAGCTCTTAAAACGGTTAGAATTTTTTGGATAATCAGTAGGATTATGCAATTTTGGATGAAAATGATTTCAATTTAGCTAGTTACCAAATCTGCAATCTGCAAAAAGGAATTTAAAATGGAAAATGCTCAGTAGATCATTAACAGGTAGGGATGGAAGAGATGTTAGATTCAGTACATATTTAAAGCCAAGTCAAAGCCACACCTTCGGAAACATTATGCAAAGCAAGACAGCTAGCCTTCAAAATCCACATTTATCTAAATTTTGTGAAGCAGTTCTCTAACCAAATTGCTGTAAAGTGTGGGAAACTGGAGATGAGATTATTAAAATTAGAAATTGAGAAAAACTAAATTGACATTTTTTATCCATTCCTACTCATCCCACTGGTCATTCGTTAACTCAAGGAACATCAACAAAGGGAGGCTGAACTTGTGCTGGTTGGGGTTCTTGTACCAGCATTTCACACTGATCTCATGGTTGATGAGCCTCAATAAACAAATTAGTGATAAACAGAAAGAGAATGTATGTTTCTTGAACATTTGTTCTCTCTGAAAAAGTAGACTGCATATTTTAGTGATGTTTCTACACTGCTTTGCAAAAAGTTGAGAATATCTGAAGGACTATTGTATTTTAATATTTTGTTGGAAGCCGCCCAGAGTGGCTGGGGAAACCCAGCCAGATGGGCGGGGTATAAATTAATAAATTAATAATAATAATAATAATAATAATCATTACTATTATTAGTTTGTGTAATTTTCAGTTTTGTTGCTTTAAAAGGTGAAATACTTTCTGGCCGATTTTCATTTGTATATTTTACATTCCAGTATTTTAGGGGATATTTTTAGTTGTTTTCTATAATTACTATGAAAGTACTTTGGCCACCTCATGAGAAGAGAAGACTCCCTAGAAAAGACCCTGATGTTGGGAAAGATGGAGGGCACAAGGAGAAGGGGACGACAGAGGATGAGATGGTTGGACAGTGTTCTCGAAGCTACTAACATGAGTTTGGCCAAACTGCGAGAGGCAGTGAAGGATAGGCGTGCCTGGCGTGCTCTGGTCCATGGGGTAACGAAGAGTCGGACACGACTGAACGACTGAACAACAACAACATGAAATTTCCTCATATTAATTCAGTTTTATAGAATGTTGGAATTCTCTGGTCCCCTCACTCACTGCATTTTCCTGTACTTCCTCCAAAAGCATCTCCAGAGGGTTGTGGGCTCCCAGGAAATGCCTGAGATGTGCTGTTGTGGAGAGGAGGGAGCAGGAAAGCCTCAGTGCCTATCTGGACATATGCTCACATTACTTACATTGCAACCTATTATTTTTCACAGCATGCAGGCTAATTTCCCCTCCCCCAATCAGAAAAGCAAATTAAAAACCCATCAGCATGTGTTTCATTCTTTCCCCCCACTGATAGAAAAAGAGACAATCTTTTTCCTTCTTCTCTTCATTTAGTTGCTTAATTGTTTATCAAAGTGTCTTATGTACCAATTAGTTTTGTGCACTACTAGTGAAGAGACAAATTTCATTAGGCAAAGAAAACGGATTCAAATGGGTTCCCTGATACCTGCTGTTCAATATTGTTAAGCAGATTAGTTTGGACATTTTTTAATGAACAAAGACATTCAAAAGACAGAGTCCTGTGACACCTTAAAAGACTAGCTAGTTTATTGTGACATGGATTTTGTAGGCAAGAATGCATTTCATTAGATGCCTGAAGTGGACAGGGAAAGTGGTGATTTTATCCATATCACGTGAAGTGCAACTGAAGAAAGGGGGGGGGGAGAGATAGGTGAAAGTGAATGGTAATAGAAATTCACTCCGTATGGGATGTGAAATATGACTGCAGTACATAATCTAAAAATGAAGTATGGGCAACAAGCAATATAAGAACACACAAGGTTTGTAGGTATAGAGCCAAGCACAATTGTAGGCTGTGACAAATTGTAAATATGTCTAATGAATTATTATTTTTTTCCCATTGCAGCTCTCCCTGGAATCTTTTTACATTATTAAGCATGTACCAAGATCATAGATTCTGCTCTGATTCACCTAAGGGCAATATGCCTGCAGAAGACGATTTGGCACAGTGTGGTGTAGTGGTTAAGAGCGGTAGTCTTGTAATCTGGTGAACCGGGTTCATGTCTCCACTCCTCCACATGCAGCTGCTGGGTGACCTTGGGCTAGTCACCACTTCTTTGAAGTCTCTCAGCCCCACTCACCTCACAGAGTGTTTGTTGTGGGGGAGGAAGGGAAAGGAGAATGTTAGCCGCTTTGAGACTCCTTCGGGTAGTGATAAAGTGGGATATCAAATCCAAACTCCTCCTCCTCCTCCTCCTCCTCCTCCTCCTCCTCCTCCTCCTCCTCTTCTTCTTCTTCTTCTCAGCTGGATGAGAAAGGCATATGCAGCTAGGTGCTAGATACAAACACTGCTCCCTCAAACCCAGCAGCCAAGACTACATACATGAACATTTTTCTTAAAAGAATAAGATCAAGTTGCTGTTTTGAAAGAGGAGGTGAATTTGGCCTGGATGTTTCCTGTCTCTGCCAAACAGCCAAGTGACAAGCTTTTAGCTTTTTAAAAGGTCTCTCTGTGTCCCACAGCTGCTCCCCTTGTGCCCCACTGGATCAGGGGAGCATGCCCACAGAAAGGGAAGCAGACCTCTCTTCATTGCAGTATATGTTGACTTTTTTTAGATTCAGAAAACACATGCCTACAAGGAGCAACACATACAAACTATAAGTAAATATGAATTATTAGACTATGTATACCATAGAAGGGAAAGCAAGCACCCTTCATTTTCTCCGTGATTTAATTGTTAATCAATATTTCTCTAAATTTAATCAGATATGATTATTTAATTGTATTAGCAAGACCAATTTGTTTCAACTATGTATATTTAATATCAATATGAATTAGATTTAACTATGTATTGATGGATAGGAGGGAAATTAAATTATTTCCAATACTGATAAGTTAGAAATTTTGCTGTCACCAGTAAGCAAAGCACAATTTCCTTCTTATCCTTTAATTGTGTTAAAATATGCTATGAGTATTTTGTTGTTGTTGTTGTTGTGCAAGTGGTAGGACTTTTCAAACCAGAATTCTTTTCTATCATAGAATCATAGAATCATAGAGTTGGAAGAGATCACAAGGCCCATCCAGTCCAACCCCCTGCCTATGACAGGTAGGTAGCCGTGTTGGTCTGCTGTAGTCGAAACAAAATAATAACAATAATAATAATAAATTTCCTTCCAGTAGCACCTTAGAGACCAACTAAGTTTGTTATTGGTATGAGCTTTCTTTTCAATGAGTTAGCTATTTTAAAATATGTATTTTAGAGCGATATTTAAAAACTACATTAGCATATCCATATCTCCAGCATTTGCTTTAAATTAAACGAAGAATATATCACTGATTTCCAGTACTGGTATTTAAAGTAGTCATTGAATATTGATACTAAGGAGATACCAAACTTTCACCTTTCAGCTGTGGGGGAATTGGTCTAAGCCTGACACATTTTCCTCATACATATCCAATATGTGGAATGCTGGCATTGACATGATGAGCTAATGTAGGAAAAACACTGAGAACTAATTTGAATAGTAGAGTGCTTGGTATCTGGTGGGCGGGGCTTGCGTGTTATGCTCTGGAATCAGCCCCTCCCTTCAGAGTGTGTTCAGTTATGTTCAGTTAAGAGTGTTAGTTAAGAAAGATCAACTGCCTCTTCTTGTTTCTTGCCTCATGTTACTGTATTTAGTTTCTCTCAGACACTGTGTAATTTTGTTACAGTTTTCTCTCTGTTTATTATTAAAGCTTAGTTTACATTTATGTGAGCCACTTATTTTTCTCAAAGAAAAAGAAACTCTGCTGAAGAATGGTGGAATATCCTAAACTTGGGTGAATAAGGGGATATTCCCAGTTTACCAGGAGGAATGATTTTGCCAGCTCCACAACAGCTAAGCATCCTGCCCTGATGGGACAGAAATGCCTTTCTTCAGCTCTTGCTGTGTACGTGACTCAACTTCTATGCACGTGCAAAACTAAGGCGAGGAAGACGCCTCTATAAAAACCTTTAGACTATCGGAACTCATGTCTGTGGCTTCTCCAACAGAGAAATAAATGTGCATCAGCTATCCTACTGTGTTTTCCAGGGACGGCAAAAGTTTGCATAACACAGATTTAGTGCAAGAAGCATTCCTTGGTGGGCCAGGGGTAGTTTGGATAAAACTACTGGAATGTACAAATCCTAAGTTCACTTTGTCACCTTTATTGTTTCCCCACCATATCTTGCTTTAGTGCATCCCCCCCCCGCCGCCCCTTGTTATGGTTTCTTTCTCTTTTCTAGAGTGAAAAGGCTGCACTGAAAAACGTGTGTATTTGGAGATATGCACTAATTGGCATTGGGGCTTCTCTTTCTTTCCTACCCCATACTGTTGGGAATCCTTTTCTTGGAGTGGTGTTTTATTTAATTGGCAGGGAAGACAAGCTAAGATCTAATGGGGTAAATACCTGGGGGATTATCAGGTTAAGGGCACTCTTTTTAATTCTGTGCCGTTTTTGGCATTAGGTTCTTTGAGGTCCCTTTTGGGCTTGGCAGGTGCACCAGTCCTTCTCAACTTCTGGGCATGTTTACAGGCTCTATCTGTGGCCCCACAGCAAAGGATTGGAAGGAATTCTTCCTCCTTTCTACAAGAACTTTGGATATGTGAACCTGATAAGTGCACTGTGGCCCGCCAGGCTAGCATTCACCAGACAGGTATTAAGAAAGAATCCCTACCCATGGCTTTCATTCAAAACCTTCACTTTTGTCCAGCATACTTGAGACTTACAGTTTGCAACTTAAGTGAATGTAACTTAAGGAAGTTTCCCATACCCTCCTTCCCTCTGCCGTCACCTGCATCCCCCCCCCAAAAAAAGCTTTGGAGGCACCTCCTATACCATGTGGGAGGAGCAGAAATGAAAGGGGAAAGAGAAGATGGGAAACTTTCATCAAATTCACTTCCTCAAATTCACTTATCTCAGGATCCAAGCCAATGTATTGTAGCAAAAATAACAGATTTTATGAAACAAGATATGCCTCCAAATTCCTTGCTCTAGTCCTTTTTTGTCTCTACTCTCCTTCTCTTTTCTCTCATGGTTTTTCATTTTATCTTTATTAACATATATTGTTGTTTACAACTCTATTAAATATTTCCCAGAAGCAACATTTTATTGGCTTTTTCCTGGGCATTGTTATGTCGGTATCGCAAAAGCCAATAAAAACTAAATCAAGAGAAATGATTTTTTGAATTGTCTTTGAACAAAGAATGTAAGTGCCTGGCTATAAGAAGAAATTTTCAAGTGCAGATTGCAAAGTAATAATTTGAGATGTTACCTAATCACTGTAGTGAATTACTAGGCAATCTGAATAGGGAATAAAGAACACATTTTCAATGTCAGCCAAGAAAATGTATTGAGCATATGTGAATCCATCTCTGGTGTTGTTGTTGTTGTTTTCTCTAGAAGGAGCTGCAGGTCCCTTATTTGTGTATGACCCTCAGGGTCCTTCCAACTCTATGATTCTAAGAAGTGGCAAGGAGAAATTCCTTTAATAGATTCAGCCTTGATTCTTGAAACAACTAGTCTTTGGCAAGCTGTCCTAAGAGCCTCTTGCATATAAGTATTAAAAGCAGGATGTTAAGTATTATAAATGAATTGGTGTGGGGTTTCATTAAAGGTAGAAAACAGAGAGACTAAGCACAGAACTTTGTTTCATTGTTAAGGTTCGCTTCACTGGAATATTTTCTCTTTAACTGAAACTACCAAGCTTTATTTCTTCCTTTCACCCAACTGAAAAACTATTTATTTGAGCAGGGGTATGATAAAAAGTTCACGTCTTCCCCTTAGGCTATAACAGTTTATGTGCTCTTTAAACACATGAATACCGCATATGCAGCAAATTACAGCTGTCTCCAGTCAAGCCTATAATGGAAGTGATTTCATGCCAAACACACAAGCCCTCAACGATGGCTAAGTGTACTGTATAAAAAGCAGGACTTTACCATTGACTGCATTGCTGTGTTTGTCACTGGCAATTCTAACACATCCAACAATGGAGGGTGAAGCAGAAAATGTGGAGAGGCAATAAGTGGCTAAGTGTTGTGTGGCTGAAACTTTGTCCCAACCTTCTATTTGATTTGTGATGGTTTGGCAAGTCAGGTCACTTCATCCAGCCCAGCACCTTGGTTGACCAAAAGCTTGTTTAACTTATGAAAGAATGGTTAATTCATTGTTAGTGGACCTGTTTATATGATATTGTAGTTTTTGAATATTGTTGTTTTTATCTGTTTATTTGTAATACTTTGTTCCCCATTCTGGGCTTCAAAATATTCAGTGAAGAGCAGGCTATACAAAATAATAAAATAAAATAAAATAAAATAAAATAAAATAAAATAAAATAAAATAAAATAAATAGCTAGCAGGGCATCTGGACAATAGCATTACTATTGTCTTCAGTATCTAGAGATACAATAGCACTGACGATGGAGGTTTAGGGAGCTGGAGCTGACTGAAAATTTGATAGGAGTGGACTTGTAACATCCACACTTTTAGATTTACCACTTGCCCCCTTTCTGAAGTCTTTGGCTGTCTTCTGTCATGGAAAAATTCCATTACTAGTCCTAAGAGAAATTTAATTTAAAAATGTACCAATAGTTAAGCTTATTGGCCTGGATGCAGGTGACGCTGTGATCTAAACCACTGAGCCTGGGAGCACTGGTGGGAATCCTTATGCAGGCTTATGCTAGTGTATAAGGATTCCCACCAGTGCAATAGGAATTCCCTGCTTCCTCCTCTGCATGCACCCTACACCATCCCCAAATCTGTTCTGGAGGAGTGGGGAAGCTCCCAGAACAGATTGGGGTTTTGGGGGGAGGGTACCTGATTTGGCTAACACTGAGTTAGGGGGTGGGATGTGTGGGTTTCCTTTCATGCCTCTTTACCTGTCTTTAAAGCAGTATGTGCCTCCTTTGCTGTTTATAGGCAGGCCTTACCCCACAATCTGTGTTTTAAGCACTTAGGCAGATCTGCCACTGCCAGGCTTGACAGAGAGCTTGCAGTGAAAGAGTGGTAAAAAGAAAATCTCACCAATTAAGCATTTTTGCTTTTAGAAGGACAAGAGACTGCACGATGAATGTTAAGTATTCCTGGGTATGCTCCCCTCAGTGGGATTCTTTAGCTCTGGCAATCATCTATTATCTATCCACATGCCTATTTTTTTTCTATCTCAGAAGGGAACCGTCACAGAACTTTTCCTGCTGAACTACCTTAGTTGCTTGGGAAATCAGTCAGTGTCCTAATTATGTTATTGCTTTACAAATCTTTTCACTTTCTCCAATACAGTGTCTCAACTATTCAGTCTTCCCCTTCACGAAAATCTCCTCAGGGAAGTCTCCACAGCACTTCTTTTGTTACCTGCAGATTTTGCATATTCAAATATCTGCCCAAACTGTCCATCCCCTTGGTATCAACAACGATGACTCACTGACTTTGTTTGGTTACAGTCCTCACACATAACTCTCAGTAGAAGGAACAAGCTTCAAAAAACTAAGCCACAAGCTAGTTCTTGTAAGTCATCCATAGTCCCTGTATCCGCACATCTGCGTAGTTTTGTCTTTTCTCTTCCTGATCGCTGGTCGCTTTCTTGCTATTCAGGTTCAATACACTGTCAGGTTAAGATCTAGTCTGAATGACCCCCTCCCCTCTCCCCGCTCACATAACCAAAACAAAACAACATTATAGGAAAAGGAAGCATTTGCCTGCCTCTGAAAGGGATTAAAATAGAGATAGCCTCTCAGGAATTTTTTTTTTTGTGTGTGTATGTATATCAAAGAAAAATCTTTGAAGATATTTTTGTCAAATTAGTCATTCAGTGATTCAAAATAAAATATCCCTTTCCTTTTTTTATATTGTTGAACTAGTCTGTAAGATTTTACAGGAAGATTACAGGAATGTTGCTTTTTATATCTCCACTCTCATAATTGCAGTGCTCTAAACAAGACATTGTGGTGTTCGTTATTGCTGGTTTCTCCCTTTCCTTGGAGTATCAAGTTCACATCCTGAAGCCTGCACTGTGCTTTTGTACCGTTGAGCAAATTTCTCTATTCAGACTCTGTATAAAAAATGGCAGTTACATTGTCCACCCTCATTTATTAATTTATTTTAAAATGTCTTACTTTTAGAGAAGAACTCAACATGGTAGATGTTACAACAAACATTACTTTGCATATTAAAAGTATTGTATAAATATTAATGATAAATTGCACAACAGTGTACAATAATATGATGTACATCATAAAATACAATCAACATCCAAAGATGAATAAGTTGTGTGCTTCTACATGTTTAGAGCTTGACACAATGGGGTTGCTTCTTCTCTGTGGAACACACTCTGTATTATTGGTAGTAAAATATGAAGAGGAGCTCCAGCTGTGGCAGGCACAGATGTAATAATATAAAAAAGCTTTTCTCTCTCATCACTAATCTGTGACGTCATTATCACAACAGGTCTGCTCCTGAATGCATGGGAGCTGTCCCAGGTGAGGGCTAACCTAGGGTTACCAGACATCCACATTTCTCGGGGACAGTCCCCAGATTTGCAAATAAGTCCCCAAATTCCACCCCTGAAATGTCCCTGGATTTCATCTAATGTCCCCAGGAAACGCAGTTGGCTCTGGCTAGCTTCAGGAGCTGCTCGGAAGTCCCCATATGATGGTGGTGCAGGGGCTCTGAGATGCAGATTCCGGGCTGCCTCCCCCTTCCCTGACCCCAGCAACTGTGAAGCTGTGAAGGGAGGCTTCATGCTGCCTATCGGAGCAGCCTCCCAACTCCTACTTGCATGCAAGCAGGAGCAGCGTGGGGATCTCTCAGCTGTGAAGGGAGGCTTTACGCTGCCTATCAGAGCTTGAGTGAAGGCAGGAAGGGGCAGGGATCTCTCAATTAGGTAATGGGAAGCCTCCCTTCCCAGCTCAGGGATCCCTGCCCCCTCTTGCTTACATGCATGTAGGAGTTGGGATAGGGCTGCTCCAAAAAGCAGTGTGAAACCTCCCTTCCCTCTGCCACCACCATCGCTGCAGCATCAACATCCCAAACATGTAGTATGTATGTATGTATGTATGTATGTATTTAAAGTGTCCCCGGATTCATTGAATTTTTTTTTTTGTAACCTTAGGCTAACCAGGAGCGATGATAAAGCCTCTCCCTGACTCCCTCAACAACACCACGCTTAGCCCTGGGATGGCAGACTCTAGTGAAGGATGGGAAGGAAGGGGAAGGGGGCTGGAATAGATGTTACCCCTTCCCTCAGTCCGTCACCATCTGGTTCCACTTTAAGGACAGGACTTCCTCCCTTCCTGAAGAGGAGAGAAAGTTGCTAGAATCTAGGGAGGATTGTGGGAAGCAGCATGGCATGGCCAATCATGATTCAGTGGGATGGGAAGGGAGACGGCAGGTCCAACATTCTCCAGAAGACCTGGTGCTGCCTCTGGAGGAGGGGGTGGTAATACCTCCACCTAGATGCAGTGCTCACTTGCAGGCCAGCTACTCATTCAAGGACATGTGCCTTGGCTTTAAAACTTGGTGAATGGGCATGGACAGCTTGTTGGAACAACGTCTCCACACTTGTGCCATTTTGAATTCTTGTACTTGGACCTTGAACTTGTGAACCTTGGCCTTGCCCCTAGACTGGGCTCAACCACACCATTCCTTCACCTCGCTATAGTGCTGGGACTGTGATAAATCTGTGGTGCTACTTTGCCCCAATAAAGATCTGGTTCATACTTGCACATAACAGCATCTGCTGTTGTGCTTTGGGAGAAGAGGCAGGACAAAACCAGTACTACTGTTTGGCGCATTGCTGAAATTGGAGGAAAGAGGTTAGCCCTGGACAGAGGGCTAGGCGGATAAAATGTTAAACAGTCAGATTGGTCAGAATTATGGATATCAAATCAAACTGTTAACATGAAAATTGTGACATGTACTTTTTTGGGGGAGAGCTGCTTGCCCATCCTCATAAAGGAAAGGGGGAGTGATGTGCAAGTCTGTGCACGTGAACTCTGAAATACTGTAAGTCCCACTATTGTCAACAGGGCTTACAAACAAGTAAGTATGGATAGGCTTGAAACCTGCAAACAGCTTGAAGCCCCGACCCCATCCCTGGCCTTTATTTCCAGTTGTAGGGTCTGGCTGTGTTGAAAAACAACCTGGGAAATATTTACATCGAGAATTAGTGGGTGGGAAAAGGCTTAGATTCCTCTTCCTATTTGCCGATTGTTCCTTGCATGTCCTCTGTTCCCCCTTCTGAATGCAAGCTATTTTGACGAAGACAGGTTTGAGAACACACATTTGCTGAGATAGTTCTATCCTGAGGGTGGATTTGCTGGGTTGTATTTCCTTTTCAACAACAGCAGTGTTCATACTCTTCAAATCACTTATTCCAATATGGCAATGCCCATGTGAACTGGGAATTTCAGACTTTGTAGGATAGTGCCTTACATAAAATCATGTTATTCATTGCTGGGTTTCTTCCAAAGTCTCCTCTCTGCTTCCTTAGCCACCGCCTGTCACTCTATGTGTGTATGTTTTCCAGCTTGAGCTATTGTTTCTGTTCTCTCACTGGATGAGTGATCAAACACTCCTCGCATAAACAGTCTTGCATGCAAATTTAAACGGCATTGTCAAAGAATACTTATTCAAGTGATTTTGAAATTTTCTCCTCCAAGAGCTTGTAAAGTTCAATCACATGAACCTTTCACAGAAAACAAGCACAAAGAATTCCCGAGAATGACTGGAACAAACTCATTTGAAAATTAAAGTGACTATAAATTGACTTTATTTTGATCACCCAGTACTATTATATGCTACTCAGTGCTAAAATCTATTTTCATGCAATTTGGAAGCTGACAGGTTAAGAGTACGTAAACATAAGAAAACCATAAAAGACTCAGCAGTAATGTTAGTTACTAAGCTTTGGCTCACAGAACAAAGCTCAATCATATATTTACTGCGTGGTTCTCTTAAATGATTGACTAGGGCAATATCACATTGAAGAAGGTAAAACCCAGTGAAGTCAATGGGACTTCGTCCAATGGCTACTAGCCACAATAGCTATGTTTTACCTCCTCTGTCAATCATCCATCTCCTATGATCCTTCTGAGAAAAACCCCATCCCACCCGCCCACTATATACTGTATAAGGGTCTGGTGACTTCTGTTTCAGTGTACAGTGGTACCTCCGGTTGTGGACGGGATCTGTTCCGGAGCTCCAGTCGGATCCTGAAGTTTCTGCAACTGGAGGTGCCTGGTCTGCAGGCGCATACCACGATAAAGCACTACTGCGCATGCGCGAGGGGGCGAAACCCGGAAATATACTTCCGGGTTTGCTGCATGTGTATCCCGAAGGATACATAACAAGAGGGGCACGTAAGTAGAGGTACCACTGTATCTGAAGAAGTGTGCATGCACATGAAAGCTTATACCCAGAACAAACTTAGTTGGTCTCCAAGATGCTACTTGACAATTTTTTAATTTTATTTATTTATTTGGACTCCTCTGTCACAGGCAGTCTGCCTCTGAATAGCACCAATTTCTGGGACTCACAAGTGGGGAGAGGGCTATTTCACTCAAATACTGTTGTGGTATAATTTCATCCAAGTACAGGGCTTGTCAGACTTGTTCGTGGTATGAGATAGGTAAATGCCCTTCCCATTATTTCCACTCATGGGTGCCACAACCTGATATGTGATTTTTTAAAAAAAATATGGGGGGAAATGTGCAAAGTGATGTGGGAATGTGGAAAACAGAACCTGAGAACCCGATAAAAACCAAAACTGACATATTTCTCTCCCCTCCCTTTTCAGGTATTATGATGGAGTAAACGAGAACAAATTGTGTCCTCCATAACAGAGGGCACGTGTTGCGGTGCGACCTGGCCACCTGGCTCAGTGTTGTGGGTGGTAATCTGGAAGCAGCCACAACCCCTGATAGGTCGGTTCCATGTTGCTGGGGTGCAATCTGACCAATGGGGTGTCGCAAAAAGCAGCAACGCGGGACCTATTTAAGCCCATGCAAGGCTACTGAGCTTCCTCTTTGGGGCTTTCACATCGGAAAACCCACCCACCTCTCCCTATATTTAGGGCTTGCGCTTGACCTTGCTATGCCATCGTGTGTCATCTGCCGTTGGGGCAGGGGCACGGCAGGAATTTTTCCCACTTAGCTGATTGGCTGGTGCCATTTGGGTTTCACCTGTTGCGTAGCAATTAATCACAACTTGTAAGTTGCGGATAGGCTCTGGTTCAGGTGATAGGCGTGGCATGTGAGGTGGCCATGCCTATGTAAATGAAGGATATTCCAGTAGAGGGGTCCAGGGACCCATTGGTTTGGCGTTCCCCGAAAGGGGTCCAGCCCACGCCCAAGTCCAGGGGACATCAGGTCAGCTGATTGGTGCTCCAACCAGCAGCTGTCCCTGGTATTCATCCTTGGCTGTCCTACGAACGTGGCTCTGGGACAGCACTGCCTGCAAGGGTGCAGGGAGTTAGTCGAACTAGAACCTATGCAACCACTCACTTGGTTGTAATCAATAAAGTTGTGGCCTAAACGTCTGCTTAAAAACCAAACCAAATATCTGACTCTGGTGTGAATTTTTTTGGGGAATGGTAAAAGGTCTAAACACGCAAATGTGTCTGTGGGGCAGCACTTGGGAGCTGGTTCCTCCCTGCCCTACACACATTTATTTGGAACATGAGTAGAAAGCTCCAGTCCATAAAGCTGCATTAACACTTAGAAATCAGTGGAAGAGCCTCTCTCTGCAATGACACCCCCCATGTGCATTAATTTAGTCCCCATGACATATGAAAAGGGCTCATGTCTCCAAAATTGATGTGGTAATTGATCAGCCTAACACCTGATGCGTCTCTGGGCTGTGCCAGCTTTGGCTTGATAGATAAAGGCTGTTGGAAGAGATTCTAAGAATTCTGCCTCGTATTGATTCACAGCAGCTATTAGCATTATAGCCAGATGGAGAAGAACATGAAATGGGCATCAACTGAAAATGGAGTTTAGCCTTTAACTTTGAGATCTCAGAATGACCTGGATTGAATGATATTTGGGATTTGTCTCAGCTAGAAAAATCAGTTCCTTATGAAGTTAACTTTCAATTTCTGCCTTCCACACAGTCCGTGCCACATCATGTTAGCATAACTATTAGTCATTACACACACATAGGCGTACATTTATTCAGTACCCAAAGATAATAAAATGTGATGTTGTCCTATCCTGTTAGGGTAGGTTTCTAAAGGGCAACAACTCAGTAGGGTTACTTGAAACAAGGTGAGTTATATAATATTTCAGTATAGTTCATGGAATTTTAACGGAAGAATATTTATTCATCTTTCACAAAACAAAGCATTAATATTGCTCATGTCAGGTATCCATGCCCTATACATAATATCACCTTTTTAACAATAACCCTGAATGATAGGTAAGCATTATCCCTAAATTACAGGAGCAGGAGCTGAGGCAAGAGTAGTTTGCCTTAGGGCCAGGCATAGGCAAACTCCAGCCCTCCAGATGTTTGGGACGACAACTCCCATCATCCCTGACCACTGGTCCTGTTAGCTAGAAATCTGGAGGGCCAGAGTTTGCCTATGCCTGCATTAGGCTGTAGTTGTATATTACTCTTACTGTACTCTTACTCTTCTGAAGAAGTGTGCATGCACACGAAAGCTCATACCAAGAACAAACACAGTTGGTCTCTAAGGTGCTACTGAAAAGAATTTTCTACTTTGTTTCGACTCTTACTGGGGATTTACCAAGAAATTTAGTGGGATGTGCTCCTGAATATACATGCATTTTTGTTGCTGGCATCCACCTGTCTCGAGAGACAATGGAGTATGCCTCCAGAGCTGAAGTCAAAACACTGCGTTAGCAGCACCAAAGTGACCTCCCCAGGGTGCAAGCCTGGACAGTATGTATGGAGGTCCCAAGCTGCCCAGATGGCCAGACTCACTGATGGGGTCCAAAGGAAAGCAGAGCAATATATTTGGCACCATCTTGGCTGCAGGAGTTGCCAGAAAGAGGCATACATGACACCATTCAACCGTTTTAGGAACTCCATTCCAGATTTGTGTAGGGTTTACTCCTTAGCCTTTTCTTCTCCTGAAGATATTCCACAAAGCAGGAGAGGTTTAGGATCAGAGGGTTCCTTTTGCAAATCCCAGAAGGTACCACCAAGGCAGCATGTTCAGAGGAGACAGCAGATATGCATAGGATTGCACTATAAGACTCAGGGCTGTCTTTAACATAGGCGCCACTGGGTGCAAAGATCTGCCCAGCGCCCTGAAATTTAGTTTAGCCCCAAAATTAACTTTTATTATACTTATGGCAGACACCACACTTTTTTAAAAACAATTTCTCTAAATGAATTTGAACTGTAAGTGATGAAATTAAAATGCAATTTGCAATGTTTCACTCGGGGACAGCGGCACCTTTGACACGACTGATCTCGTGCGGCTTGCATGCAGCCGGCAGGCAGGTCACAGGTGCCGCTGACCTCACTGCCGCATAGCAGCTCAATACAATACGTAACATAATATTTTGTAACAGTTAATTTCGCGTGAATGGTGCCCTTGAGAATGACAAGCACCGTCGTTGACTCGTCTGCAAAGCACCGCCGTTGTGAATGACAAGCGCCGCCGCTGTCGTGGCGCATCTTTGGTAAATGAGTGCACAAAGTCGAAAGTGTAACAGTAGGTATACATTTAAGTAATACCTAGGTATATATGTATTTTGTTTTTCCTAGCTTGATCAAAATTATTATTTGGTAACAGGTAGACAGTTAAGGATGCAGGTGGTGCTGTGGGTTAAACCACAGAGCCTAGGGCTTGTCGATCAGAAGGTCGGCGTTTCGAATCCCCACGACGGGGTGAGCTCCCGTTGCTCGGTCCCTGCTCCTGCCAACCTAGCAGTTCGAAATCACGTCAAAGTGCAAGTAGATAAATAGGTACCGCTCCGGCGGGAAGGCAAATGGTGTTTCCATGTGCTGCTCTGGTTTGCCAGAAGCGGCTTAGTTATGCTGGCCACATGACCCAGAAGCTGTAAGCCGGCTCTCTTACCAATAAAGTGAGATGAGCACCGCAACCCCAGAGTCGTCCACGACTGGACCTAATGGTCAGGGGTCCCTTTACCTTTTCCCTTTACCTTAGATAGTTAAGAGCTTAGGCGGCTTCAGTGGCGGGTGCCTGGAGCCCCCCAGAATTTGGTGCTCGGGTGCCCCACACCCCTTGCTCCCCCAGGTAAAGACGGGTTTGATAAGGCTCAGTAGCTTCCACATGTATACTCAAGCATATATTCCACTGATTTAAATTATGATTATTCTTAAATTAATGAGCACAGGACTGCAGACTTTCATTCTATTCTACACCATACTAAATTCTGTTCTATTATTCCAAGGATTTCTAGTTTGCATATCCTTACTGTGCAGTGTGATATTATCAAATCTAAAACTAAGAAAAAAAAATCCTTCCAGTAGCACCTTAGAGACCAACTAAGTTTGTTACTGGAAGTAATTTTTTTTATTTTGTTTCGACTACGGCAGACCAACATGGCTACCTACCTGTAAAACTAACATTACTGTGCTTTGTTAATAGGGTCTTTTGTACCCCCCCCCCAACTGTGTAAATAAGAACGTGTTGGAATTCTCAATAGACTAAATTTTCCATAGCAGGTACTGGTACTGGTATAATAAAATATTTTAATATTTGATAAAGTCTAGCACATAAATCATGTTTTGATATATTTATGTATATTTTTAAAGACAACAATTCTTTTTCTACTATCCAAATTTGATTTATGACAGAAAATGACAGAAAGCAAAATTTTCCATAAATAATAATGATGATTTGATGCATTCACGGGTATTTTCTACACAAGAAATAATTTTATTTAGACTCTCCCCCCCCACACTATCTTGAAGAACTTAACAACAACAACAACAACAACAACAGAACATATTACAAAGCAGGTATCTAAGACAACCACAAAACATTGCTTGTGGGCTTTCTAAATGAAGCAACCAAACTGCTCCAGTTTCTGGTCCTCCTGCATTTCAGTAGTTACTACAAATAAAGCCACATAAGAAAATAAAATTGAATGTGCTGTCAGGAAAACTGAAGCACCTGAATTCTAGCAAAGTAAATCAGTGCATGCAATTGGTTCTTCTCTAATTACTTGTCTCTTTCTCTCTTTTTTTCACTCAGCATGGGCATACTCACACACCTATCTCTCTTTTCCACTAAAAATACTTGTTAGGCATGTAGGAAGCTGTCATATACCGCCATTCCTAAAATACATGGACACATTATTTCCATTCCAGTGAAAAAAGTGCTGACTCAGCCCTCAGATTAGCTGGCTTTAAGCTACTCCTTCCCATCACAAACAAACAATGTGTCTGTGAATAGAGAGAATCCTCAGTTTTTGACTGACATAAGCATTCCCGGAATTAGTAATATTTTCGTTCAATGGTCTTAAATATTACCCTATCTTCAAGAGTCAGTAAGTGATCGTTTTCTATAAATGAAATCAACTAAATTGAAGATAAATGTTATCTGCTCAAATATGCTGAAATTTACAGGGGAGTTTCATATCAATCAAGTGACAATAGTGGATTTACATTCCCACATGACATACTTATTTAACATTTCTTTTTTAATAACCAAAATCATTACTTTCTGAAAGCCTATCTATCAATCACTCATCTGATATACAATCAAGCTTGGATACATCTTTTATTTCTCTTTTGAGTGGGTCCTTGAACATCCAAGCTGAAAGGGATGAGGAAAGAAGTTGCTCCTCAAACTGTATCCAGTGGTGAAGTTTGTGTTCTAACTTCCAGTTCCATGCAGTCCATCTATAGTAGGGTTGCCATATTTCAAGCAGTAAAACCACCCCCCAAAGTTGCTGAATTTTTTATTTTATTTTTACAAACATGGTTCAAAACCTATCTCTAGTGAAAGACATTGGCAATAACATAACTTTATTGCACTTACTAGCCATGACAAATCAGAATAAATAATAAATGCAGGCAAAAGGGGTGTCATGCCACAAATGATGGTCTCATTTAGATCTCTGTGTCTCCCTTATAATTCACTGCTATATTGTCCAGGGTCTTCTTTCTGATCTTTTTGGCCACCAAAGCAAAAAGGGCCACTTTATCAGTCACAGAAGTGTTTTCATTGCTAAGAAGCTATAGGATCTTCTCTGCTGGGGAGGGACATCTTTCTTGTACAGATGGCAAGGTGAGAAATCACCTCCTGGATCCAATGTATAGTAGGCAATATAGTGCAAGATGTATTCCACCTGCGGTTGCCCACATATATAGAGCCTGTCTTTGTAGGGTACCCTGTTATATCATCCGTCTAGGACGGCGGAGGGCATAGCTTGAAAACGCAACTCAGTAAAAGCAAATCTAAGTGAGACTGGCTGGAGATTCAACAGGTAACTGGCTCTAAAATGGACCGTTTTAAGAAGGGGGAACCATTTAGATGATTTGATCGCTTGCACATCAAGTAGTGATTCTGTCCAGTGGCACCTATCTCTTAATTGGCACCTGTCTGTGGATATAATCTCCTTTAATTTATGGAAATAATGTTCAAATAATGTTGTATCTTGGATTTCCACCTTTGGCTATTCTCCAATTCCACATAGCACAGGGCTGGCAAGCGCTCACAAGGCATGGAGGACAGTTTTCAGGTAATTAAATCTGGTGCAATCAGCTCTTGCAGCTAACACTAGCCATCGAGCTTCCATGCATACGAGTGCAGCTGCTGTTCCCTTGGATAAGGAAAACAGTCTCTTGAGAAATTGGTTTTGTACCATTTCTAACCCTTTAATGGCACTCTCATCCTCACCCCAGATTTCAGCTTATTTACTAACCAGAGCAGATTCAGCTGAATTGCAAGGCAAAGGTTCCTAGTTGCATAATTTCCTTCCCCTCCAATGAGGTGGCAATATGGTGGCATCTAGCGCCGGGGAAGGCAACCTCTGGCCCATGGGGCAAATTTGATTCAACAGGGGTTGCGGTTTGGATCACAAGGCCATGTTCCCCAAACTACACCCATGTGTGGGGCAGATAGCAAAGCAAATGGATTAGCTGTGTGTCCAAGTTCACTGGGGACAACTTGTTCATACAGCCAATCCCTGAAGAAAGCAAGTTTGAATCTACCCCCCACCCATTGCCCAACCCCATTGATGGAATGGCTTTGCAACTGAGTTGTCCATGGAGAACTTGATTGTGTAGCCAATCTCTGCAGCAAGCAAGGTTGAAGACACTTAATAATGTCATAATAGCATCTGGTAATTGACAGTTGGATTGTCTCACCCACCTGTCAACGTTGTTGTTGTTGTTGTTGTTGTTGTTATGAAAGGTGGTATATAAATTTAATAAACAAGATTTCAGGGCAGTTCATAGGATAAAAATACAAGGTAAAAACACAAGGAAATAGTTTAAACAAAAGCAACAAAACAGTAACCCTCCCCTCTCACAAACACATATAAAAGGCTGCAGAATATTAATCAGCCTTATTAAATCAAAAATTACAAATACAAAATACAAATGAACAACCCCACCCCAATAAACAAAACCCAACCAAATTAAATCCCCACCCCATTGAAACCATAATTTTAGTGCAAGGGAGCTCCCCCATGCCCACGTTCCATTCCCAAAGGGACAACTCCCTTTGATATTGTCCCTTCAGTGGCAGCCCCATCTCCAGGGCAGGCAGGCTTCATGGAGCTGCCCCACCAACTGCACACCTAGCTGGGGAAGCAGGTGCTTCCAGTGCTGCCTGCCTGCCTGGGGTCCTGGTGCGGGTGGGGAGGGATAATGACCTGCCCCCTCCAGCCAAAAATGTCACCCACCTCTGATCTAGAGTAACAATTCCTGAGGCTAATAACCAAGGGGTCTCAGTAAGATATTAGCTGGCTTCCTGACTTTACAAAAAGAACAAAAATGTGCAAACTAAAAATACAATTGACAACATTAAGATCAAAGAATGGACCCCAGTTAGCTTTGCCATGGCATGATGATTATCAGCTTGTGGTAACAAAGAAGGGGTACAATCCCACCGCTGCAGAGCTAGCTTTGTGGTTTTTCTCTCCTTCTTGGTGAAATTCAGCGTAGAAACAGTGACAAAAAGAACTGCATAACTAAAATCCCGGTTAACAAAGAGTTAAAGCTATTTTAAAAAATAAAATAAAATCCCAGGCCTTTGAAAATTGGCATATTCACAGTTGAAATATTCAATCACATGCTATTTCAAGATCAACCACTAAATCTCTTTTTCAATCTTGACCAGGTTACAGTGGTTACATTCAAAGGTTTGTTACGAATTTAGAAATGAAATGGGGAAATAGCTGTATTCCTTGAGGGAACATGGGGGAAGGAACAGCTGTCTTTCATCCAAATAAGGAACAATGCTGAGACTCTAAAAGAAAATTTCTTTCAGCTGTATTGTCGGTGGGAAGTGAAATGTCTGCATGTGCTTTAAGATAACCTAAAGAGACTGGTACACTTGGCTACAAGCAGGAACCCACTTACTTGGGAGTAACCCCCATTGAATTCAATAGGGCTTATTTCTGAGTAGAGATATTTGGGCTTTTGCTGTAACTTACCCATCAGCTGAGTTGAAGACATTGATTTTTCAGCTTACTTAGTTACAGTTGCCTCAGTGTAACCAGATATGATCAAATTCACTTGCATTGCCTTAACTGGCTTCTGGTAATAGAACATTCTAGTTGGTTAAAATTGGTTTAGACCAAACTATTTTGATTGATTTTTCATTCAGTTTATTAAAAATATCTTTAAGCAGTGTAAAGAAAACTGAAGCAACAACAGACAACTTAAACAAAATATTATAAAAATACACAGTTACATATAAAATGTTATATGCTCATTCTGGTGTGCTGCTATTAGCAGGGATTCTTCTGAGATCTGATGAAAATTAGAAAACTAAATTGCAATTGCAAAGAACAATTAAGTCAATTTTTAGGCTTTGTATACTGAATATAAGGAAAATAAACATGTTAAATTAGCTCAATCTCTAGGGCATCAGATTTGTTTCAATCTAAACTGGAAATTACTGGAAATTTCCCAGTTCACAGTTTTTCAGAAAACCCACTATCCCTTTCCTAGATGCCAACCCAGAGATGTATGAAGAGAGCCAAACCCAATAAAATAGTACATTTGCCTTTATACTAAGATAAAGATGCTCATAATGAGCAGATTTTTAATAACACCAGTAACTTCTTACAGAATGAGAAGCTTGAGAAATATACTACCAGCCAGATTCTCTGATAAATGCTTCAAGTTTTATGTTGCAGATCCATCATTTGATTATTTGAAGGTGAAACAAACTTGTGAACACACAGGGACATGCAGGGTTATATAGCCCTTGGTATAAGTCCACTACATTTGTAAAAATGTGTGTCTCCCCTTCGTGGTGCTAACTGGGTGGACCCTCTGATATGCCTGCTACACATATTATACTGAACACATGTACAAATTGTGTGTACATGTTTGATCTTATCCAAAAAGAAAGAATGATAGAAAAGAAACTACAGGTCTAGATTTTCAAATTTTCTTTGTTTCCTGGAGAAACAGGCATACCTGATAATGGAAGCTGCTTGTGGGACATAGAAGATCTGTTTAAAAAAGAAAAATGTTGGTTGGGCTGCTTGATTTTTGTATTTGCTTTTTAGACTGAAGAGAAGCTAAAAACGAATAATATTTTGACAACCCTCTATCTTGAGTTCCTTCCTTTTCTTCAGTGTTTCGGGCTAGCTTTAGCATTTCCTTTTATGTTTGAACGCACACACCTTTCAGCGCTGCTTATTTCTATTTACAAATGGAGATGTTTTTGTTGCTCTTCCTTTTTCAAATGCCTGTCTCTCGAGGCACACCAAATAACGTTAAAATGTAAAAAGAGACATAACAGTTCACGAAAGCATTATGCAACCGGCTTGGTATGGAATAGCAATCAGATAAATTACTGGCAATCTGATTTTGTTTTTGTCTCTTGCAGAAGCCCAAACGGAAACAAAGCATATTATAACCTTGATGCTTACACAAACACCCTGACACAAGAACCCAATAATGAAAAATAATGTTTTCCTAATTCAGAAATTAGTGGCAGCAGGAACCTGCTTAGCATCAAGCCATTTTTAATCTCCCTCTCCTCTGAAGTATAACCACTCAACAGCAGCAGCACAACTCTTCAGGACAGCAGGCGCCTTAATAAGCAACAGCTGAATTTTCAAAGAGCCTTTTAGTCCACATCACCTTCCTGTCTTCCGGGAGAACATCATGACTGGAGTACACGCACACATGCACACACAACCCTCCCAATTTTGCCATCCTCTCTTCCCTGATGTCCTCTTCAAGTGAGCACTATAGCAAGGTGACCCATGGTGCTATATATCCTATGATTTTAGCCTACAAGCTATAATTTGCCACTAAAAGCCTTGCACTTACAGTAAGACTTGCGTGTGGTACAAGATGGGCTAGCTACCACTGCACCATAAACTTTAGTGCAACTAGTGTCGATGTCGTCATTAAGAATTGCATACCTTCTCTGCACCTTCCTCTGGACTTTGACAGTCAATAGTTGACCTGTGATAATTGAAAGTGTATTGACTGCCGGCACTTACTTGACAAAGCGTGTTCTCCCATCGAAGAGAGCACGGGTTGCAGAAGGGTTAAAGGAGCAGCTCCAAGTTAATGGGAGGGGGTTTTGGGCTGGCCACAGCTAGGATTGGTTAAGGCAAGTTGCTGGGGAGTTTAGCATGTTGCTAGTTGGTTGATTGACAGTTCTTGCCTTTATAACCTAAGTTTGTGAAACTTTGGTTTCACTTTTGCGGTGTGCAACGGATCTCCTAGAACACTCGGACCACCTGGAGGACAGTGGAGTGATCTTCTCATTGTCTGGTTAAATTTCTTCATTTCCCCTTCCTTCCACTCCTCACCAATCCCTTAATTACTTTAATTCCCCCTTTTTTCCTGTTTGATTTCCCACCCCACCCCTGGCAGGGGCTTTGCCACACTAGGAGCCTGTTTGGGCCCTTACCCCTGCACGTTTGGAAGATTCTCCCTGTCCCTGGGAGTGCTGCCCATGCGTAATCCTTCCCAATAGTGATAGCCCCCATTTGGGACTTTCCTTCACACAAAATGTTTTCCCCCCTTTCCCACATTTTATAATGGTGGGGTTTGGTCAGGGCTATTCCTATTTGGCTGGAATCACTTTCATTAGTATCCCTGATGGCTGCCTTTATTTGGGGGTGTGCAGCGCTGTTGGCTGTATTTTATCTAGCCTTGGGCAGGAACATTGTGGTGAGGTTCTTTTAATACTGCAGCTGTTGCTATTGCAAGGGTGCTTTCCTAGCGTTTTGATGTTACCACTGTTTTGGGCTGCTTCCTTTTTATTTTGTGTGGGCCTCATTATGACAAAGATCCTTAGAGTGGAATCAGTGAGGCCTACTCGGCCTGCATCAAGCCTAAGCCTTCCACTGTTAGCAGATGTGGCTGAGTCTCTGTGACATGTGACTCATTTCCTCTATAGAAATGTATCTGTTTGCAGGCTCAGTAGCTTGTTGCTAATGCATTGCTGAGGCAGACAGAGTGGAGCCAGTGACTCTGTGCCTCATATGTCTATGAGCATTCTGTGTATGCTCTTGAGCTATCCTGTTTCTGAGCAAGTTTATTGCCTTCAGTTATGTTTTGCCCTGATAGTGACGCTCACGATTTTAGATGTCTATTTTTTCTTGGTATTCCTTACTGGGGCTATTCTATTATGGGGTAGGTGGAATAGAAATAGACATACTTATTGTCACTGTACCACATGTTTACAGTGAGATTGAGTGAGCCCTGTCACACTCTGTGTGCTGTCATATTACCTCCAACCCTTAATGTCAGCTGCAATGTTGCTGTCTTTCATTCAGCAGCCCCTCAGCCCACGGGTAGAAATTGTTCTTTACCCTGTTGGTGCAGCTTATTCATGTTTCTATATCCCCTGCCTGAGGGAAGCCCATTTGTGATATTATTGATACCCCACCCCCCAAAAGAAAGAACTATGGGTTCCGAGGGGGTGCCTCTCTCTAAGAAGGGCATGCAGGGGTACCTAGACAGGCGGCAGGTCACCTCTCGTCTGTTATTTCACTGGAAAAGGGCTTTGCCTTAATAGGCCTAGTGGTCCAGTGGAATACAGCAATCAACTGGGCTGTTTAACCACCACAGCCTTAGTGGTTGGGGGAGAGGCTTATTGTTCCATAAATAAATTTGAATATACAAGGCAATTTCACACAGGATCTGATTGCCAGGGGTTTAATGGTTCAGCAGCTTGGTCTGTGATAGTTTTGCCTGATTCCTTTTATCTGTATGCAGCTAGAATGGCTCCAAAGAAGGCTTCTGCGCAGCCTGTTTCCTCTATCCCAGCAAAGAGGGCTATTAAGGAGCCATCCCAGTCACTTCGTTCGCCCAATCCTAGTTGTGCTGGGGGCCGTATTTAAATCCTTCATGCAAGTTTGGATGGTGATCCAGAAGTGTTGGCCTGCTTTGCATCCGGGTTGGATGGTCCCCTTCAACGCTCCGCCCGTCAAACCAGTGCACAAGCAGGGCCACCACCCCCAATTGGGGCTTCATCTCCTGCTACGTCGGCATCCAGCGAGGAAGGGGAGGAGCTCCCGGAATCGGGGGTTTTTAATTGCTGATTCCCAATTTTCACGGAGTCCAGTTCCTTTCTTTCCACAGGCCCCAGTACGAGTGGTGGGAGCATCAGCTCAGCGGGCAGCTAGCAGCAGGGGGCAGCAAAAGGCCCCTTCCCGTTCCAGGAGGTATTCTCAGTTCTTACACAGGCTTTCTTCTGGGGTTGGTATCTCACCTATTCCTTTCCTCAGCCTCTCCCAGGTGCTTTGCGGCAGGATCCTGCGCCTGAGTCCTCTGTGGAGGTCAGCCTGTCAGTTCCAGCAAGAACGTCTTCAGGCGGAAAGCGTTGCCACAAGAGACGTTCCAAAAGTAGACCATAAGGAGTCAAGGCGATGATTCTTCTTCATCAACGGCCTCTCACAGGTACCTCGAGGTGTCCAGGGGGCGGTTTGCCAGGATGGGAGCACCTCTTGGTGATGCAGCAAAAAGAAAAAGAAAAAAAATGCTTGCAAGCTTGCAGTGCTAAGCAGGCTCTGGCGTGGTTCTAATGGGATGGTGAACCAACTGTTGCATTTCATGGTAGTTTGCCCAATACGACTCTCAGGCTCCCTCCCTGCTTGTCCATTCTTGATCGTTAATTCCATCCTCCTGCAAATGGATGCACTTTTTTGTGCTGCTTGTGGTATAGGCAGACACCCTCCCATCTTGTGGTGGTGAAGGGGGCCCACAGCCAGCTGGTGGCCCGGAATACAGCAATTCAAAAGTCGGTTAGAGTGCTACCTGTGGTAGCCAGTAAAAAGGGTGATGGTAGGAGTTTGCATTGAGACTTATGGCGGGACTCCTTTTGATTCCCCCTTTATTCCTGACTTGCAGTTATCCCCATGGGGGATTGTCCCTAAGGAAGCCCCATGTGATTTCTGTATGATACATAATTAATTGCAACTCAGAGGCTATCCCGCATTTTATTTCATGACATAGGAGTCCCTGGATTCAGGTGATTAAGCTTATCAAATGTCAAATATTCCCTCACTGAGGAGCTGGGCGTCCTTGTGGCAGCGGATTAGTCGGAGGGCCATATTATTTCCCTTTTAACGTATTTAGGGATCCAGATGGATATCGTTGCCCAAATATACCGCTTGCCTATGCAGATGCTGTCTGCCTGAAGGAAGTTGACTTGTAATACTTACTCTGAAGCAAGTGCTGCTTCGTCCGATTTAGATTACGCCATAAAATTAATCAGGAGATTTGGCCCGGGGGCTTTGTTAGCCAAATGCGACATTGAGTCAGCATTTCGGCTGTTGCCCATCCATCCCCAGGACTTCTGGCTCCTGGGGTTCCGCTTTGATGGGCCATATTATTTTGACAAGGCAATGCCTATGGGCTGCTCGGTTGCTTGGGCAGCCTTTGAGTGCTTCAGCACATTCCTTGATTGGGCCCTCCACTTTTACACTGGCCTTATGGGGGGGTCACCCATTATCTCGTTGACTTCCTGCTGGTCTCATCAGACGATACAGGCGACTGTTTGACCTTGATGTGGGCCCTCACGGCCCTGTCGGAGGAATTGAGCGTTTCCCTGGCTGCGGGAAGATGGAGGGCCCTTCCACCTAGCTAACTCACTGGGGTATCCAATGGGTTATGGTATCGCAAACGTCTCGTTCGCCTGAAGATAAATTAGTTGCCTTGCAGAAGGTTATGCAGGACCTCCTCCCATTGCACACGCACCATGGGCAACGGCTGCCTAGAGAGGGAAGGCAAACCTGCAGGTTTGGGTGCAATTTCTGGAGGATTTCAATTGGTGGTTATGGTGGCAGGTCGTAGGGAACCTGCACATCGGCCTTTAGTTCATTCGGACGCAGCGGGGTCGCTAAGCTTCGGCCTCTATTGAAATGGGCTTTGGTGGCACGACATTGGCCGCACACCTAGCAAAGGGAGGCCGGCACACAGGATTAATTTTCTGGAGTTTTTTCCCTATAGCAGTCTATATTTGGGTCGAGGACTTCAAGGACCGCCGTCTGTGTTTCTGGGCGGTCAACCAGGCGGTGGTGCCCATTCTGGTCACACAGTCCTCCCGCTCGCCTCGGGTATCAGCCCTGCTTCAGCCATTTGTGCTCCACGGTTTGCATTTCAACATTGGTTTCGGCTCGCTTTGGGCCGGGGGTTACTAACGAGGTGGCTGTCGCCCTTTCCCATTTTCAGATCGAGCAATTCAGGTCTTACCCAGAACGCTCAGCCTCTCCCGGAACCCCTTTCCAGTGCACCGGTGGAATATTGGCAGCATGTACTTGGGCAGGGAGTAGCGGTGGCTGTTTCGCTGGACACCCTTAGGTCTTATGATAAAGCCTGGAGAGACTTCCTGGCAGTTCACCGGGAGTCTGTGGCTGTGGGGGTGGAACTACATCCCCATTGTCCCAGGTGCTGCGGTACCTTGCGCACCTTTTCCAATGGGGGAGGGCTGCCAAGACCACTTAAGCTGCAGTTGGCCGCCATTTCCTTTTCTGTAAGGCCCCTTTTCGACACAGATCCTGCGCAGAATCTGTCAATTCGCAAGGCTTTGGAAGGTTGGGGTAGGCTCCGCACTCCCCAAGCAGCTGCTAGGTGGCTCATTTCCTTTGAGCTGCTGACCAACCTGTGTTCTAGGTTGCATTCCATTGTTGGTCACGTTTCGAGGCCAGACTTTTTTCAGCGGCCTTTCCTGTTGCATTGGCGCACTGCGGATTGGCGAGGTGGTTTGGAAACCTCGGAGGCCGAGCTTACCAGGGGCTTGTTTTATCAGGCCGTCGACTTATCTGTTTCAGAGGTTACCCTGGCCATGTGGAGCTCTGCAACAGGCCAGCTGAGGAGGGGGACGGCCGTCTCCCTGCCGGCCATCGGGCTAGTGGGGCCGCGTCCAGCGTGGGACATGTCTAAAATTTTTGGCAGTTAAACCTGCAGGCGATAGCCCTTTGTTGATCCATGCCAATGGGCTCCCCTTGACGCGGCAGCTGTTTTCCTGGGTGATGCGTACGGCGATCACAGCCTGTGGGGTCGTGGCGTCCATTTTGCCCCCCGATCTTTCCGTATTGGGGCGACATCTACAGCCGCTCATTGGGGATTGACAGAATCAGGAACATGGGGCAGTGGAACTCTGACGCCTATAAGGGCTATGTGAGGAAGCGTTATTGTGGTACTTATATTTTTCTGTTTGACCCCTCAGGTGTAGCGGCTACCCGGATCTGGATTGTGGGACACAGCATTGTCCATTGGGATGGCACCCGAGCTTTGGAGTCTGGGCTTGGTGCCGGGCTCGGCTTTCCCCATCACGTGCAGGTGTCATGGTTAGCCAGGCATGGATTGCAGTGGGGCGAACTTTTACCGTTGATTCGGCACCGCTGGAGTTGGGATGGTCGCCTGAGGCAATAGTGGTGCACTTGGGGGGAAATGATTTGCCGATCATGGACTGTCTTCCATTACGTTCCACAATTCAGAGGGATCTGGGGGAATTAATGTCGCTGGTGCATGGGTCTAAGCTTTTCTGATCGCATTGGTGGCAGAGGCGGGAATGGCAAGGCAGCCTCCGCCCGGCGGGTACCGAAATTCCAGGAAATGCATTAATTGGTTGCTTCCTCTAAAGTCCTGGAGCTGGGTGGATCCATTATTAGGCACCTGAGGATTTCTGCCAGGGCAGTTCAGCTTTATCGGGCTGATGGAGTCCACCTTTCTTCCCGTTGGAGTGATATCTTGCTGGAGGATATTGCGGAGGGTTGAAAGGTTGGATTGGGATGGTGAGCGGTTGGCGGCGAGCTTGGGGTAGCTCGTGTGGCGGTTAGGCATTGGTATAAATTTGCTTGCACTAGGGGTCAGGATAGGCTGGGCCTGCCCCTAGTAACGCTGCTTCAGAGGTATGGATAGGCTGGGCCTACCTCTGAATGCGCGGGGCAGGGGTAGGAAATTGGTTGGGCCTACCCCTGAAAATAAGGGTATTCTGTTAAAAGAATCCAGGGACTCTTTCTGCTTTTGTCCATACCCAGTGGTGGGAGGCTTGGGCCAAGCGGAGTCCTAGGGAGCATTTGGGGGAGAGGCCTGGGTCGTTGCCCGACTCCGCTTCTGCCTTAGGTGTTCACCCCTTTTCTGACTTCGCCCTCAAAAGCGAATGTCAGCTGTCCCATGGCTGGGGGGACAGTAGTCGGTTCCAATGCCTAAGCAACCACTCACATTGGCTGTATTTAAATAAAGTTGTGGCCAAAATTATGCCAAAAACCCAAACCAAAATTAATGTGTCATGTCTGAATTACTGGGGGGAGCTGGGACGGTAACCTCGACATGCAAAGCGTGTTCTCCCATCGAAGAGAGCACGGGTTGCAGAAGGGTTAAAGGAGCAGCTCCAAGTTAATGGGAGGGGGTTTTGGGCTGGCCACAGCTAGGATTGGTTAAGGCAAGTTGCTGGGGAGTTTAGCATGTTGCTAGTTGGTTGATTGACAGTTCTTGCCTTTATAACCTAAGTTTGTGAAACTTTGGTTTCACTTTTGCGGTGTGCAACGGATCTCCCGCCCGCCCTCCCTAATTTGGGAACGGCGCTTTTGCTGCTTGACCTTGCTATGCCTGTCATGGGGTTGTCTGCTTTGAAGCGGGAGCCTGGTAGGAATTTATCCGGTGGCTGATTGGCTTTTGTCACTGGTTTTGCCTACTACGTAGCAAATCGTCACAACTTGTAAGGTTGGCGGTTAGGCATTGGTATAAATTTGCTTGCACTAGGGGTCAGGATAGGCTGGGCCTGCCCCTAGTAACGCTGCTTCAGAGGTATGGATAGGCTGGGCCTACCTCTGTATGCGCGGGGCAGGGGTAGGAAATTGGTTGGGCCTACCCCTGAAAATAAGGGTATTCTGTTAAAAGAATCCAGGGACTCTTTCTGCTTTTGTCCATACCCAGTGGTGGGAGGCTTGGGCCAAGCGGAGTCCTAGGGAGCATTTGGGGGAGAGGCCTGGGTCGTTGCCCGACTCCGCTTCTGCCTTAGGTGTTCACCCCTTTTCTGACTTCGCCCTCAAAAGCGAATGTCAGCTGTCCCATGGCTGGGGGGACAGTAGTCGGTTCCAATGCCTAAGCAACCACTCACATTGGCTGTATTTAAATAAAGTTGTGGCCAAAATTATGCCAAAAACCCAAACCAAAATTAATGTGTCATGTCTGAATTACTGGGGGGAGCTGGGACGGTAACCTCGACATGCAAAAGAATGGCGTGAGATTTAAACTTCTGAAAATATTTGAAGTCAGTCAGTGCATAGATTTTGATATAAGCCAAATGATATTTAATGCCACAGTCAAAAAGTATTTAATATTCTAGATACACAATTCATTATTCTCATTGATATGTGCTATTTCATATAGTCTTTAAAATAATCAACATCCAGATCCATATATATTGCAACACACCGAAATTAATAACAAAAACAAACTTGGAGAAGAGAGCATGTAACAAATCTCAGCGATGTCATAACACAAAAGACATATAAGGAGTAACCCAAAGTTATGATAATGTGATCATTCTATCTGGGCAAGCATTTTGGCATTTTCTGAGGTCTTCTCAACCCATCTCTAAGCCAATTTTAGAAGGGGCAGGAAGGGCACAAGCGGAGGAGAAAAGAGAGAAGCTCCATCATGGAAACAGAAGTCCTTATGCAACGTTCCTATCGATTGGACTAATGAATTGAATCCCACTCATAAAGGTAGATTATGACATTATAATTGGGATCTGTCTGTCTTAAGAGTGCACCTCTGGGAGTGAAGTAAAACCACAGCATCAGCAGCACTGAAGTGACCTCCCTGGGGTGCAAGCCTGGGCAGTATGTCTGGAGGTCCTGGGCTGCCCAGATGACTGGTGTGGTCCAAAGGAAATCAGAGCTGTCCTTCATGTGGGACAGCTGTCCTAACTCCTTACAACTCCCACCAACCCTGACTATGTGGGCTGCAGCTGCAGCTGCAGCCTAGACATCTGGAGGGCACCAGCTTGGGGAAGGCTGATATAGAGGACGACATGAATCCACATTTCAAATAAGTCTTGTTAAGCTGTGCCATTTGATAGATGTATTAACTTTTTGGACAATGCCAAAACCAAAATCTTTTTGAACCTTTTCTGGATTGAAAATCCAGAGGAGCATTTCCAGTGTTTAGCTACCTCCATTCTGTTAAGGGGGAATAGGATCAGGTCTTTGTGAAGAAGCTTTTTCTTGGTCCCCTTCTATTGAAAGAAACACCCAAGATCATAGATTCATTATTTGGCAAATACTGTCTTTGGTTAGTATTCTGATCTTTAAGGACTCAGGCAGGATTTTGCTTTCTTTTCTTTTTTTTCACCGTTATTCCCTGATCTCTTTCTAATTTAACGTGGGACATTCTGCATGCAAAGCAACCAAAGGGGCAACCAAAATGGTCAAAGGCCTGGAAACGATGCCTTATGAGGAACGGCTTAGGGAGCTGGGTATGTTTAGCCTGGAGAAGAGAAGGTTAAGGGGTGATATGATAGCCATGTTCAAATATATAAAAGGATGTCATATAGAGGAGGGTGAAAGGTTGTTTTCTGCTGCTCCAGAGAAGCGGACACGGGGCAATGGATTCAAACTACAAGAAAGAAGATTCCACCTAAACATTAGGAAGAACTTCCTGACAGTGAGAGCTGTTCGGCAGTGGAATTTGCTACCAAGGAGTGTGGTGGAGTCTCCTTCTTTGGAGGTCTTTAAGCAGAGGCTCGACAGCCATCTGTCAGGAATGCTTTGATGGTGTTTCCTGCTTGGCAGGGGGTTGGACTGGATGGCCCTTGTGGTCTCTTCCAACTCTATGATTCTATGGCCCTTCCCCTAAAATACTACTTACTGACCACAAGATTTGGGCTGTGGGCTGTTAGTAGAAAAGGAGAGAGCAGAAAACAGGTCTTGGGTGGCTGGTGGAAGCCACAGCAGGTGGTGGCTAGCAGGCTTGAGCAATGGTTGTTTTGCACTGGGCCCTGTATCTCCTGCCCCTTCCTTTCTCTCTTTAACCATGTTTTGCTTACAAGATGGCTGGTTGTGCCGCAAAGCACAGTTCCAGTAAGACCTCAGCCCGCCACCCTTCATCATAACTTGCCCAGAGGAAAATTTGTGTCGTGCTCCTGTAACTCCCCTGAACCACAAAAGGCAGAGAGGCCATGGAAACAGCACATCTGCCTGCAAGTCTGTACTCTGAAATGCTTTATACTGGCCTACTTCAAAAATAGCTGCATATGAAGAAACTGTGCAGTTCTAGAAAGCAAGGATAAAAAATAATATTACAATTATTGCTTTCCCAGAAGATGTAGAGGAGGTAATCCAATTGCTTTCTTCAATAAGGCACTCAGGGAACTACTGTAATTTGCCTGTTGAAGTTCTGTAGGGAAATCACAAGCTGATCACAGAGAAACAGCCAGAAGAGGAAGAGCCGGCAGAAACACCACTAGCTCAGCAAGAAAGAACAATCCACTGCGTGCTATAACCTGCCTTACATCAATCTCAGAAAACATGAAACTGGCAGGGTGATGATGATGATGATGATGATGATGATGATGATGATATATTACTTATACGCCACCCATCCAACTGGGTGAGCCCAAGCCACTCTGGGTGGCTGGATAGATCTTGGGAAGTATAGTAATATATAGCCCCCAGTATGCAATTCCCATTTCTCCCCATCTTGATTCTGCCCTACATTCTTGATCTCCGTTGAGGAGAAGGGGACTAGGAAATGGTTTCCCTCCACCTCCCCATTCCCGCTTCCACCACTTGGACCTCCTTTCTCACAAAAAGACTTACCTGATGGTGGTGCCTCATTACTGCGCTGCCGCCACTGGGTAAATCCACTTATGTGAGCATGAGGAGAAGGTTAGAATCCACCACCCCATGCTCCATAATGTCTACAAGCTAAAGAGCTTACCTAGTGGCAGCCTATTCTAGCAATGTCAAGTAAGCCCACTTGTAAGCAAGCACTCTTGCAAGAGAAGGCAGTCCCCAGCCTCCTTAGAGCATCACTTCCAGGTGAGTGTATTAATATGTTACCATTGGATAATTCTGTGGGGGAGAGGGAAAGGGTTCTGGTTGCAGAAGCACTACTCCTGGGATCCCCAAGTGGTTGTGGGCACTGAAGTTTCTGAACCAAGGCAGTCCTATGTATAACACATTGCAGTAATTTAACTTAGAGGTTCCAGAACATAGACAACAGTAATTAGGCTTTCCCTGTTCAGACAGGAATGCAGCTGTGCCAACAGTCACAGCTGATGGGACACACTCTGTGCCACTGAGGCCAACTGAGACTCAAGCAACAGCAAAGGATTCAGAAGGACCCCCAACCTGTGTACCCGCTCCTTCAGAGAAAGTGCAACCCTGTCAAGAGCGGGGAAACCCCCCCCCCAATCTACCAGTCTGGGGAACCACCCAGTAACTGTGCCTCAGTCTTATCTGGCTTGAGCTTCAGTTTGTTGGCTCTCATCCAGTCCGTTACTGAGGCAAGATGACGGTTTAGCACATCCTCTGACAATCTGATGAACTTCAGCCTTTTTGAAGCATAGGAATTGGCTTATAGAAATTTCAGTGTAATTACAAGTAAATAGATCAAGCATATTTTTGCAAAAAGCTTTATATATAATTATGCACAAGCTTTTGCAAAACATAAACACCAAGGGATTAATTACTGTATAATTAGCGGAATTCAGAGATCTGTGTATTGGATCCCCATTTTGCAAAGGCTAACAAAGAATTAAGTCAATGTTCAGAAGAGCCACCATGGGAGAGCCATGTGGAATTAAAGTAATGTTCAGTATGGATGTGAAGGGCTTGATGCTCAGTTGGTTGCCATTTTAGCCTGCTAATTGTTTGTTTTCTGTTTGTGGGTCATCACTGTTTCCCCCGTGGAGTTACTAAAAGTGGAGAACTGCAAAAGTGTGAGGACCACAGAGATGGAGTTGTTCATTCAGTCTAGCCAGCATGGTTGAGCATAGGGATGAATGCTGGAATATGATTTCCCTAGGTGTTGAGAAGCATTTGCAAACGTCATTTGCAATTACCTTTCCCATTACACCCAGTAAGCTGGGATTGTATGCCAATTTTTACAGATGGGTCATATTATCATACACCAAAACAGAAGCAGCTGTAATATCTCAAATAATCATTTCAGATAATTTCCCTGTGAATAGAAACACAAGAGAACGAAGCTCAGGATTTCCCCCCAGGGTTCATCTTACATTTTTATTGCCACATTAGAAGCTGCAATAAAATCACATGGCCGTCACCAAAGTGATAAAGAAGGAATACTCAAAAGAGCTGAGAGTACACGCTGATATCTTAAACTTCAGTCACAAGTATTTCACCAGTAATTCAGGGATGTCCATTTCACCCAGAGTGATTGGCTCCTCACCCTTTGTCCTCTTCCAGCCCTTGGATCACATATGCAACAGTATGTGTGTGCTGTTCGCATGGGGGCACCTTGGTGATGGGCCCTCATGAAAATTTTGGAAGGACTGATCTGAGGCAGAACCATCATCTCTTATATGTAGTGAGAAGTGATTTGTTCCTCAATTAAAATACAGTGGGTAATATCAATTTAAGACAAATTCAGAGTAGATCCATTGAATTAAATGGACTTAATGGATATCACCTAATGTACTTTTCTATGCAAAGGTGGTACAAAGCACAAAGAAGCCTGAATTAAGGCTTTTGATTTCCTCCTCCCTCGCCAAAAGGGATCGTTGCTTTCAGGTAACACGATGGTGCCCATGGGTCAAAGTTAGATAAAATATACATATTTAAGAAAAATAATGGGAAAATCCCCCATCTCCATAGAGGAATGTCTCTTCTAATGTATGAAATAAATAATACCCTCTGTGTATTCTCATAAGGTTGATATATGCTCCAGGTGTTTCTGTATGGCCTTTTCACATAGCTGCTTTAGAGACTTCCTCAGTTCAGTGAAATATATAATTGAATTTGCGAAATAACAGCCGTTAGGAATGTTTGATTTAGTTTGCGCTTTTTAAGGGTGTGTGTGTGTGTGTGTGTGTGTGTGTGTGTGTGTGTCCCCATCAATTATGGGAGAAGTTCTTGTAATTATTGCAAGCCTTTTTTATATAAATAATTTTTTAAAAGCTATAGTATTTTTTTGTCCAAATCCTTTCTGACATTTCTCTGTAGTATGATGACATTATAAACTGCACCCTGGTATTTATAATGACCTTTACTCTTAGAAGTTTTGTAATAACTGTATTGTTCTGTAAGAGATGATATTAAATTCAGGCAGATGCAACAAGCACAGGTTTAGGAACATAAAAAATGAGAGCGGGGGAAGTAGCAGATAGCACTATAGCCAAGTGTGGCTGGGGCTGAGGGTTTAAAGCATCTGAAGGGCACCAGGTTGTGGAAAGCTCCTACGAAGACACCCTGACACACACAATAATTGTACTAGTTGGCTGGGTACAGCGCATAACCGACTTTGCACTTCAGGGAATCATTTAAGTATTACCCGCTGTGTTAGTTTCCAGTTTTCCCATTATTAGAAAACGGCTATTAGCTAAAGCAGCATCCTGGATGAGAAGAAATGCATGCTGCTTAATCTTATAGCATTTGGTCATAGTGTTTTTCTCCCGATTTCCTGCAGCAATGTAGAATTTTTGCAATATTAACACAACAGTTAATACACCCCAGTCACATCTCTCTCAAAAGGACTTGGGTCCTTTTGGATGGGTGGGTGGGTGGTAATTTAGTAATAAGCATCAGCTCAACAACTGTAACTGAACTCTCTCTCTCTTTCTCTTGTTTATTCATTTATTACACTTATATCCCACTTTTCCTCCAAGGAGGATACATGGTTCTCCCTCTCCCCATTTTATCCTTATAGCAACCCTGTGAGGTAGGTCAAGCTGAGAGACGATGACTGCTCCAAGGTCACCCAGGGGACACCCCTTGAAGCATCTGTTGTGCTGAGCTATTTCAGTTGCCTTTGTTTGATCTGCTCAACGCAAACAGCTGAAAGTCTGTAAATTTTGACAATCAACCTGATTTGCAATGGGGGGCGGGTGGGTTTTGAATAATTTCGATTGCAACTGTATACATGCAGCGTGCTTTTAAGTGTACTTTAAAAATGAACAAATGCCTGTGCCCAAAAGTAACGACCACTAATACTTTTGTTTTCTGCTCCCTGGTTGCAATTTTAAAACTTGTATTTGTGCTGTGGTTTGTTTTCCTATGACTCCAGGGTCTATGGTTTGCTGTAACTTTATGTCATATATTCCATATTTTATGTTTTTATGGGCTTATAGCCGCAATAAATTTGAATTTGAAAGATTGCCTCTTCAACTCCTTGTTCCTGGGTCCCTTACAGCAATGGCCATTTCTGACGGATGTGTGGCTAGCAGGGATCTTATTTGTCTTTCATACCACTGAAGGTGTCAAGCATCACCAGCCCTGCTACCTAAGAGCAACTGCTGTGCTCTGGAGATACAATGATGGATGCACACTAAGTTCTCCGCCCTGAAGAGTCATAGAGACAAAAGTATCATACAGCCTATATAGTTCATAAAATCTTTTGGTTGTTGTTGCTATTGGTGTTCCTTTTGTTTTGTTACTGCTGGAGCTGCTTTGCCTCTGCAGTGACATGAATAGTGGCAACCGTTTTAACTTTTTAAGGGCTCACTGGAACAGTACATGACTATTTGTATGGTGCATGAGGTAGACTATAACTTTCTTTTGACGACTGAACAATGGAGGATTTGGGACCAGCAAGCTCCAGTTTGCTTCAAATGGAAATCCTTCCAACAGGAACAGGTATTGACTACGTGTCTGTAGCTTATAACACAGTGAGATTGATTTATGAAGCCTGGTGGGCTTGAGTATGAAATGAGCAATAACTCAACAGTAAAAACGTTATTCTGAAGCAGACGTATTACACAGGCCCAGAGATCTGCAATGGCACACTGACTGTCACTTTCTCTCTGTCCTGCCATCAAGCGGAAGATCAGCAAGAGATTTGTCTAGACTGCTGGATGTAGGTGATTTTCAATGTCTGATTTTATCGGTATTTTAAATGTATGTTTAATGAGTACAATGAGATTTACTTCCTGGAAAGTGTGCCTAGGATTGCAGTCTTTCATGCATTACAGGAGCATTTATTAACTATTGCAGTATTTGCATTGTTGTGCACCAACAGTGTTTAAACACTTTATGCCAGCCTTCTCCAACCTGCCCTCCATATGTTTTTGACTACAATTACCACTTAGGAGCTCATTTGGGCATTTAAGCAATATATAATTTAACAAATAGTAATAGTACTCACAACAGTGGTAGCAGTGATGGCAGTAAAAACAGCAGCAACTCCCAGCCAGCATGGTTGATGATCAGGGATGATGGGAATTGTAAGGACTTAGTAAGACAAGCCTTGTTGAATCAGAACAAAGACCTATCCAATACAGTATGCTGACCTCACAGTGTCCAAACAAGATGCCTATGCTATTTTGTTTTTAATTGGGAACCTATTTAGGGTGAAACATAAGGGCTAACAAAAAAAAAAGCTGTGTGGGGAAGTGAAGACATTTTCATGCCTCTTTCAGCCCAACAGGATGTAAACATGGACAGGCTGGAAAAGGAGTGTTGCAGCAAAGGAACATCAGAGGTGATATTCTTGGGTGCATTGTGGGGGGTCTGCTTTTTACACAAAAATGGGTGTAAAGGAGAGGGAAGTAAATCCCACTCCTTGCCTTGCTGCATTCTTCTGTTTTAAGTGCTTTTGCTCCATCCTGGCGCCAAAATCAGCTGGTCAAGGAGAAAACCTATTAAAGAACAACATGAAGTGAGTCACAACGAAAATTGGTTTTTCTCCCTGCTTCCACATGCTCAGCTGTATTTGTGAATGGGGTAGGCACATGCATAAAATGCATGTGGCTGCCCTGTCCCATCTACTTTGGCCTCATGTGTAATTGAAATCAACTTTAACCGTTTATCCACAACTGACTTACATCCCTTTGGTTCCAATGAGAATCACATGTGATTAGCATTAGTTGGGTCAAAGTTCACATGTATCCAGCACTCCCTCCCCACAAGGGAACTATGTTACTGAAACAGCAGCAAAGATCTCAGCTGTTGTTTTCTGATAGGGTAAATTTGGTGTCCGAGGGAGAAAGACTTTCTCTTGTTAAATTTACTGAAAGAGCAATGAGTCCTGAATTAAATACAAGCAGAATTCTCAAAATGAAATTGCCAAAAGTCAATTTTGGGCTGAAAAAATTAAAAGGACTATATAAAATAGTCTTAACATGTCGGCATGACGTCTTCTACTTACAGCTTCAGTCCCTGTCAATAATGTGAAGCATTAGGTGTGCCCACTTTGATTTCTAGAGTAATAGCAGTTCTCCAAATAATCTTTTTTCTCCTTCAAATTGTGCTCTTATATTGATCTCCTGTCCACAAGTGTCATTTACTGAGTCTCTTGCTGTCTTTCAGGATGATGCTAATTGAAAGCAGTGTGTTAATTTAAAGCAGAGCACTCCCATTAACCTTGCCAATATACCAAGGAGGGAGAAGAAAGGGTGGCACAACAGTGACATTGTTGCAAGGAATCTTGAGAATTTGTGGGCTCGGTACACCAAGCACTGAACATATGAATCTACGATTGGCCCATCCATCCCAGATGCATTGCCTGTGGTTGTCAAAGCTCTTTGCTACCTGTGACCCTTTTAGGCAGCAAGCATAGCTATTACCTTGTATATGCAAAGCATCTGCTCTGCATGGTATCTCTCTTTGCAGTTAGCTCAATGGGGGTTTGTGATGGCTGCCATCAATGTATGCAGCATATTATTGAGAAAAATATACAAAAGACCTGTCTCTGGTCCAGGGAACAGCTCAAGGAGGAAGCTAGAAGGAAAGTCAAAGGAAGAAGAGGTGAATACAAGCAAAGGGAGTAATATGTTTTTGGGGGGTTCGTTTTATTGGGGGATAAAGATGGGCATGTTCAATCAATCAATAACAATTTATTCGACCAGTTACAGGTGGGTAGCCGTGCTGGTCTGCCATAGTCAAAACAAAATCGAAAATTCTTTCTAGTAGCACCTTAGAGACCAACTGAGTTTGTTCCTGGTATGAGCTTTCGTGTGCATGCACACTTCTTCTTTTATTCGACCGTCAGGCAGAACACAATCATCCATACAAATTTTAAAACCTGAGACAACTCAGAGGGGTTTACACTAGAACATACACTAAAAGTAAATTATACATAAAAACCCATATCGATACCATCGATTTTGACCTTACGCTGTTTAAGGGCCAAAAAGAGAAATTTGGCCACCTCAAAAGTTGTGGTGCCAGTAAAATTATTCAGCAAAAATGAAACCTGACATTCTCCATCTACCAGGCTAAGGTGGCCTAAGAGTGGAGCTATCAGTTTCTGTCTAAGGGCAACATAAAATAGGCAGGTCAGGAGAATGTGTTCGGTTGATTCAACCTTTCCCGAGGCACAGGGACAGACTCTCAGAGCATATGGGACTCCCTTATATCTTCCCAACAAGACCTCTGTTTCCAGGACGTTTAACCTTGCTGCTGTGAGGAGTCTGCGATATTCCACATATTGGATTTCCACCAGGTAAGGGGCTGGTGCATTCCGGAAGATCTGCTCCCCCAAAAGATGGGCATGTTAGCAATGCACCCATATAGTTTTTCCACAAGCAAAGACACATGGTTGTGCTAAAGGTTAAGACAGTGATGGCTGATGACAACTACTTATAATTTAAGGCATGATTCACAGATCCCAGTGTGTTTGCATAGCAGGCTTTCCTCTAGTCTATGCCATTTGGTTGGCCAGTGGCTTGTTGAGGCAAACAGGATCCCCGGCAGCAGTTGCTGGTGCTCTGTGTCCCCACAGTGGGAGAAATGGCATACTTTGCAGCTTCTAGCTGGAGACCGTTGTGATTGGTCACAGCACGTTCAGTAAATGCTGGACAGCCGCTGGGGCATGTAGCATCCTGGATCCGCAGGATGCCTGGGAGTGAGGCGGCTGCCAGCACTGTTGCAGCCACACCGTATCAATTCTGATTGTATTGAGGAATACAGTGGCAATGTCATCTGTGTGTTAGGTGCTGGAATTCAGGAGGCAAAACATTCAGTGTAGAGATATATTCCCCTCAGGCATTTAGAATCTGAGTAAAGTAACCACACTGGTTCCCTCCCACCCGCCTTGCTGTTTCCATCCTGCAGGAACTGGAAAATGATTGCCTGAAGCAGAGATATTACATGAATAGTCTCACCTTCAGAAAGTTATCCTCCAACTCAGTGAGGGCAACGAAAACTGAGGGGGTAGTGCTAGCACACTCATCCCTACAGTTTGCCCACCTCATGTGGTGTCTTTACTTGGCTTCTCAATGTCTGAAGAGGGCAGTGGGGAAGTAGAATTTCAGGGGCAGAAACCGCATTCCTGTCTTAAAGTAAGCCTTTTCAGTTGAAAGTCAACTATACATGCTTAGGCTTTTTCTCTGAGATCAGGGATTATGTTGGCACAGTGTGATATTCAACCAAATAGTTGCATGTATGCAAGGATTACTTGCACAATGGGACTTCCCTCCCCCTCTCTCCCAGCCCCAGTACACACTTTGTGTCATCCTCAGATCTACTCTGGAAGTTTGAGGGAAATCCCAAAACATATTTAGGTGGGGAGGAGGGATGGAGAATGCTACGCTACACAAGAAGACATCCTTGTGCTGAGGGAACCAGCAACTTAACACTACATGGAATGCAACCCACAGCCTATTTGTGTACAAATTGTTGCCGCCACAATCCTGCTCCTCTTGTGCCAATGCATTAAGTGTACCACCAATGAATGTGTGAAGGGGGTTCCACTCCCTTCACACTAGGTCTAACCATTTGAGTAATGCAGTCAAGGACAGAAACCCTGTTGACACAGCTAATGCCTCAGCTATTTTAATCTTTAAATCTGGAGGCTCCGCCACCCCCCATATTTCAACTTTTGTCTCTCACAGGTATTAGTCTGAATTCATTTTAATTTAATGTGCAATATAATTTAGATTCTTAATTAATGTGACATTAAAATCAAAAACTTAATTAAAAGGTATTTTGTTATATACCACCAATAAAGCTTTTACTCAACTGAGATTACCTAAAAGATACAAGTGCCGACATATTATCAAAAATAAATGTGTTTTGTCCCTCCCTGAAGGGGTGCGTGGGCGTTGAGGATGGCTTTAAAGACTTGGAAGCTACGAGTTTTATTCCTTTGTGGGGTTTTTTGGAAGGGGAAGAAAAACTTTGTTGTTGTTTGTGGTGGCCATGCAGCTTCCAGCAGCCCAGAAGTAGTAGAGGGCCTTTTCGGTAGTGGCACCTGCCCTGTGAAATGCCCTCCAACCAGATGTCAAAGAGAAAAACAACTACCAGACTTTTTGAAGACATCTGAAGGCAGCCCTGTTTAGGGAAGCTTTTAATGTTTAATAGATTATTGCATTTTAATGTTCTGTTGGAAGCCGCCCAGAGTGACTGGGGTAATAATAATAATAATAATAATAATAATTGTTGTTGTTGTTCAGTCGTTCAGTCGTGTCCGACTCTTCGTGACCCCATGGACCAGAGCACGCCAGGCACGCCTATCCTTCACTGCCTCCCGCAGTTTGGCCAAACTCATGTTAGTAGCTTCGAGAATACTGTCCAACCATCTCATCCTTTGTCGTCCCCTTCTCCTTGTGCCCTCCATCTTTCCCAACATCAGTGTCTTTTCCAGGGAGTCTTCTCTTCTCATGAGGTGGCCAAAGTACTGGAGCCTCAACTTCAGGATCTGTCCTTCTAGTGAGCACTCAGGGCCGATTTCCTTGAGAATGGATAGGTTTGATCTTCTTGCAGTCCATGGGACTCTCAAGAGTCTCCTCCAGCACCATAATTCAAAAGCATCAATTCTTCGGCGATCAGCCTTCTTGATGGTCCAGCTCTCACTTCCGTACATTACTACTGGGAAAACCATAGCTTTAACTATACGGACCTTTGTTGGCAAGGTGATGTCTTTGCTTTTTAAGATGCTGTCTAGGTTTGTCATTGCTTTTCTCCCAAGAAGCAGGCGTCTTCTAATTTCGTGACTGCTGTCACCATCTGCAGTGATCATGGAACCCAAGAAAGTGAAATCTCTTACTGCCTCCATTTCTTCCCCTTCTATTTGCCAGGAGGTGATGGGACCAGTGGCCATGATCTTAGTTTTTTTGATGTTGAGCTTCAGACCATATTTTGCGCTCTCCTCTTTTACCCTCATTAAAAGGTTCTTCAATTCCTCCTCACTTTCTGCCATCAAGGTTGTATCATCAGCATATCTGAGGTTGTTGATATTTTTTCCGGCAATCTTAATTCCGGTTTGGGATTCATCCAGTCCAGCCTTTCGCATGATGAATTCTGCATATAAGTTAAATAAGCCGGGAGACAATATACAGCCTTGTCGTACTCCTTTCCCAATTTTGAACCAATCAGTTATTCCATATCCAGTTCTAACTGTAGCTTCTTGTCCCACATACAGATTTCTCAGGAGACGGATGAGGTGATCAGGCACTCCCATTTCTTTAAGAACTTTCCATAGTTTGCTGTGGTCGACACAGTCAAATGCTTTTGCGTAGTCAATGAAGCAGAAGTAGATGTTTTTTCTGGAACTCTCTAGCTTTCTCCATAATCCAGCGCATGTTTGCAATTTGGTCTCTGGTTCCTCTGCCCCTTCGAAATCCAGCTTGCACTTCTGGGACTTCTCGGTCCACGTACTGCTTAAGCCTGCCTTGTAGAATTTTAAGCATAACCTTGCTAGCGTGTGAAATGAGTGCAATTGTGCGGTAGTTAGAGCATTCTTTGGCACTGGCCTTCTTTGGGATTGGGATGTAAACTGATCTTCTCCAATCCTCTGGCCACTGCTGAGTTTTCCAAACTTGTTGGCATATTGAGTGTAGCACCTTAACAGCATCATCTTTTAGGATTTTAAATAGTTCAGCTGGAATATCATCACTTCCACTGGCCTTGTTGTTAGCGAGGCTTTCTAAGGCCCATTTGACTTCACTCTCCAGGATGTCTGGCTCAAGGTCAGCAACCACACTACCTGGGGTGTATGAGACATCTATATCTTTCTGGTATAGTTCCTCTGTGTATTCTTGCCACCTCTTCTTGATGTCTTCTGCTTCTGTTAGGTCCTTTCCACTTTTGTCCTTAATTGTGGTAATCTTTGTACGAAATGTTCCTTTCATATCTCCAATTTTCTTGAACAGATCTCTGGTTTTTCCCATTCTGTTATTTTCCTCTATTTCTTTGCATTGCTCGTTTAAAAAGGCCCTCTTGTCTCTCCTTGCTATTCTTTGGAAATCTGCATTCAATTTCCTGTATCTTTCACTATCTCCCTCGCATTTTGCTTGCCTTCTCTCCCCCGCTATTTTTAAGGCCTCATTGGACAGCCACTTTGCTTTCTTGCATTTCTTTTTCATTGGGATGGTTTTCGTTGCTGCCTCCTGTATAATGTTACGAGCCTCCATCCACAGTTCTTCAGGCACTCTATCCACCAAATCTAAGTCCTTAAACCTGTTTTTCACTTCAACTGTGTATTCATAAGGAATTTGATTTAGATTGTATCTTACTGGCCCAGTGGTTTTTCCTACTTTCTTCAGTTTAAGCTGGAATTTTGCTATAAGAAGCTGATGATCAGAGCCACAGTCAGCTCCAGGTCTTGTTTTTGCTGAGTGTATAGAGCTTCTCCATCTTTGGCTGCAGAGAATATAATCAATCTGATTTCGATGTCGCCCATCTGGTGATGTCCATGTGTAGAGTCGTCTCTTGTGTTGTTGGAAAAGAGTGTTTGTGATGACCAGCTTGTTCTCCTGACAGAACTCTATTAGCCTTTGCCCTGCTTCATTTTGAACTCCAAGGCCAAACTTGCCAGTTGTTCCTTTTATCTCTTGACTCCCTACTTTAGCATTCCAATCCCCTATAATGAGAAGAACATCCTTCTTTGGTGTCATTTCTATAAGGTGTTGTAAGTCTTCATAGAATTGGTCAATTTCAGTTTCTTCAGCACTGGAAGTTGGTGCATAAACTTGGATTACTGTGATGTTAAAAGGACTGCCTTGGATTCGTATCGAGATCAATCTATCATTTTTGAAATTGCATCCCAGTACAGCTTTCGCCACTCTTTTGTTGACTATGAGGGCCACTCCATTTCTTTTACGGGATTCCTGCCCGCAGTAGTAGATATGATAGTCATCTGAACTGAATTCGCCCATTCCCGTCCATTTTAGTTCACTGATGCCTAGGATGTCAATGTTTATTCTTGCCATCTCATTTTTGACCACATCCAGCTTACCAAGGTTCATGGTTCTTACATTCCAGGTTCCTATGCAATACTTTTCTTTACAGCATTGGACTTTCCTTTCGCTTCCAGGCATATCCGCAACTGAGTGTCCTTTCGGCTTTGGCCCAGCCGCTTCATCAGCTTTGGATCTACTTGTACTTGTCCTCCGCTCTTCCCCAGTAGCATGTTGGACGCCTTCCGACCTGAGGGGCTCATCTTCCAGCGTCATATCTTTTATATGCCTGTTGTCTTTGTCCATGGAGTTTTCTTGGCAGGGATACTGGAGTGGGTTGCCAGTTCCTCCTCCAGGTGGATCACATTTGGTCCAAACTCTCCACTATGACCTGTTCATCTTGGGTGGCCCTGCACGGCATAGCTCATAGCTTCCCTGAGTAATTCAAGCCCCTTCGCCACGACAAGGCAGTGATCCATGAAGGGGAATAATAATAATACTTAAATATTATTAAATAATATTATTATTATTTGGGAAATAATGTCTCATAAAAATGACAGAACATTCTTGCAGGGGTCATGGTGCCTGCCACCATTGGACAATGTCTCAACCCAATATTATACAACCAAACATTCCACCAAAAGCAAGAACAATAATTCCAAGAAATGCAGTCAATCTGAAATGGCTACATCCCCAATAGCCCTATCCAGGTGTTCTGCTGAAGAGGTGAGGGCACAATTTTGCATAGTGAGGGCACAGGCGTATGCACTATCCGGGTCCCTAACATGCACAAAGATCTGAATTGAGATTCTAATTTTGGGCATTGCTCTCGGGAGCCTTGAAGCATGTGACAAAAGTTACATATTCCAATTAATCAAGCAGCGGCTCTATGACCACGAAAGACAGAGCTTGCTACCTCATACTCCGAGATCTTGTGTACCCTACAGAACCTGTGCCAAATATCTAAAGGATCTACTGCTCCCTTCCCATCAAAGAGCCTTTATGCTCACTAGATTAAATGCTTTCCCTTCTGCAGTGACCAATGGCAGGTTTTCACATACTCCATATCAAGCCTGTTTGTGTGCCTGCAACCAAGGAGTACCTGATTCAGTGGACCACATACTCTTAGACTGCTCTTAGATTGACCTCGGCAACTGATGCTGAGCAAAATGTTGAACCTCAGGCCCATCACTCCAAGAAGAAGTCAAATGAGGTTTCTCCTGGCAGACTGGGACAAAGATATCACTGCTTTAGTAGCTTCCCTTTTAGCCACAATTTTACCCGAAAGGGTTCCCAATGAACCATCCTTTCAGGAAATAGACAGGGCGAAGCAGAATATCTAAGTACACATGATCACAGTGTGACCTTATAACTCTTGACAGCTTCGTCCTTGTCCTTTTAATTATCCCAGTGACTTGAAATGTTTTATACTGTGATGCCAATAAAGGTATTTGATTTGATTTGATTTGGAGATTCTAACCATGTGCATCTGAATGTACCTTGGTGTGTCTGGAGTTGAGGGGGAAGCACACACAGTGAGATTAAGAGCAGGGCCCTGCACTTAATCTACTACACTTAACCCACTACATAGTTTGAACCCCTTTGCATTTGACTAAACAGGTGTATAGAGGTAATGGGGTCAAGTGATGAGCCTATGAAAAGACAACCATCAAAAGCTAAGAATTTTCTACAAGCTCAGTAGTGGAACATTTACTAATAGTAAGTACAATATATGCCTTTTTAGTTTTCTAGGAAATGGTAATGTGAAAAGAGTTTGACATTACAGCTAAAATTTGCACTTCCACTTCCTTGATAATTCCACAGCAAAACCAAACTGCATTCAAGTGGCACTTACCCTATTCATAGCCACTTAGAATGAAACCCTCAGAACACTTCAGTTCCATTGACTGCAGTCTTTACAGAGAATGATATCTAAATTGCAGGCTTTTTTTTTTTTTTACTTTCCCCAGCATGAATCTTTGTTAAGAGTACCTTGGTTAATATCTCATATTGAATGTTCAGGCACCAAGTAAACATACAAGAAAAGTCTCTGACACAGTAAACTCCCTGAAACAGAAAAGTACAATTTTTGAACAGCTCCCATTTCTTTCAATAGGGCATCTGTGTGTGACATTTTCTATACACTGTACTCCATATGATTGTTCATCAGGACATCTCTCACTATTTAGATAAATTGCACCACAATCCTATATACATTTACTTGAAAACAAAGCTCCCTGCCCCCCCCCAAATTTATTTTCCAAGCATGCTTGGTGTGGGGTGCATTTTAATGGATAGGAGATGATATATTAATTGCTATTTATCCCTCCAGGGGTTGAACAGAATTTTAAAATCCCACCCTTGGGTGCAATAGTAAAAGCATAGGAATTATGCTTTAAAGCCTCATTTTGAGCAAGTCCAGCTATGAAGTAGGATGCCTCTTCTTTCTTAGCCCCCTCAATAAAGAACCAGGAAACGACTTAGGAAGTAAGTTTAAAAATGTAATTGTTTGCATTGATTTACAGCAATGGTATCAGTAGAAACTGTGCAGGCAAAAAACTCATATTCACTGGCAGAGGAATGGGGGTGCAGAGGGAGCGGACTGCCCCCGGTACCACTATTCTGGTAGGATGCCATTGCAGTGCCCCCCCTCCCGGACACGTGTCGCTCACCCCCCGGATGCAGGATACCACGCCCCCACAGACAGTGCATCACGTCCCCAGAATGCACACCACGCCTTCGTGGGCAGCGTACCACGCCCCTGAGATGCGCGTCATGCGCCCCCGGGGCGCACATTATGCCCCCGCCTGCTTTCCGCCCCGGCAGCAGAGCATACAGCTTCGCCACTGCTCATATTTACAGCATAACCAGCTTCAGGCATGTGCCTAAAGCTGGAACAAGCAGAGGCATATCTGCACCCTTCGCCTGGTCAAAGGAAGAGAGAGATTAACAGGAAGTACTATATGTCCCTTCATCTACAGGAGAGGAGGGGAAGTGACATCTACTAGTTGTATTTCTATGGTCTGAGTATCTGCCTATCAGCAATATTGTGAGGTCAGCCCCTTCTCATGCTAACTAGAAAGAATATGCATTTGTTAGGTTTGGCTGTTAATCTCCCACACTTGGGACTCAGGGCCAATCTACACATTCATGTTTACCACCATGGCACTCATATGACTGAGCTAGTCAGGGCCAGGCTGGGCTCATTTCCAATGTTCCTGGATGTCAGAAACCTCCACTTTTTGTAGTTGTTTGCTTGGCTCTGATCACTGCCAGGTGGACACTGTCTTTCTTTTTTCACAGTGACATGGAGTACAGTGGTACCTCGGGTTACAGACGCTTCAGGTTACAGACGCTTCAGGTTACAGACTCCACTAACCCAGAAATAGTACTTCTGGTTAAGAACTTTGCTTCAGGATGAGAACAGAAATCGTGCGGTGGCGGCACGGTGGCAGCAGGAGGCCCCCTTAGCTAAAGTGGTACCTCAGGTTAAGAACAGTTTCAGGTTAAGAATGAACCTGCAGAACAAATTAAGTTCTTAACCCGAGGTACCACTGTATAGGTAGGTACAGTAAGTAGCTCATTCACCACTGTGTCCACTGTGGGTTGGGGTAGGTGACATCCTCAGTGATCCCTGCCAGGTCTCATGGTTGCTGGTAGGAGAGTCTGGCAACTCGGCTTGGCTAAACCATTGCACTTAAAGCGGCTCTGGGCCTTGAGCACAAACCATCCACAGAAGCTCACTAGACAACTCCAGCCTCAAACCATGAAGTCCCTGACAGCTATCACAGATAAAACTAGTGCCTCAAATACAATAATGGGTGTTTTATGGTGCCCTAATGTTTGATATCCAGTGATAAAAGTTGTACTGAATAAAAGTTGCCCCCATATCCTCTCATAGAGGTTTTTAGTAACAGATACTGTACACACTTGGAAAACGCAGCAAGCAAAAAGATAAAAAACAACAACAATCAGTCCTTTTTCAGCTCTGAAAAACCAGTGCATCCATTAGTTCCTTAAATAATAATTTTTGACTCTTTCTACTTACCATCTGTTATTTTCCCACAGTTTCCCGCGTTATGCTTTTATAAATGATGTATGGGATTATTTGTGTTGTGCGGAATTCTCTAAGTGAAAAGGATGGCAGATCATTAGTTCCTTTAGTACCATGCCCTACTGTGAAATTATTATGGGAAGATTATATACGTCATTATAATAATATTAGCTTTACTGGCTGGAGAAGCCGCGTTTTTTCATCAATAACCTGACAATCGCACACACAGTTTCATCAAAACCAACAAAAACTTGTATATCATCTGAAAAACTAAACCTACATTTTTTATGTATTAGGGAATCTTCCATTAACATAGCTCCCCCTTCAACAGAAAAATGAGGAAATGTGGTATAATTTCCCAGTGCGTGGTATATCAGCATTAATAAATGTGGTTTAATTTGACAAACGTTGCCCATTGGCCATTGAATTCCAGTGTTAAAGTCTTCCTTTAGTTCTGTGCTCACATACCACACTCATAGCTCTCACTGTGGCCAAGTCTCCACCTCATTGAATGGGGAGCTACACTTTTTATGTCATAAGCACACAAGGAAGTTTACATCTGAATTTTGATTAGCAAACAGAACTTTTGCAGAGGATGAGAGTGCTGCTGAACTACGAAAGCAAATACCAGTGATATTTTAATGTGCAGGATTCAATTATGCATGTTTACCCCTGTATCCACCTGTACTGGATTGAAATTGTCCCCCCATGTCTTGATAATCCTCATCCTGTACAACAGCAAAGACGTTTGTTGTTTATTTGCTTTTGCTGCTTTTCGTAAGGAGGGAAGAGAAATTTATCTGACATTTTTCATGTGGGGGCTGTCATATCTCTTCCTGCATTTCCCCAGGAAGTGCAGCCAGCAGGAAGCTGTGGATGGAACCTGATGCTGCTTGCTACTGGCCACACATCCAGAGAACTTTGAAAATAACAACGCAATGCAGCATGGAGGTATTGTTTTGACATTTTCAATGTATCTGCTAGCCTTCATTGCAATGAGACATGCAGAGTTCTATTGAAATCAGTAGTGCATAATCACAGGGTTTGTTGCAGCTGCAGTGGTGGGGAACCTACTTCCCAGAGGTGGTTTCAGGGGAATGCAACTAGCTTGGTCGCATTGGGCATGGAGCCTCAGGGGCACAGCAACTATTGTGCAGTATGGAAGGTGAGAGGTGGGAGGTGCTGAATTTTGGGATCATACAGGGCACCGCTGAATTTTAAGACCCCCAAGATCTGCCACTGCACCTCCCCTATACCCCACAGGCCAATTTTGACAAGTGGGTCCCCACCAAGCTGTCAATCATCTGATGCCACAATGAGGTCAGGTGATACAACACTTTGACGCCTCTGATAAAGAGCCCTGCACAGCACTGTTAAGAGCTGATAATCAGTAAAGAGTGGGACTTCAAAGCCTATCACAGGGCTCTTTGCGAGCCTCTATTCCTGGACTCCCCTAACAAAGACAGGCCAGCTCTATCTGTCCTGTGGGAAACTCTAGCAGGCAAATCATAATTCACTGCCTCAATTCTAACAAATAAATTACATAACAGGTTTAAAAAAAATGTTGGAAAGGAACACTTTGCAAAACACAAACCATACTATGATTTTGCATTTACAAAGGCTCAAGGGAAGTTGTAGAGAGAAGTGAAGGCTATGAGTCAGGCTCCTGTTTACTGGCAAGACAATGACTCATCTCTGTACATATTTAGACTTCTGAATAAGATTCTTGTTCCTAATAAAGCATAACATTGGATTTTGACATCCCCTCCAGTTTTCCCTCACCTTTAAGGAAACAAAGAAGAGGGCTGGTGGAAACTGATCAAGCTGAAGGTTTTCAAAGTCATGTTAATTAGACTTTTCCTTTTGTCATCAGTTCTAACAAACTTTGTTCTAGGAGAAAAATTATGGGGATGGGGATATAATACATATTTTCCCTTCACATCTTGTCTTTTGGGCCTTTGTGGGTTCTCCAGTGTTAGGGATCCCCTGTTAATCAGAAAACATGAATGGTTCAATCACCATACCTTTACTGCATAATCATGTGCATATCTGCTTAGAAAAATGAATACTTCAATGCAGTTGACTGCCAGGTATTTGAAAGCAGTGGGACTTAAACATGCATAGGACAGTGTTATACGTATCTTTCTTCAATAAATTGTTATGGCTTTGTGGGGGTATACAGAGACCTGACTAATCCCTGGATCCTGTAATTGCGTGTTCAGACCCAGAGACCTCCCCTCTAAATAAACATACATTTGACACAAATTTTAGTTTTGGTTTTTGGCAGAATTTAGGCCACAACTTTATTGATTACAGAAAAGTGAGTGGTTGCATAGGCTCTGGTTCGACTAGCTCCCTACACCCTTGCAGGTAGTGCTGACCCAGAGCTCCATCATAGGTCAGCCAAGGGTGAACACGTGAGGTAGGTGAAAAGCCCGAGAACAGACTCTATTAACTCCCCAGATGCTGCATTTGGACTCAGGCACGGGCACAACCCCCTCTCAGGGGTTCACCAAACCAAGCTGAGTCCCTGGATTCCTTTAACGGAGTACCCTTCACATAGGGATGGTGAGACCGTTCTCCCATCCCTATCACCTGAACCAGTGCCTATCCTCAACCTTACAAGTTGTGATGATTTGCTACACGGCAGGAAAACCCCAAATGGCAACAGCCAATCAGCCAAGTGGGGAAAATTCCTGTCGTGCTCCTGTCCCAACGCCAGACTACACACGACGGCATAGCAAGGTCAATCACAAAATGCCCTAAAAGTAGGGAGAGGTGGGCAAGTGTTCTGATGCACGAGCCGAAAGAGGAAGCTCTGGGACATGTGCATAGGTATATATAGGTCCCTCGATCCATTTAGGCTGCACCCCATTGGCCAGATTAAACCCAGCAACGAGGGACCTACCAATCGGGTGTTGTGGCTATCCAATAGACCCACCCACAACCAGGAGGTCAGTTTCCAGGTCTCACCGCAACACGTGCCCTCTTTTAGGGAGGACACGCTATGTTAAAATATAAGCCAGGCTAGCTTCTTGGTGAGATGATTGCCTAGGGTTGGGAAGAAATGAAGAGCTGTGTGAGACGGCAAATGGGTGGGCCCCCTCTCTCAACTGGCTGATAGTTAGAAAGACAAAGGGAGTGATGTGAGAAAGGAGTCATGTGAGCTAGAAGCTGGAAGAAAAGCAGCAGGATGGGAAGCCAAAGAGAGAGCACTATCTTTGATATATTTGTGAAGGGAGCCAGCACATCCTTTCTTATTACTGAAAGGATGATGAAGGGAGAAGCAACGGGGCTCTTCTGTGAATTTTTAAGAATCCCTGCTTGTTTACGTTTCCAGGCAAAATATTCTGTGTAGGCACAGAAGATACATGCAGGCCTGGCCTTGGTTAGGGTAACTGCCTTCAATTATGAAGGAGAGAGAAGGGATGAGGCCAGAGTCAGAGAAGTTTAACTGATTTTTTAATGGAATGACCTAGTAGCAAAGTCCGGAGCATTGTCTTAACAAGCTTCTTGTATAAGGAGACATGATGTCAGAGAAATGAAACAGCAATTTTCTGCAGCTCAGAGTTGGTCTCACACAACTGTGTCTAGTCACGAAAAGGTGTAAATGAAAAATGGCCTGTTTTCGTTCTGGGCTCTCAAGATTGGTACCTGGAGGAGGTTTTTGAATGTGCTATGGGTGACTTGCTCAGTTTAATACCCATTTGTTGAGTTCTTGGTTCCCCCACTCCCAGCATAAATGCACTGGGAATAAACCAGAAACTATATTGGCATTAATATGTGTATTCATTGTACGAGTTTTAACAAGTTAAGATACTTGAAACAGGGATAAACAACCAAGAAAGAGACAGAGAGGCAAACTAAGCATGAATTTTAATGTCCTAGTGTACAGGTTGTGATCTTTAGGGCAGTGGTGTTGATTTAGAGATGGCAAATTTTATTCAGCCCAACTCAGAAATGGATCACCACTAATGAGTATTTTTAGAGGACAACCAGGGTGGATCCCAACACCAGCTTCAGGTGTGCCCTCAAACTAATAAGTGTATGCCCACCTTGTGAACAGAGCTGCCAGAAGGACTTCTACGCTGCCTACATCCACAATTTTACCTGTCTCAAAGTATGATATCAGAGGATTTCAACAAAAATGGAAATGTAAGCAGAAATTGCTGGTGTTTGCTCCTTCACCACATATCCAGGATGGAAATCAATACAGTGAATACAAACAATATTCACTGTTGTTGTTGCTTTCAGTTTGCAAATGATATATAATTTCAATTGTCTTTCCTTTGTATTGAAATGAATGAGGTGGAATAAGCTAAGGACCTGTGGTTTTGTTTCATTTTATAATCAAGTGGCATGTGTTAAACAAAATAAAATCAATAGAACGAAGAAACTTATGAAATACCGTATATACTTGAGTATAAGCCTAGTTTTTCAGCACACTTTTTGTGCTTTAAAAGCTGCCCTCGGCTTATACTCAAGTCAACCATTCCTTAAGAAGTGTACAAGAACGGTGGTTCTTTACTCTCCCCAGGCAGCTTGTTCCATTCCTGAACTGCGCACATAAATGCAAACTTTAGACCCCAGAAGGCAGAAAGCCTATCAGTTAAGGAAGTATTAAAACCCCACAGGTGCTCACTTTCCTTGGCTCCTGCTTAAACAGGACAGGATCCCAGCCTTCTCTGTATAACACAAGGGAACATTGCGCTGTGAGTTAAACCACAGAGCCCTAGGGCTTGCTGATCAGAAGAATGGCGGTTCGAAACCCTGCGACGGGGTGAGCTCCACAGCAGCAAAGGAGGAAGAGGAAGGAGCAGCCCAAAGGGCTGCTTTGGGCTGCTCGTTCCTCCTCTACCACAGTGGCAAAGGCAAACCGGCTTATACTTGAGTCAATAAGCTTTCCCACATTTTTGTAGGGAAATTAGGTGCCTCGGCTTATATTTGGGTCGACTTATACTCGAGTATATGCGGTAAGTAAATTGAACAAGCAAATTATGTAAGTTATGTAATTTTGCCATAGTGGACAACAAGACAAATATATATATATATATTTTTTGCAGAAGACAAATTGCTATGGAACAGAAACAGCACTGCAAGTAATGAATACAGGGCAAGAGAAAAAACAATTCTTTCTTATATCTTTAGTCTCCAGTGGAATTAAGGCACAGCAAGGCAGGAGAGTCTTATTATTAGTTTAGTTAATTAAAAGGTATGGAGTCCAGTGAATCAGTTCACCTGCACAACATCACTATCTGTGTTTTTTGATGGGGTTTCTGCAGCAGCTGCAAGATTTTGTGGCAAAAGACATCCCTGAGCCCTTGTGTTCACTTCCTCTTCACCAAGCAAAGCCACTTCCACCCTGACGAGGAGGTGGGGTTGCGGGCAGTCACGGCCCTTCACCTGCCCCGCAGTTTGAAGGGTATTCTGTTAAAGGTTTCCGGGGGTGTGGCCCTGTCTGAAGCCTAGGGAGGTTAGGGCCTAAGGCACGCCCCTATTGATGACCCCAGGGGGAGTTCCTAGTTGATGTGCAACACAAGGCTCCTTGGCTGGTGGTTAACCCTTCCCAGACTCCCAGCACACGGGCTGGGGTCGGATATAGTCGGTTAGGATCCAATGCCTAAGCCAATACCGCTCAACATCTGTAACCAATAAAGTTGTGGCCTTTTCCACCCATTAACCTTATATATTGTGTCATGTGTCATTTATTTCCCACAGAGAGGACGGGACATAGCCACCCAACCCTTCAAGCCCTGTGCATTTCTTTTACTTTCTTTGTTCTCTTCATTCCTTATATTTATCTGTTTTGCATGTTCTTCCACTGGCTGTTGCAGAGGGGCTCACCTCATGTTTGGGACTCTAAAGGTATACTCTAAAGGTATAATTGTTGTACTGTATTTAATTTCAAACAAAGATATGAATGGAGCTTTCAGGGCCCTGGAAATTACACTGCAATTCTATACCTTGGAAGTAAGTCCTGTTGAACTCAATGGGACTTACCCCTGGGTATACCTGTATAGAACTGTGCTGTTCTCATTTCAGATCTGTTGTCCATATCCAAAGCTACAGCTCTACTGGAGCAATGGGCTTCTGTGCATGCAGCAAAACTTCTCCTCCTCCCCCTGTCCCCTCCAGCTCCCTTCCCCATTCCTCAAAACCAGCTCCAGAGGATGTGGGGGGGACCCCCTCTGGAGCAGATATTAGGGCCATCTATGGGGAAGAGAGGAAACAGAAGTCCAATTGTTTCAGCTAAACTAGGCATGAAGAGCATTAGATGCAACCCTGTATTCAAACACTGATGTTCAAATAGATTTCTAGAACCCAAACCCTCCCTTCCACACATGAATTGTCCGGCTTTTATGCCTATCAAAGTTTGCATTCTCCGGTGTTGATTTTACCACCGAATAATAACTGTCAAGTGAGATTTCTGTCTATTGCCTTCTACCTTCCAAATACTGAGCAGTGCAATGCAAAAACAGAGGAGCACGTCAAACCAAGTGTCAAAACCTGTCAGCTTTCAGGGAGGCTTCATCTGTGTTCCATGCACCACTTTGGGACGGATAATATTCCCTGGCATTTGGAATGACAATCATTTGACTTTGTCACTACTGCTTGGGCTTAAGAAGTAAATATGAAAATGAAAATGAAAAGGACCAGCATGCCCTCCCATTATCTCGGGATGAGTTATCTGCAAGTGTTTATAGAAAACACAGTATCATCATGTGGATTTAGTTCCTGCATTACAAATCATTACAGCTGTCACCCTTTGTGGTCAAATCAATTAAGCCTTAACTCACTGCTGGAAAACTTACTGATTCTCTCTCTCTCTCTCTCTCTCTCTCTCTCTCTCTCTCACACACACACACACACACACACACACACACATCCCTATGAGCCTCCAGCTCTAACTTTTAAAGTTACTCATATTGTGGGGGATTTTGCTCTTGTCAAGGAGAGTCTACTTATCCTTAGGAAAACTAGAATAAACTATGGGTAATAAGTATGGAGCCACCATTATGTCATAAATGCCAGGCAGTCTGTGACTGCATCAGAGGAGAAGATTGACCTGACTCCATCCATCTGGGAAATATTCCCACAGCTGATGTGAGCCTACCAAGTGTGTCACCTCCCCTCCTGAAAGTAGTCATCAAAACTGCCAGGTTACATATTGGGAATAGCCAGAGAAGATGAGCATGGCAGAACACTCCATGCCATCTATTTGTTGTAGGCTTTCCAGGAGTTCGATGCCTGTGTGTGAGAACATTGTTATCAATCATGCAGTGTCAGAACTTGAACTTGCAGTGGGATCTCCAGGTAGGAGTCACCCTGCTCACCATCACTTTGCTCTGGTCTGACTAAAGCAGAAGTAGGGAACCTGTTGCCCACCATATATCGTTAGACTCTTATCATCTCTGACCACTGGTGACCAAGGCTGATGGAAGTTGAAGCCCATGAACATCTGGAAGGCCAAAGGTCCCCACCTCTGAACTGAAGGAAGGTACTAATTGGAGACCATCCAAGACCATGGACTCCTTTTTAAAATAGGCAATGGGCAAAAATCCTTGATGATGAAAAGCTTCCTAGTCAGTCTTCCTCACTGCTTTGAGCAACAAGAAAGTTCTGCACCTACATTCCTGATTATAGACTGCTTTTGCCTTTCTGGCTCATAGACAGCAGTTGTCCTTGTTGCTGATTAAATTTCTATCCTGCCCTTCCTCCTAAAGGAGCTCAGAGCAGTAAACATCAAAAAGAAAAATAATAACAAAGCTAAAATAATAGTAATTGCAGAGTCCCCTACAAAAAGGGATTGATTGTTAAACCACTCTGTAAATTGCAGCTCTGGGAGGGGAATAGGTGCTTCCTAAGAACTCTCAGAATCCTTAAACTACAGCTCCCATAATTCTTTGGGGGAAGTCATGTCTGTTTAAAGTGGTAACGTATGGCGAGTATGGCCTTGTACATATCCAATCTGAATGTTGTTCTCTGGAAGGGGGGGGGGGGCGTTCTTTCTGATTATACAATTTCAAAATAGCAAACATGTGACGTTCTTGTGTACTTCAGCTTTACCTTAAGCCCTGGGAACATTGATTTCCTGTACCTTTAGTTCAGTCAAGCTGTCAGCTTGATTCCAAAAGAATGGAGGGTTGAGAGGGATTTATAGCTAGTAGTTTAATTATTGGTGGAAGGGTTGATATCAACACTTGAGATGAAAGCTGAATCCCTCCCCCTCCCCCTCCCACAAACTGAAAGCCATCAACCCATTTCTGCTGAAATCTACCGGGTTGCTGTTTCACCTTAATGAGAAAAGGCTCAAGTTCCAAATCTCCCCTTCTGCTCCTTGAAAGAGGAAATCGAAGTTCATTCTGCTGGTTTCATTTCCTCTGACTTGTTCCTCCTCTCTTGTTCCTGCTTCTCAATGGGTCATTACAGGCACATTACTGAGTTGGCTGCACAAAGGCACCAATGACTTTCTGCATCTGGGGGGCTTTGTGCTACCCTACAGCTCCTCTACATTGAGCTTGTGTTGCATCTGTGCATTTAAATTTTATGATAGACTGGCATCTCTCAGGCAGGCTGGCAATTTATGCCATCACAAGACAAAACAGCCTTCAGGCTGACTTTCTAGCATTTCATCTTTCTCCCATAAAGAATAATAGAGTTGGAAGGCACCTTAAGGGTCATCTAGTCAAACCCCCTGTGATGCAGGAATATCAACTAAAGCATCCATGTTTTGCATTTCCCTGTGAAATGAGTGGGCGAAAGCAACTGATCCACCCAGTATTTATAAGCCGCTGTTGTTACTATGCTTGCTCAGGAGATGTGTCTCTAAACATGTCTGTAAATTACTTCTCTGTGTTCAGGGACTAAGCGCCCTTGGAACACAAATGGATGCAGGAATTCAGTTCAAATTGTATCCTAAGGGAACATTTTCCCAATGCAACCCTGGCTGCATTTCATACTGTCAGTTTGGTGAGTTCGTCAAGTATTATAGCACTCGCCAACATGCATGTGAGCCAAGCATGGTTCATGTCATTTAGTTTGGAGAGAGGAGTGCCCTCACCTGGTACTCAAGGAAACAACATAGACAGGTCAGAGCTTTTCCAAGTAAGGAGAGGTTTGAAAAGAATATAATAAACAGGAGGTAAATTAATAATGAGGTCTCCTAGGGAAAGAGAGAGAGAGAGAAGTGGACCTGCACAGCACAAGTTTTGTCTTCGGAGGAGGAAGGAGGGAGAAAACAGAATACAGCAGAATTTACTAAAACAGGCAGGAAAAACCTTTGATAGAGGTACAAAGACATTATCATCAATCCTTCTTAATCATTCTGTCTGGGATCTGAAGAAGTGGACAGTGATTCATGGGGAGCAACCTGGAACCTCTAAACTTAAGACAGGTCTACTGGCAAAATTAATACAGGACTTAGGAAAACTTTGGAGACTGAGAAGGGGAGGAGGCAATCAGGATGGGATGGAGAGCTTGGGGAAATCTGGCGTAACAAAGCAGTTATAGGGTCTGGTGAACCAAAGCTTACAAAAGAATTGAATGGCCCTGGGCAGGTAAGTCTCAGGTGTACAAGGGAACAGCTATTGTGTTTTGATTGGTTATCAAAAAGAGAGGAATCTTACAGCAGGTGTAGTACTTTATATACTTGCTTTTGTTTTTAGGGCTCAAGGAAGACCACTTTTGTTATGTATTGAAGTTCTCACCCTAGGCCACTAGGGGTATTGTGTATATAGTTTCACTCTGCCTACCGTGGCTGTAGTTCCCACTCAGGTCCGCACATGCAAATGAAGGATTGAGGGTGCAGTTCACGGATTGGGTAGCTAGAGAGAATTATTACTGTTGCATGTTACTGAGTACTATATAAGCAGGCTGGCTCAGCCCTTCAGTTCAGTTCTCTTCCAGCCTGAGAATAAAGAGAGCTGCTTGGAGAATCACTGTGTTGTCTGCTATGTCCACCCACTATTTAATAACTTTAATCTCTGGAGAGGCAATGATCAAATACTGGGGAGGTGTTCACGAAGGAAATACAGTGGTACCTCTGGTTACGTATTTAATTTGTTCCGGAGGTCCGTTCTTAACCTGAAACTGTTCTTAACCTGAAGCACCACTTTAGCTAATGGGACCTCCTGAAGCGTTATTTCTGGGTTAACGGATTCTGTAACCTGAAGCGTATGTAACCCGAGGTACCACTGTATACACATTATTGAAACAACATTTGCACCACATTTTTTCCAGTCATTTCCAATTGGTGTTCCTAGATCAATACAGAAGAGTTAGCAGAGTAATTAGAGAAAATATTATTAAAAACATAGCTACACGCTCAGACTGAGTAAAAAACACTAACCCCAAAATCCAAAGTATCAATTGAAACAACGGCAGGTTTCCAGAATGCATTGATTGAAGTGCAGAGAGAATAAGTAATCTGGTTCATCACATACATGGATTACTAGGATCAGCGCCATAAATATCTTAATTCAGAATAATTACTCTTAATCTGATTTAGGCTGTGATCTGAAGCATATTTACTTTGAAGTAACTCCTTATTTAACACAAAGATTTGGACAGTATTATTATCCCTAATGGATATCAGTGGATAAGCAGTCTGGGAATAATGTTATGCGGCTCTTAACATGTCTGGAGGAAAATATCTCTCTAAAAGGCTATCATTATTGATTCTACAATTCTACAGGGATGTGGGTGGCGCTGTGGGTTAAACCACAGAGCCTAGGGCTTGCCAATTAGAAGGTCAGCAGTTCGAATCCCTGCCATGGAGTGAGCTCCCGTTGCTCGGTCCCTGCTCCTGCCAACCTAGCAGTTCAAAAGCACATCAAAGTGCAAGTAGATAAATAGGTACCGCTCCAGCGGGAAGGTAAACGCGTTTCCGTGCGCTGCTCTGGTTCGCCAGAAGCGGCATAGTCATGCTGGCCACATGACCTAGAAGCTGTACACCAGCTCCCTTGGCCAATAAAGTGAGATGAGTGCCGCAACCCCAGAGTCGTCCGTGACTGGACCTAATGGTCAGGGGGCCCTTTACCTTTACAATTCTACAATTAAGCTAGGCCTGTGTCTAGCTTAAAATAATGGTGACTGCTTTCTGTTAAAGGCTACTGTAATTTGTTATTTGGAATGCTTAGAATCAGATCATACACTGCATTAAGAGTGTGCCTCATCGCATATTCCAAGTGCTTCAGTACTTCTTACAGCAACCTTTCAAAGGGAGGGGAATGCTTTATATCGCTGCACTGCAGATTTGTATTAAACTCCCCCCCCATCCTTCCTCTCAAAGGAACTCAAGTTGGCAATGGGGCAATGTATGTGGGCTGAGGGGTAGAGAACATTACTACTAAGACCCCCTGATATTATTTATTAAAAACGATTTAAGAGTTCAAACTGTCCCATGGTTTCAGTTTGTTACTTATGTGATACGTTTCATTGGAAGGGTGGTTTGAATACAATATCTAGGACGTATAATGAAGACATCAGGATGATAAAACATAATGCTAAAGTAACCACATAGGGAATCAGCCACCATGTTCACAAGTCAGCTGAGTAAAAGACTAACCTCCAATGAATAATTACAGTTAAAACTGCCCCCAAAAATCTTTTTAAAGCAAACTCAGTATGTCTTCCAAGCTCTTCTAAAAGCTTGCAGTAATGGGGACAGACAACATCTTCCACAAACGTGGGTCCACTGCCCCCCAAAAGTCTCTCCCTTATGCCTGCCAGCCGGCCTTGTTGCTCTTCATGATTATAGCCAATCATGAAGTCCCTTGGGAATACAATGAAATTAGTAAAAAAAAAAAAAAAATCATGAAAATGATACCTCCTCAACCAATCAGATGCATGCAGTTGTGAACTATAACTGTTCTTCTCTGAAGCATGCCTTTCTTTAGTCAACCAGCAATATCAACATGTCTGTGGGATTCTGATGTTTATCACTACTATACTTTTTATTTTTCTAATGCTTCCCTCCTTCCTTTTTTGTGATGCAGGGTGTTTGGGTTTGGGTTTTTTCAAAACTAGTTTTAGAAAAGTGAAACAACCTTTTCCCTAGCAGCATAATAACAGTGGGTGGTGTTCAACAGTATTACTCAGTTTACACCCATTGAAATTAATGTACCTAAGTGAAACTGAGTTGAATGCCCACTCAATATAGTTAATTAAGGAAGAACATTGGTTTATAAACTAGGTTTGGAGAAAGCAGTATAGCACACAAAGTAAATTAAGGAATTGGAGAACCGGCAATACTGAGATGGAAAAGGGTACAATAATTAGCAATTGTTCTATGGGGAAAAAATAGGAAGAGCTCTTTGACATTGCAAACATTTTCTTTTCAAGCTGAAAAAATGGTATCGAGGAAAACAATGGCATTGGTGTATTATCTTACAAGTATCAACGCTGATGTAATTTCATAATTCTTATCTGTCTGCGTAACTTGCCAAGCAGTTGTGAGTTCTTCCCAAATACTGTACAAGTGATTTTTGTGTGTACCCATATATACTTTGCATCTAACCCTCTACCGGTAACTATGCACTTATGTGTTTCGGTATGCTTTTGATAATGCACACAAAAGCCCAGTGTCAGTATAGTATTTAATTTTTTAAAACCCCAAAGAGTCCAAGATGCAACAAGATGTGAGACACCTTGATCCCATCTCCAGTGGCTCTCTTGGCCCTGCCACCACTTAGCTGCCCGGCTACCTGAGAGATCTCATGCTCAGCAGCCTCCATATGACTTCTCCCAGCAGAGGAGCACATGGAAAAGGGTTCCAGATAATCAACATAAGTTTTAATGACCAATAACTAAAGATCTCAACATTCTGTATATTTTGCATCAAATTATGGTTTATGTTCAAACAAAGAAATGATAACTACCCAAGTTTTGTCATTTCCCTTTTTCCCTAAAATATTCTTTTCTTAGCCATTTTGGATGTTCCAGCAGATTCCCCCCCCCCAAGCATAGCTGTCAAGCCTCCCTGCTGTTTCCCAATGCTATAATAAGAGAATTTCCCACAAAAAAGGATAAGGTTGACAGCTATGCTCCCAAGTCCCAAGGCACATAGATGAGTATGCATTACAAAAGCTTTCCAATTACTTCAAAAAACAATTATCAAAAGTGAGATCCATTTACCTCTCAGGTTATAGCATACTACCCATCTCTTGCTGCAGCATGTAGTCTTCAATGGTTCTTTGTAATGTAAATGTAAATGTAGTAGCTGACTGGGGTGGTCCATTGAGGCATCTTTTCAACAGAGAAGTTTTTTTTCTTGGGAGCCAGCATGGTGCAGTGGTTAAGAGCGGTGGACTCATAATCTGGTGAACCGGGTTCGCTTCCCCACTCCTCTGTATGCAGCTGCTGGGTGACCTTGGGCTAGTCACACTTCTCTGAAGTCTCTCAGCCTCACTCACCTCATAGAGTGTTTGTTGTGGGGGAGGAAGGGAAAGGAGATTGTTAGCCGCTTTGAGACTCCTTAAAGGGAGTGAAAGGTGGGATATCAAGTCCAAGCTCCTCCTCCTCCTCCTCCTCCTCCTCCGCATACCAGAAAAGAGATGCTGAGATGACCAGGCCACATAAATTTGCAATATGAATTCTGACACCTTCAGGCAGATAAAATCTTGAACTGTACGCACCCTCGACCATATTCAGCCTGCAGAATAAAACAGATGCGTTAGTGAGAGCTGGGATAAACAGTGATTTAGTTCATAGGTACAGCACATTTTAGTCTAAATTAAACTTTAATTAAATTACCTCGTAGTCTTGATAATATTCAATGTAATATACCTAGCAAGGGGGGGAGTGCAACAAGTCCTAATTAAATGTGATCCCTTGCTCTTATTATTCCACATTAATTAAGTCAAGTAGTGCTTCGGGTCTGGAGAACATAAGCCATGAATAAAGTATAGGACAGAAAATTTAAAAGCAAAAATACACTGATGAGGCAAATCTGCAGGGCACTTTGTTTCCTCCTTTGTCAGAATAAATTCCTTTGGTTCTTCACCATGTTGAGTCATGACACTGATCCGTGGTTTGCATTTCAGGCATGAACAAAAGGGCACTACTAGGGATTACTCGGTTTAAGTATTATCAAGACAAGTCACAAAATTCTTCTCAGCTGCAAGGCAGGAGCAGCCCCCGCCTCCACATGTGTCATAAGAGAGCAGAAGGTAGGGCAAACTGCTCCAGGTGGTTTAGGTGAGCAAATCAAGTGATGCATCACAGCACAGGCAAACAGCTCAAAGGATGGTTGGGGCTTAACCAGATAATATGAGAAAAATGAAGCTGCTTCTCACTCATTGTCTCTCTCATAATCTCATTGCATTTAGCTAGATATTACATTCTTTGCAAATCACAGTGTGATGTCATTGTGCAATTACTCATCCTTTCCCTGCTTTCAGCTGTTGATATGAATCCATGCATAGCGTGACAATGTTAGGTCATGCATTGTGCTTCCCTAGACCACCTAGAAGAAAAGCAAGCCTCACTTCCTCCCTTTCTAGGGAGATGATAGTGATTCATTACCCTGGGGGCCTGTGACAACATAGAAAATACAATCCATACCATAATTATAACATCTATACATAAATCTGTAACCCCAAAACATTTGACTTGACGCCCAAAGGCACTGTCCTCCAGTTTCTCCCGAGACAGATGGATGCCAACAACAACAAATTCAAAACAGATACACAAACAATACGTCTGTGTCTCAAAAGGTGAACGGGTATGTCATCATTATGCACACACCAGCATTTATCCCTAGATAGTAATGGCAGAATTTGGCTCACCTTGTCATAAAGTAGCAAAGGGAGCAAGACTCCATTCATCACTCAACCTGTGTCCCATGAAGATGACTGCGGAAAGAGTTTTCTAATGTCCTAGTGATGGAGACTAGCAATCTGTGAAATTTATTATTTATATAGCATCCTTCAGAGATGCACAGAACAGCTGGAACATTAAGCCAAGACTTTCAATTTGAAGTGCATCCACTATACATATAAGTGCACTATACATAGCGGTTTGCCGGCACCGGCGCTCCAGCGCCATACGGATGGTGCCGGAATCCTCTGCTCATGGCTGCAGCCGCAAATGGAGGATCCTCAGCATGCAGCTGTAGCGGGGGCGGGGGGATCCCACCGCCATCCGTACAGCGCTCAAGCAGTGCCGGCAGCAAACCGCTATGTGCAGTGCATGTGCGGCATCGTTACGTACAACACATGCGTGCGACACTGCACATGCGCTGTACATAGCATTTTGCCGCCATCGCTGGGATCCTCTGCTCATGGCCACAGCCACAAATGGAGGATCCTCCACATGCAGCTGCGGCGGCACGATGGGTGCCTTCTTGTCAACCCCCCAGACATGGCACCCGGGGCAATCCGCCCCCTGCACTCCCGTTGCAATGCCACTGCATCCACAGCATCAATAAGATTGCATGACTCAAAGCTACTTAGAGCAAGAGCTACCAGTGCCATGCCTGTGGGTGCCAAGGAGCCCTTTATGTCTCCCCCTGGGGCCCACAAAACTCCTGAGCTCTCCCACCACCACCATTACTGCACTTTTGGTCATGAGGTTGTGAGAGTAGTTACCTTTTGTGCTCTTAAAATGTTGATGGAATTAAATAAGGAAGTTAGAAGAGTGATGATCTTTCCAACTTCCTCTTTCAGTTCCATGTATTTTTCAAGATTCAGACTAATTCTCATGGATCTGACATAGATCTGCTGGCAAAAACGAAATTTGTGTGCAAGCACTTCTCTCCTTCTGCCTCTGGGGGGGGGGGGTAAAAGTTGAGTGATGCTCACAACACTTGCTCATAAATCCAAATGTGCCCAAAGGCCTAGAACTTGGCAATTCCTGGTTAGAGATTCTGATGGGACATAATTGGACCGACTGCTTTACAGTTTAAAGCCAGTACTTTGATTTGTGGAGTGAACTGCTTCATTTCGGTTAGCTTTCTTGATATAATTGGGCCAAATATTACTTACTAAAAAGTTGTATAGGCGATGCTGCCCAAATTGGCTTTTAACAGGTGTTCTGATTTGTTTAAAACATTTTAAAGGTATGTTAAACTTTCACAACAATAAGTAGAGTGACAACTGATGGGGGACAGCAATTCATGAGTAACTGGCATTTAAAGAAGAGCAAAAAAATATTTGATTAGGCAATTTAGGCTTTGTTTAAGATGAGCTGCAATGAGATAACCTTCAATTACTTAATATATCATCATTAATTTTAATCAGTCATATTTGTTGCCCCCCCCCCCGTGCTGCAAAAGTCTCAGCTAAAGTCTAATGCAGCATTTGCATCTATGTCTTCATGCACAAGGCTGTCTAATGAAAGTATGTGTCACTTTCTCTTGACACCTCATCAATGAAATGACCCCAGTTGACTTTACTATTAGTATAGCTGTAGCTGAAACAGGCAGCATTCTGATAATTGTATTCTGAATTTCACATTTCAATCTTACACTGACAAGGACGATGTTATCAGATAGCTGCTTTGCATGCTGAAACATTGGAATGGGCTTTTTTAACCTTTCAGAAGAGCTAATGATTTTCATTCCCTCCTATCTTACATTTTCAAATTTGCTGCTAATTATAGTACTATTGATAAAACCTTCTTCTTGACTGTGCGAATTTTATTATAATTGGACCAACTGGATGTTGATCAACTATGGCAGATACTGAATTGAGACTCCCAAGTAAGCAATTCTAGAGCTGAAAGAAGATGGTCATATAATCCAGATTTTCCCATCTAGAACGATGGGAATTTGAGCCAAAGCAGAAGTGAAATTAATCGAGTTAATGCAATTCATGTGCATGTTTTTTAAATGTAACTAAAAGCTGGGGGCATGCTGAGCAGCATCGTAGAATCATAGAATTGTAGAGTGGGAAGGGACCATGAGGGTCATCTAGTTCAACCCCCTGCAATGCAGGAATCTTTTTGCCCAACATGGGGCTCGAACCCACAACCCAGGGATTAAGAATCTCATGCTCTACCAGCTGAGCTATGATACAAAAAGTTAGTTGAATTCCACCCTAAATCTACACTTCTTTATTGTCCTATTCAGAAGTTTTACTCACTTGGTTTGCTAATGTGAGGGGAGGTCATGGATGCCCTGAGTGACTGGACCCCTGCCACCTTGAATGCTGACTAGCCCCACCCCCAAACCCCCTTATTTGATCAGCTGTGCTGTTCCAATATATTCAGATAGTACTACACATTGTGTAAAAGTGGGTGGCGCTGTGGTCTAAACCACTGAGGCTCTTGGGCTTGCCTATCAGAAGGTTGGCGGTTCGAATCCCCATGACGGCGTGAGCTCCTGTTGCTCTGTCCCAGCTCCTGTCAACCTAGCAGTTTAAAAGCATGTCAGTGTAAGTAGATAAATACCGGTAGGTACCACTGCAGCAGAAGTAAATTGCAATTCCGTACGCTCTGGTTTCTGTCATGGTGTTCCATTATGCCAGAAGCGGTTTAGTCCTGCTGGCCACATAACCCGGAAAGCTGTCTGTGGACAAACGCCGGCTCCCTCAGCCTGAAAGTGAGATGAGCGCACAACCCCATAGTCACCTTTGACTGGACTTAACCATCCAGGGGTCCTTACACATTGTGTGCTTTTAAAATAAAAATCTTCCATTTTAATGTAAAGTACTGTAGATCCTCAAAGTTTAACTATATTGTTATGAGTTTGAGGGAATCCATTACTGTAGTGGACAAGCAAGTTTATTGGTGAGTTTATGGCCCCTAAGTATGGGGTGTTAGTATAAGGAAATAAGTTGCTCTGTGCCAGAGGGCAAACAGGTGGACTCCCCTCCCTCACCTGGCTAGGAGTGAGAAGAACAATAGCCAGAGCATGTGAGAGAAAAGAGTGAGAGCCATGCTTGATTTGTGCTTGAATCCAAAATTACGGGAGAAGCAAGACCTTCTGGGTTGTTAATGCTGTGAGCCCCTCCATCATAGGCTCAGGTTGTATATGTCAAGAAACCATATATCAGAAAGACACTGCAGTCTCTGCTGTCCCTCATTCCAATGAAACTGAACCCTGATAAGTACCTGGAATCCCTGGAATTTTGCACTGCTCAGAGACTGGGTTGGTGTGCAACAATATATCTGATATGTTTGTTAGAAAATACATGTTGGAGCAAATTCCCAACCCTAGCAATGCACCTAACCCAAGGCATGTTTCATTTTCTGTGACTGTAAATGTAGTCAATACAATAACTAGCAGCAATAGATGCTTAACAAGAGTTAAATTCCTAAAGTTGCCTTTCTTCTAATGGAAATACATTGCATTTCATTTATTCCCCTTCTGAGATGGGAGGAGATGGTTATGTAAGCAAGTGTTTCTGAAATGCCAGCAGATACCAACTGGCTTGACTGAGAAATGTTTTATGCGGAGTGGGAATAAAACAATTGGATTATTATGTTTTGTGAGCCTAATGGATCCCCCCCAACTGGGAGCTTTTAATCCCAGGAACAGAGAAATAAGGTGTTACCTGTGAAATTGATGTTATGTTTGTTATAGCATATTCCCAGGAAGGAGAAGAGGGAAACAAAAAAGACATGTTTACATTTCTGCAATAGATTATATAACTGATTGTACTTGCATTGTCTTACATTGTCCTACTGGAGCTGTTTTTATTGGAGGATTATCCTTAATCATGTCGTTGAGAAGCACCATGCAACAAGTGTATAATAAATATACACCCAAGATATGTGTTTCTCATCAACATGATGAAAGATCTAATCATCTAATCATTAGGATACTGCAAGTGCAATTCAATGTTTAAAATGATTTCCCTTTTTCTATAAACTATAACAAATGCAATATAAATTCCACAAGTGATAAATGTATTACGGGTGGGCATTCATTGGAGACAGGGAAAGGAGAACTCTGCTGCAGAAACATGCTGGTAGCAGAGCACATGAACTGCACGCTTGACCTAACAAAACAGAAGGTAGATTCAGGTTTTCAAAAAAAGAAAGTGTGGTTAATACTTCAAAAGCAGGCACCAGGCTTCCCGGGATTTCTTTTCATTTATCTCTGAATATTCAGTAGAAGTCTGTCAAGCCGCTTTAGCTCTGGTGTACAGTGGGTACTGTGCATGCACACGTAAGCACTTATTTTATAAAATATATCTAAAATACAAATTTTAGGCACTATGCACAGACTTACTCTTCATTTGAGATATTGGTGTTGTAAGAAATGGTTTTAAAAGCACGTAGAAATTAATCCAATTAAATAATCAAAGCAACTACATCTAGTTAAAAGTTGTTTGTTTGTTTGTTTTTAGAGCAAAAAGAAAAAGAAATTTAGCCTGATTTAGATAAGAGATACTCTAAGCATGTGTAATTCTGCATTTTAAAAACTCATTTAAATCATAGTGCCATCATGACAACATCAATAAAATGGGATTTGATTCTGCTACCTGATGCTACTTGGAAATAAGTGCCACTTTGTTGTAGAAAAAGAAAATTTATATAATTAAAAGTAAAAATAAGAAAATGGGCCCGTAGCCATGGATGTGACTTCTCTATGCTCAGAATGGTTTGCTGCCTTTTTAAAATGGCATGTGAGAAATTCTCAGACACTACAGGTACCCTTCATCATTGTGTGGCGTATAGTTGTAATTAGTTATTGATTCACATAGCATTGTTCTACATTTGCTGCTACAAAACAAAACTATCGATTTGAATCCACTCAGGATTTTCCTCATGGCGGTTATAAAAACCTATGGGCACATGCCGAAGTAAATGCATATATCCAGATTTTTTTTTTCTCTTATGAGATACTAAATGCCCTTCATAGCTTCCTTCACTGATAGTCAAAAGCTTTGGAATATTTATCCTTCCTCTGCAGAAAGAAGACAGGAGGGATCTGGTTCTTATTAGGAAGAGATGAATAATTGCTTAGAAGTTATGAATGGTCATGGTCACTATCTCCTGACTTAAATGCAGTTTTGTTTTAATTTTAGTGTAGTATTTGGAAAGGCTCTATCATTCTCAATGCCCAGCTTCCAATTTCCAACCTTCTGACCTACACTTGCAATTAAAGTAATGTGTATAGCAGGAATGAGAAAGTCCATGCCCAGGGGCCAAGTGTGGCCTTCTAAGACCTTCAATATTTTCCCTAGGCCATACACCCTCCCCAGACCTCATCCCTTATCAGTCCTGCCCTATGTCCTCCCTGGGTACTTTTGTCTGGCTAAAATGTGATAATACCTCTTGCTTCCTTGGATGGGATGAGGGTGTGTGTGTGTGTGTGTGTGTGTCTCTCTCTCTCTCTCTCTCTCTCTCTCTCTCTGTGTGTGTGTGTGTGTAAGTTCTTCAACACTTCAGGGTCCAGGGCAGTCCTGTTAAGGTGAGCATGTACCACTGTCTCTTTAAGAGGCAGTAGCACCTCTGCCTCGTGAAACAAGGTACTGACCACTTCCTGGACACCCCCCCCCCGCCATCAATCTACCTTGCCCAGCTTTAATAAGCCATGATAGGGAAGGGTCAACAAAGCAGGTGGTCACCGGAACACTTGCAAGCATTTTGTCCACATCCTCAGGCCATGGCAATTGGACCAGATGGTGCTGTAGAACCTCCTCAGGGTTTCCTATAACAGGGGTATTTTCTTTTGTATGAATCTGAACAATTATTATCTTCAAAGTGCTTCATAAAAATGTCACTGCAGGTTTCTTATGACTCACTTAACCCTTCCTGTTGGTCAGGTGTAATGAGCCTACTTGAAATTCGGAACAGCTGTATTGGAGGTGGAAAAGTAGCATTTATTCACCACCATATGACAGGCACTCTCACTCATGTATGATCAGGTTCATTTCAGGATTTTCCCTGCTTGCACTCTCGTCATGCTCACTCTTGCTTCATCACATGCAGTTGCCCAAAATACAAAGGAGCCAATCAGTGATTGGCAGAATCAGCAAGGGCGCTTGGGAGTTATCACACCCAAAATATCTCAGCATTCTGCAGAGCCTCATCAAGTCATGTCAACCAAAAAATTCCCCAGTGCATTCAGGAATCTGCCCAATTCCATAAGTCTCTGAGAGACAATTTCAATAGGTGCCACACAGGGGATTATATCACAGCCATTATATCACAGTTATATCAAACCTCACCAGGGATGATCTGTCCAGGACAACTGGATAATGACCATGCAGCTGGATAATAAACATGCAACTTTTTGACAATGCAATATTACCAAGCAAAATAATTGGGAAGGTTTCCCACATCCATATTATAATCAGAGAGATACATTTGAGTTTCACTGAACACTGCAACTAAGCTGTTATACAATTCTACCTTTGCCATTACTACTGCTTCTAACTATATGCTATTAGTGTTTCGTGATTATTTTAAATAGTTTCTACTGCTTCTTGTGCATAAAACTATATTGCAATAAATACTTTCATCTGTTTTTAGCTTAGTATGTATTCTGGCTATTATTGTACTCAAGAAGCAAACATAAACCTGGATAGAGTTACAGCATTTCTGAAGCAGCTGCATATGTGTTCGAGCTTCCTACCCTTTTTGGTCACATTCAGAACTGTCACGAGCAGGTGCAAGCTACTGGATTTAGGCAAGTTGCTGCTTCAAATGCCAGAGGTATTGTCTGCCCTATTTCTAGTCAGCTCCAGATGAGTCCAATATCTGCTCCAGGTCCTTTGACCACTCCAGCTTAGTGCAAACATTTAAAAAAGAACCCCTCTGTGTTATGAATTAGCCATTTTGCCATTCCAGCTTGCTAGATTTGGAGCTCAGGGAAGTAAATAACCAAAATAATAATAAAATAAAACAACAACAAAATAAAAATAAATCAAACAAAACCTACTAAAACATCTAAAAACAGTTTAGAAGAATGGTTACATATCCTCATAGCTAAAGAAGACCAGGCATTTATTGGCACACACAAAAAAAAAGAAAAAGTGGCTTTGGGAAGAGCCACTTTAACTGCAAGTGGTATTTTTCATATTATTTTTCTCTACTCATGTTCTTCACATGTAGAGCCACCCCCCACTATTAGGCAGAGAGTGTGTGATGGCTGTTTCAGACAGCTGGTGTGGAGGGTCAGAGCGTAAGGTGTTTGGAGTTGTGTGCACACTGCATCCCAGAAGCTAACTGTCTCCAACCGTCTCCCCTCAAATGTGGTGGTTTTGTGGGGAATTAAGATTCAACTGCCGTCCAGTCAGCCTCATTCACCTATTTATTTACATTTATTATCTGATTAGTAAATACTTGGCTAATCTAGAGAGTTGCGTAATTTTAAATTGACTTTGAAATCTGATGCAAGGTTTGGATCTGTTTGTGGGCACCCTAAACACTGAATTCAATAATAATTTAAAACAGATACCGCAGAAGCAAATACTGATATATATCTGTTTTGGCATTATCCTTGCAGAAGATAACAGTACTCTGAGCTAAGCTTGCCAGATGTGATGCAGCTATGAATTACTTTGTGCTGCCTGGCTCTGGTGAGATGCCAATTCTATCTACATAGCCTGGCAATGCAACATAATGTTGTAAGTGTCCTTGCATCATAATTCCAGTTCAGTGGAGCACAAAAGACACTATTGAGTAGGTGGCCACCAGCCAACACCTTTTCCCATGTTCTGAAGTCAGGAATGATTTAGCTCATCATGGTTCAGCATTGCCCTCTCAAGACAGTGGATGGTGCTGAAAGCATCCTCTTGAATTATAAGATTTAATTCTGAATGCTGAATCACTGTTCAGTTGATGATCACCACATGCCTGGGCAGTAGCTATCCTCAATAGTTCCAGTCACAGTACAGTTTAATGCCTTTCTCACTTCATTTCTGTTCTGTATTTGGGAAATTATGGTAACTTAAAACCACTCACTGTTTGGGGGGACTATTGTTGGCATCAAATAATCTTTCAATGATCTATCAGCAACGCTGCTATAATTGCTCATCTGTTCAATTATATCGAGTGGGATTCACCTAATTAGCTCCAGCAGTGGAAGCCCTGTGAAAGGATTTCCTCTTGCTTATTCCCCTCCCCATGCCCTCCAAAATTGGGAGAAGCCCCAGAACAGCACATGGCAGAAGAAGGGGAAGTCATTCTGTCTGGCAAGCAGGAATGCTTGAACAGACAAAACAACTGAAAGAACATGACGTGGAATTCCACCCATTGCTTTCTCTTCTCAATGCCAATGAAAATATATTTTCCCAGCCCTATGGTTGACCTCATCTCATCCCTTCTAGACCCTTCCCCGTGGTCCCGATGATGATTAGTTCTTCCTCGTGATAGCTATTTACACTAAAAATCAATGCACATTTAATGCAACAATGCACTGGGGTGGAGAACCTGCAGCCTTCCAGATGTTGCCGAAATGCAACTCACACAATCTCTGAGCACTGGCCATGCTGGGTGAGGATGATGGAAGTTGGAGTCTAACAACATCTGGATGACTATGGATTCCACACCACTAACATTCATCACATTTCAGCATTAGGAGTATTAAAAGTCACATGATGCAATGGCTGCATGACATCATTGGCTTTAAATGCTGATGAAACACTTAATTGCCCAACTGTCCCTTCTTCCCCATACTGACTGATAAGTTAATAAGAAGCAAATGTCTGAGTGAGGATGGTGCTGATGATCAAATAACTATTGTCAGATTATGATAGGCAGGGAAATTTATATTTGCCTGGTAATTGCATCTAGAACATAAAGGGATAAGCACCTAGTGCTTTAGCCTCATAAGAAACAAAGAAAAAAGAAACTTATGAATATGTGATAGTCTACTTTGATTTAAAGTTGAAACTAAATTAGATGTAAACTTCTTTATTTAAAGCACTTAACCCAACGGATAAGAACTAATAAGTCATTCAGTCATCAAACTCAATTTAATAGATGTGCTTTGTGGCCTTTCTATTACCCCATCAGGTAGGTCTTTTTAAAGAAGAGCTGTGTGGAACTAATGAGTTTTGCATTGCATGAGTTATATCAAACATCTGCTTCCTTTTATTTGCAGAGGTGTTTCAAATTCAAAATGAGGTGCTTTTTTTTTTATAAAGGCAAAGCACTGAATGATTGCTAATATTCCACATTTGTTTAGCACCAAATGCAAGGGTTCGCAAAAGCATTCTCAACAGCCATCACTGTCTCCATCTGCAGCTGCCCTCACAATCTTTAATCTTACACCCTGAACTAATACAAAAAGCAGGTCACAGGAACTTGCTATATGCCAGGTCAGACTCATCTAGCCCAGTCTTGTTTACTCTACCCGAGAGAGGTTCAGCCCGCGCCCAAGTCCAGGGGACATCAGGTCGGCTGATTGGTGCTCCTTCCAGCAGCTGTCCCTGGTGTTCATCCTTGACTGTCCTATGAACATGGCTCTAGGACAGTGCTGCCTGCAAGGGTGCAGGGAGATCGTCGAACCAGAACCTACACAACCACTTGGTTGTAATCGATAAAGTTGTGGCCTAAATTTCTGCCAAAAACCAAACCAAATATTTGACTCTTGTGTGAAATTATTTGGGGAAAGGTAAAAGGTCTAAGGGGACATGGGTGGAGCTGTGGGTTAAACCACAGAGCCTAGGGCTTGCTGATCAGAAGGTCGGCGGTTCGAATCCGCGTGATGGGGTGAACTCCCGTTGCTCGGTCCCAGCTCCTGCCAACCTAGCAGTTCAAAAGCACGTCAAAAGTGCAAGTAGATAAATAGGTACTGCTCCGGCGGGAAGGTAAACAGCGTTTCCGTGTGCTGCTCTGGTTCGCCAGAAGCAGCTTAGTCATGCTGGCCACATGACCTGGAAGTTGTACACCGGCTCCCTCGGCCAGTAACGCAAGATGAGTGCCGCAACCCCAGAGTCGGACACGACTGGACACTAATGGTCAAGGGTCCCTTTACCTTTACCTTTAAAAGGTCTAAACACGCAACAGCCCTTGTAAGTTAGGTCTGAGCTGCAGGATTAAACACAATTACAGAAGACATAAAACAATGTCACAATTGAGCTGCACTGTACTTTTTCATGGTGCGTTCAGCCCCCCCCATCTCTCTGCACTTACTTCATCTCTCAGTCATCCCCCCCCCCTCTCTCTCTCTCTCTCTCTCTCTCTAAATATAGTTTCATTGATTTCCAATATATAACAATTACAAAAGAGAGAGAGAAACAAACAAACAAAACTCACATATCTCTCCCCACTCCGGGACGGATCAATCTAGTTAAATTTGCCCAAATCCAATCTGTGATTTGGGTAGTTGTCAAATTCTTCCAGGTTATCAGAAAAGTTTTTTTTTTTAATAAAAGGATGGAATGTTTCAACAAATTCATCTACATCATTTGTATTATTCAATGCATGTAATCACTGTTAATTTTTTTGATACAGCAATAGACCATTCATTCTGTTAACAAGGAGAGATACACAGATGTTCCGATCCTTTCCAATGCTTCACCACTAGTAGCAGAGAAAATTAATTAGTTCTTTATAACAAAGAAGGTTGCTCTTCTTTAAATTAACCATCCCAAACTTGGGGCACATTCCACATGTTGGCCTATAATATAACTTATTTCTGTAAACACTGCCAGAAAGGCTTTATAAGTTCTCTTTCTTCACGCCATTCTACAATCTCCTCCCCCATCCTTCCTCCAAGGAGCTCAGAGCAGGGCAAATAGCTTTCTCACACACATACTATTTAAGGAAGTGTGCCTGATTGGTTAATTAATTAATTAATTAATAAGAAGATCCATGGACGCATCGGTTGCCATCATATTGTCAACTACTGAACTCTACTGTGTGTCTTCTAAATGCTACTGAATGTGTACTTCCAAACACTGTCAAATGCTAACAATCTTGTTTGCTGCTTGTCAAACACTATTGCATTTCATCTGGTCAGCACCGTCAAATAATGTGTATTGAAGAATGAAATATGTGACTTCTGAGCAGTAGTGCCTTTGCTTTGGAGCTTCCTTCTCAGGAACGGCTGAAAGACAAATTTCTTCCTCAACTTCTGCAAGGAAGTTTTTAATCATAGAAAGCCTGTGGAGGATGATCTGATGTATTTAACTGGTTCAGTAGGCCCACAATTTACACTTATTTGTTTCTTAAATTATTGCAGCTTTGGGTGGATTTCAGATAGATAGATAGATAGATAGATAGATAGATAGATAGATAGATAGATAGATAGATAGGGGGCGGGAGACTTACTGAGCTTACTGAGCTCTGGAAGCTCTTGTGAGATCTCATGGGGCCATCTGAAGAATTTTTCTTTGTAGAAACAGCCCTGTGCCTTGCTTACAGGGCTCTGGGAAGGCCACACAAGGCCCCTGGGAGGCTCCCACAAGATCTTACAAGATCTTAAGTGGTGGGGGTGGTTCCAGGGGTTTTGCACAAGGACCCCTGGGATGTAACCCCAGCATCTGTTGTGGGTCTACTGTATTATCATATGATGCTCATTATATATTGTTGAATTTCAATGGGTTGTAATTAGTAGAAACCACCCCAAACTGGTGCCCTCTGGATGTTCAATCTCCTTCCCATTAGCCCCAGTCATTCTCCCATCATGGCATGATTGAATTATGGGAGTTATAGTCAAACAACACCTGGACAGACAATATCACTGGATGCCACATATGTTCATTCAATATGGAATGCCCGAAACCCAACATTTGTAGGCATGGACATGCTTGCCTTAGGTGTGGGGCATATTCATTTCAGGCCTAGTAAGTCTGCAGTACCTCTGTTACATCTGGTGAGGAAAATGTGTACCTAATTACAGATTCTTGATATAACTTGTATTTCTTAGTTCTACAAAAGAAAAAATAAATCTACGGACAGATTTCGATATCACTAATAAAATGCCATTGGTGTTCTAACTCCTGCTGTGAATAAGATAGTTTTGTTAAATTTCACCAAGGGACAGTTTACTACAAGTGATAGGAATGATTGAGTTGTTTTTTAATGACTTGTCACTGCTAGCCTACAGTAGGAGTTGTCGGTAGTCACCTTTTAATCTTCAGAACACCACTCTTCTCTCTCCATTGCTCAGCTGCCTAGAGTTTATAACTTGTGAGCTGCATCCTGAATAATTGCTGGCATACATGAACACCCAGGGTACAGCTCAAACACATTACGGCTTTTCCATTTGGGGACAAAATCTCTACAACTCAGAGCAGTCAAGAATGAAGTGGAATGAGTTTAGTGATATTATCTCAGCCCTTAAGGGACAGCAGTTCACGAAGTCATAAGAAAACAATTTCATAGTTATCAGCAGGTTCCAACTTGGGGGGAGAACCAGCACTGTGACTGCATAGAAATGGAACCGTTTCTGATCTTTTTGTATAGCAATTAGGAACATCTGCAAAATGGCAGGAAAGCCACAGAGATATAGCAAGTGAACCTGACCTCAATGTGACAAATAAATATACCCCTTGCCCGACAGGAAGAATAAAAGAAATCCTTGAGTATTAGCTGGCTTTAGTTCACTCCTTTCTTACTCAGCCACCAAAAAAACCAAACCATAACATAGGATCATACATATTTGCCATATTTCTTTAAAAAAAACCCTAACAGCTCCAGATTGTAAATTTGTGTGCATATTTTCTGTGTTGCTGAGAAACACATATGGGTATGAATTAATCATATTTTGACTACAAAAAGAGCATGAACAATGTTAATATATCTGTAGAAACAGCTTGTCTTTTATATAATTATCTGAGTGCAAAATAGAAAGCCATTTAAAGTTGGAAAAGTCAGAACAGATAAAAAAAGGACTTATTCATGCAGTGCACAACCTATGGGACTTGTTCCCACAGGAGGCAGTAATGCCCCCCCTCCAATTTGATGGCTTTGAAAGAGGATTAGATGAATTAATGGGATATAAGGCTATCACCAGCTTCTAGCCACAATGGCCATGTTCTACCTGCACTGTTGGATACAGTATGCTTTTGAATATCAGTTCTTAGAAATGGCAGGATGGAGAGTGCTATTGAGCTGAGGTCCTCCTTGCATGCTTCCCACTCTCTTGCCCCCCCCCCAAAAAAAAATTAAAGGGAAAAAACTGGATGTACATTTCCAAAATATGATAAAAAACAAATAAAATAAAACCTACATACAGCAACAGTGTTTTGTGTTGTGTAGGCTCCTATGGTGTATGTAATGGGCCCCACCTGCTAGTCTGCTCCCTAAAATATCACTGGTTTGCTCATTTCTATATATAGGGTGCCTACATTCTGCATGGACTGGTTGCATGCCAACATGTAGCACACAGCTGCAGACTGCAGTGCAGCACAGTTGAATGCAGGTCAAGCTGTTGTACCTGTTATCTAATATTAAAGAGTGCTTGTAGACTGATGATCAGGCAGCATAGACTAAGGGTGTGAGTCTTATGCCTGCTGATTGAGTTCATGTAATACATAATTTATTTATTTTGATCCCATTATGGCTTTAAATACCTATTAGGTCCATAAATTACCATGTAGCATATATTCAATACAAAAAACAGCAACAATAAGTAGTTTAGGGCCTCATCAAACCTAAATCCGGCCCTGGACACCAGACTTCTGGGTGAGGAGGGAGGCCAAAAGGGGGGGAATTGTTGTTTGACGTGATTTTGGGACTAGGAGGAGGTTGAGATTTTGTTTATTTTTTAAAAAAATGTTATTTAATGGGTCCAATTATTGCTTTGTTTCTTAGCTGAGTATTCTTTTTAAATGGATGCTATGTTACAGGAAATATCAATGCATTAATGAATTATATTATTTTCCTCACTCCCCCCCCCCAATGTACTGTATATCTTTTCCCCCCTTTTTTGCTGTCACTTGGAGACCTTTGGGCAACTAATAAGTCTAATGAATGAATGAAATGAAATGAATGTTCCAGCAGGCTATTCCTATGTTCTTATCTTCAGTTTACAAGTTGAAACCTACCATTGGGAAACCCAGCCAGATGGGCGGGGCAGGCATAAATAAATTGGGACCTGCTACTTCTCAACTGGAGTTGAGGCTCCAGTACTTTGGCCACCTCATGAGAAGAGAAGACTCCCTAGAAAAGACCCTGATCTTGGGAAAGATGGAGGGCACAAGGAGAAGGGGACGACAGAGGACGAGATCGTTGGACAGTGTTCTCGAAGCGACTGGCATGAGTCTGACCAAACTGCGGGAGGCAGTGAAAGATAGGCATGCCTGGCGTGCTCTGGTCCATGGGGTCACAAAGAGTCAGACACAACTGAATGACTGAACAACAACAACAACAACTTCTCTTTAGAAAAAACTGCCATGGAGGCCAATCTGGATTGCGACCATGTTGCTTGCGGGGAACTAACCTTCCCCTTCATGCCATTTTTGTTGTTGTTGAGAATCATTCTGAAGCTGCTATTGACCCCAAAGATGCTAAGTACTACAGAAATACATGTAGGGGCACCTCTCTACTCATGGAGTAGCTGTGCTTCCTCTGTGAAAAACAAAGACTAGTCTTGTAAAAAAAGGGGGGGGGGGTTGTAGAAAATGTTGATATCCATTATCATAGCCAAGAATGATCAAAACTCAGCCTTCTCTATTTCCCTGCATTCTGAGCCAGCCATTTCTTTAAGGTAACACTGCAATCGGCTAGCAGAGTGATACGGCAGTGGAGAGGTTGCTTGGAATTAATCATAATTAGTTCTGAATTACTGTACTGTAAACATTGCTGAAATAATTATTAGTGAAAACATTGTGGGAAGTAAAGAACAATGAAAAGGGAGTATGCAATGTAAAGTGGAGCTTATCTGATTCTTATTTTGCAAATTACTCAGCAGTGAAGCAACTTTTGGTATAGTGTTCTGACATTTATGTCCTACGTCTTGGTAGGCTAGAAGTCAGGACACAGAACATGAAAAATATTTGCTGAGTGGCTGCAACCCATAAAATGATCCTTAAAAGAATCCCTTTCTCCCATAAAAGGATATCTTAAAATATATACATTAATTCAGAAGCCAGCCGTTTACATTAAATTTACTATTTGCTTGGTTATAAGGCTGCAGTCCTGGGCTCATGTACTTGGACATAAATCCCATTGAGAAGCCTGAAGCCTTTGCTATCCCCCTACTTTGTTACCTATCTGTACATGAAGGGAATAGTTAGAAAGGCTCCATTTAGGGCATAAGGTCCACAAGCTTCAGTAAGACTCTGAATACGTCTCTTCGTGAATGGCATGAAGAGGAAAGGCTAGGAAAGGCTAAGAACAATGTGAAAAATAAGCAATGTTTTCCAAAAGTATTAGCTGTACCTAGTCTAAAGTCTGAATTAATTTACTATGTGTTTAGTGCAAGGCTAAAAAATCAACATGTTTTTTTCTGGATTATTTCTAGTTTGGGTCACAGGGAGGTTGGTTGTGTGACACTACAAGTATCTGTCTATATTTACAGAGCTATAGTATGAAACCAGTGGTAGGGTGTTGGAAAATAAAGGGGAGAGAATTAGGTATTAAATTGGTGTTTTTAACTGGTGTTTTTAATTGAAGTGATTAGTTTCAACTCACTCTTCATAGATATCTACTCCAAATCCAAGCCTTCTATCTCCCCTTTGTTCACATTATATGCTCCTTCTGAAAATCAGTGATCAATATTACCTTCCTATTGTTTCACACCAGAATGAATGTTGAAACACATCACATAACACATTTGTGATCCCCGGACTTTAGAACATGAGTGAACATGGATGTGAATATCTGGCTGGATCATGAAGCATCATAAATAAAGCAGCATCAGGAAAGGCAGAAGAAACTGCAACTCACATTCCACCACCAGAGGCCAGTAACCCCTACTGGAAAGGTTATAAACAAATGAAACACTTCCCAAAGGATAAGTAACAGAATAGAAATACAGTAGAAATACTTCATTGTCAACTGTACCACTTGTTTACAGTGAGATTAAACAAGCTAATAACAACAGCTTGTTCCTCAAATTTGCCCATCTTGTAGGAACTGGGCTGCCATTCTCCTTGAACCAAGCCTGTTTTCTTAACTCCCCATCTGTGTTTGTCCTCGTTGAATCATTTAACCTATTTTGTCTCGTTCCCCATTATCTAATCATTTTTTACTGCTTAATGTTTCAGTAGCCAACCGTGAAATACTTTGACTTTACAACTAAACTTCTTATCTGTCATTCACCTACTGGAAAATGTAACAAATTGTAATGAAAAACTCTATTCATGTGTATGACGGCACTGAACGCCATATTTTTTTTTCAAAAGAGACCATGAAGGGGCAATATGGATACAAAGAGGCAGTGGAGTCCCACATTCACCCTGGTTCCCAAGGTCATGTGGCTCCTCCCAGCACATCATGCACAAAGGAATAACTTGGTAAGCTCCATGTGTGGAGGTAGAACCCACAGTTCTAAATCATGTGTTTGGGGGGTACATGGGTAGAAAAGGTTCCTCACTTTAGAAGGTTTCCCTCAATGTATGAGATGTTGGGGAGAGCTGTGCCACCTCAGGGGCAGGTCTAAACACACGGCCCCACAGCCTTTGGTTGGCCGTTTGTGCAACCAATGTGTAAAGAGGGCTCATGAGTAGACCCAGTCATCCTCTGTGGACCACTCAAGACTCACAGCATGGATTACAGCCAAGAAAGAATGCACAGAGTCAGCTCCTGGACTAGCAATTGCTAGCCACTCTTAATTGGGCTATGCTGGAGTTGCATCTAATGCTATTCCTACAAAGATCAGACCCATTACAGTCAAAGGATATGGCTGACTTAGGCCTGCTAGTTTCAGTGGGGCTGCTCTGAGAAGGATGTAGTTGGTTACAACCTATATATTTAAAATAAGCAAGCACTGTAACTCAAGTCAGAAAAAAATTAATCACTAATGTGTGTTATAACTATAGGTCTGTTAGCTAACTAATCAACCTACCTAGCCTGCAAATTGAGAAAGACAAATGCTCCATTGTTTCCCTAAGTTGGCTATAAGTCCTGAATGCTGGGTTCTAAAGCTTTCCCTTCATCGGCACTCATTTCTCACCTGTCAAGTTCTTATTTCCTTGTTGTCCCATACAAAAGCTGTGGGAATAGGTTGCAAAAGGATCTCAGTATTTTAAAACAAGTATCCATCACTTTCCTGTAAAATGTGTTCTTAAAATGTTGGTCATTGGCTCTCATTTCTGTTTACCACAATTGCTTTCTACTAATGTTATTACCGAGTCTCCAAGGCAACTGTCTGTCTTGTTGGTCTTTGCTGAGCTACATTAGTTTACATGAAGTCCTCAGTTTTCAATATGTATTGGCATGATCAAAGCACACATAGTTTTCAAATGGGGTATAAATACATCTCCCACTCCCTGCAGAACTGAATGCTTTTTCTACTGTTGCCAACTCATCTGTGTACCATAAACTTTCTTTTCATGAACAAAGGAAAATAAACATAGTCAGACATTTTTAAATGAAATATTGTTCCACAAAGAGAAAATATAATTAGAAATATGGTACATTGGACTCAGCGGTAAGAAATGTTGGGCATTGTGATCGGTGTCCTGAGGAATTCTTCAAAAGTCAAAAGTCGCTTTGTCAATATGACCATTACAAATACTACAAAAGAAAAGGTTCACCTCTGAAAAAGCAGAGAACAAGAGCACTCTTTGAAGGAAGAGATTGTTTAAACTTAAAATTAAACACTGGCTGTCCAATGGAATCTTTTACACACACACCCTGGAACCCCATACACATATGTGCAGGGCTGGCCCAAGACATTTGGGCATATGAGGTGAACCAAAAAAAGGTATCCTCCTCCCCACTAGGGAAGCTCTACATCAGGAGCAAGGGGGGCGGGGCGGAAATAAAGATCAATTTAGGTATCTGCTGCCCCGGGTATCCTGCTGCCTGGGGTAGCTGCCTCCACTCGCCTCAGCCCTGATATGCACACACATCTGTGACATTCTTTGCGGCTTTGTATGGTTCTCATGCCATGGGATAAGTGGCTTTTAAAACCTAAGCAGAAGCTTGCAACGTTGGCTGTAGGAGCTACAGTAGTGAAAACAGCAAATAATAGTCTATACCAGGCATTCCCAAACTCAGTCCTCCAGCTTTTTGGGGACTACAATTCCCATCATCCCTGACCACTGGTCCTGTTAGCTAGGGATGATGGGAGTTGTAGTCCCCAAACAGCTGGAGGGCCAAGTTTGTGGGTGCCTGGTCTATACACTACCTGGTTACCATGAATATACATAAGCTACTCCTTGGTGCTTGGCTAGCTATGGTCAACTTGACTGCTAAGCGCAGGGTTGCCACTTTCAAACAGTGAATATCCAGACAGAAAAGTTGTTCGGCAAAATCGCAAAAAAGCTGTTTTTGAGCTATTTTCATGGGAAATTGATCGCTACCACCCCCTGCATTGCCCTCCAACAGCCTCTAAGAGGCAGCCACCTCTTGCTGCTGCATAAGCAATATAGTGTTTGGTAGACATTTACATTTTCCTCCAGAGGTGAAGGCATCCTATGATGCATATTTACTCAGAATTCAGTCTGCAGTCCTGTACATGCTTTCCTGGAAGCAAGTACCATTGCACAGTGTCAGACTAATTTGTGAACAAAAATAGGGCCCCACTGTATTTAATGGGGTTTACTTCTAAGTAAATGTGCATCGAATTACAGGGTAAATCTACAACACTCTTGCAGCCTCATCTGAGTGTGTGTGTGTGTGTGTGTGTGTGTCCGTGTCCATCTGCATGCACACACAAAACCACACAAACACACACACTGATTGACGATAATACTTAATGCTGTGATTAAGTGGCCTCCAGCCCCCGAAAGCTCAAGCCACAATAAATCTGTTAGTCATTAAGATGTCACAAGACTGTTGTTCTTGCTGATGTTGTTTTCCAGAATGGAAACAAAGATTTGTGCAAATTGCACATATGGCACTGTGATGTACTGTTAATTTTAATCTTGCCCTATTTTGCATTTTTACTCTTTGCATTTCCTCTTAGACTTGAAGTTCAGTATTTAACTTATCATGGCTGTTGGATTCATGTGCTACTTTACGATGACATTTTTAAAAAAAAAAGAATTTTGAACTTTTTTACTATGAATGACAAAGCACTTGTTCTGAATGGAGATCTATGTGTTCACTAGGACCTCTCCACTAGATAAAACTGTATCATGGAAACTTTTTTAAAATCAGTTTTTGGTGATTTTGAATTACTAGTATTATATAGCACTTTTATATAGCACCTTCAGATATATCCCCCAATTTCCTTTTTAATTGGCCAGAAAATTTTCTCTTTTAGAAATATTTAGGCTGGTATTTCACTCAGAGTAGACCCATTGAAATGAATGAACATGACTAGGTTAGGTCCATTAATTTTAATGGGTCTACATTGAATAAAACTTCATTGAATACCACCCCACCGTTCTCAAAAGACATTTCTACTGCAGTGAAATCACAGGTGAATATATTTTGATGCAAGTATGATTAGGACAATTGGGAGATAAATGAAGACACGTATAACTCACTCAGATCTGCATGGCTTTCAACGTGCTCTCATTTATCTCCATTATTTTTAATAGGTGTGTCAAAGGAAAACTGCTACCTCTGACTTGGGCTTTTACCTCTAAGTTTAGCTCCGTAAATTCCAGGAGCAGACACTGTTAAGTGTGATACTGTGTTAGGTGACCATAACATTTGAATTGGCATTCAGGAGCCTAGGCTGTTACAACATCCGTTGCTTTTGTGCAAAGTTACATTTCACATTTGGTCTGCAGAGGTGAAGGATGATCATATTACCTCATTGTGACTCCCGTCTCTCTGTATATAACTCTTCTTGCTAGTGGGGCCTGCTTTGTATGAAAGGATTTCCAAGTTGACAATCTGCTATAAGTTTGGAATACTTAAAAATAAGAAATGACTGTTGGGAAATCTTAAGATTCGGAGTGCTATTTCAGTAACTTGCATTAGCACTTCCTTGTCAAGGTTTGACAGGTAATAAAAATTCAAACTTTTTCATTAAAGATACTGAAATGAGCACTTGCAGGTAAAGGACTTCTCCTAATAGCCCCCTGTTTCCTATTAATGTGTCGTGAGAAAATACTTCAACCAAGAGTGAACGTAATGCTCACTACTCTAGAAGAATATTATTTTATGTTGGTTGGATGAAACTAATGATGTAAGCCTGAAGTTTGGAGACCCATTAGACAGATTTTGTCTGCAATGCACAGTTTTAGACAAGGGCATCAATAAATCATTCAGGACTTAATGTTTAGCTTAATGGTGTAAACATCTACAGCATTTTTCATTATTTCATACAAAGGTGGAGAGTTTCAATTTAATAAGGAGGTGCTGATGAGTTACATTTTCATAAGTAGGCGAAGTGATAAGACACTCACCACTAGCTGTATGGTGGAATACATAGGAAAGGTGTGAAAAGAAAGGAGTTGAGCAAAGCCAACAGTCATATGAGCATAAGGAAAGTTGCCGTCGTGTTACTGGGCCAACATCAAGATTTTACTATTAGTATACAAATGGTGCCACTGCTCCCCACCAGGAGTAGTTTGCTTGAAGGATGACCTTGTCCCATTAATGCTATAACAACAACAACAACAACAACAACACTCCATCCACCTGACTGGGTTGCCCCAGCTACTCTGAGCTGCTTCCAACACATATAAAAACATAATAAAACATGAACATTAAAAACCTCCCCATTGCAGGGCTGCTTTCAGATGTCATCTAAAAGTTGTGTAGTTATTTATCTGATTGACATCTGGTGGAAGGGCATTCCACAGGGAGGGTGCTACTGCCAGGAAGACCCTCCACCAGAAGGCCCTTGGAGCTGGACCTCAGGAAAAAGCAAGGGGTGAGATGGCTAAAAATAGCTTTATCATGTATAATGAGATAAGAATCCAATGTCTTTGTTCAGACCAGGTCTCTCCATGGTTTTAAGTTTGGTAATAAGTTGCAGTTCAGCAACTTCTCTTTCCAGTCTATTTCTGAAATTCTTTTGTAATAAGACAGCTACTTTGAGATCTTGTATAGAATGTCCTGGGAGATTGAACTGTTCTCCTACTGGTTTCTCTGTCTTGTGATTCCCAATGTCAGATTTATGTCCAAACTGTATTCCAAAGGATAAATGTTTTTTCAAAATGTTGCTATTTTTATCCATGTATTATTGATAATTAGTTTATATTATGTGGTTGGCTGGTTTGTTGATTAAGAGTTTTTTTTCCTAAATAAACCACTAGATAAAATAAATCATCAGTGAAAATACATAAGATCACTTAAGGTCAAAACCAGCCTGTTCCTCCCACTTCATACCTTTGATCCATCATATACTAGTTTTCAATGTTCTTTATTTTTATATTTATTTTTTAAAAAAACAAAATATCCAGTAGCACATGAAGCATGGACTGCAGTATGCATGCTGCATCCCAACGTTCGCAACTGAGAAGCTACTCTACTTCTTCTTAAGAAGTTTTGCATTTTAATGTATCCAAAGGTTAATTTTATCCATAGGAAGAATATGTACTTTTTCATAGTTCTTGCCTTTTGCTGAATTTAACTTTTCCCCAATAATCACATTTCTATGGTGTCAAACGAAAGAGTGTGATTAAGCCTGGTGAGCTGTAATTACAGTCATATACTGATAAAATGCTGAGTTGAATACATTTGGCCAAGTATTTCCTTTCAGTGGTATGCTTCAAGGGCTCATCATTCTGTGAGAAAGTGGGCGGGTTGGAGGAAATTACTGATAATGCAGCAGGGTAATATCCTAAGGATTTGGTACCGAGATCTTAGAAGAATGCCTATAAAAATAGATCAGAAGCTGATGGTAAAATTGGCCCACAGACCAAGGAACTAGAGTAGGTGAGTTAATACAATCATTTGTGGAATGTACAGAGAAGGGAAAGTTTGCTGTCACCTTCCTATTGACCAGGAAGTGCATAAACCCATGTGCTTCCTTGGGAGTTGTTCTGGGCTGTGCTGAAAAGTGAGACAGAATGGGGCTTCGTGGTGCAGTGAAAGCTTATACTTTAGAAACATCCCCCTATGCTATATACTGTGTATAATTTAGAGCCACCTCCGGTCTTAGAAACTGGTAATTTATGGACATGCCCAATGGTCACATGAGGCTGCTGGAGCAAAGGAATACCTATTGTACAAGCTGCTGACTGGCTCTCCAGATTAAGGTTGTGTTTTGTGTAAGTTTTCATCATTCTATGCATTATCTCTTCCCATGTGCCCAAGCATTATATATATGATAGATATGAGATCTTTGTTGGCAGGATTCAAGTTGCGATAAAGCAGAAATAGAAAATACATGTTGGTTTTGGAAATCTACAAGCCAGGAGGAAGGTTAAAGTCTCTAGATGGGATTAGGGGTGCAGTGGGGGGATTTGATTCAGTTCACATTTGAAGGTAAACCCAGTCAGGTGGGTGGGGTACAAATATTTTTTTATTATTATCACCTAATCTGCAAAACAGATATACAATGGGGCAAAATGTCCATAAAAATACACATATTTGGTAAAAACAACATATAAAAATGCATTATTTGAGGGGAAATTGTTTTGCCAAGATGTGTATATTAGGAGAAATTCACGTTAAAATGCTGATGAATTTTCATGACAACTGAAATAATAATTGCAAGCTGATGTGGAAGAGTGGGCAACTGAAATTAAGATTAAGAAAATGATAAATTAAAAGAAATGGAAATTGACAGATTCACCCATCCCTAGGTGGGATGCAGAGACATGCTACTGATTTGTTTTTAAAGTGGCTTGTCTTTTTGGTGCTGAGATCAACTGAGGAGAAAACAGCCAGCAAGTGTCTAACTACAGATGGAGACCCTTCTTCATCTGTTCAGCCCTTTTGGATTCCACCACAAATCCTCAGTATCATCTGCTTTCTACAGATCAGTTGGAAGGCAGAAAACTGTCCAGAGCCAGTTTTACCCACAGCTGGTTCCTCCTATCTTTACATGGGTCACTTTGCTAAAGGAGTGTATTCACAGTCTGGTTCCAAAACCCAAAGGAGACAGCCCAATATATAATTTGGTTGTGCTTTCTAAACTGGTGGTAGTGGGGAGATTCTTTCCAAGCTTTTCCAGTTAGATATTTACCAGCATTGCTACTTGTTAAACAGATTGAAAATTGGGAGGTAAGTGAACTCCTTGTCTCCTGGCCCAGTGAAAACATATCAAGAGATAGAACCCAAGCCTTTTCTAGCAACTGTTTCCATTTCCCGGGTGAGGAGGCCTGAGTCACCCTTTTCCCAGCAGAGAAGCACAGTACATGCCACAATCAAGTAGACCTGTCACTCATGTCAGTTGTTCCAGATGAATTTGAAAAATTTAAGTGCAAGAGCGCAGACAGTAGCCTGGCATTTCTGAGCATGAGTGATATCTCTATCACCCTCAATGTATATGCACAGGGCTGCTAGTATCATACTTCAATATTGGAAGTGTAGGAAGTATCAAAACAAGAGAGACACAATCAACACACACTGGCAGCTCATTCTCAGTGCTGCACTCATGGAAAAGGGATGAAAGATGAAACTAGAGCTTGCCAAAATATCGGCCTTCTGCAATCTGGTGAGCTAGACATCAGAAGGACTCAGCCCTACTGCCCTTGCCAAAAGCACTTCATGACATTGCCATTAACCAGTGTGCATTCCAGCCATGCCAAAGAAAAGACTGCCAAGAAACTGTATTTGAATTTTCCCAATATGCTAGGCCTTCAGGGTCCCTTTCAATCCTACATCTGGCAAGACTCCTAATGGCATGATGCCAGGGAGTTAGCTTCATAAAGGGCTGCATGCCTTTGCTCCTAGGCACTATCACATTTCCTTTAGACACTGATGGTATGACTTGCTCACCAAAAAGCTGTTGCCTTATTTTTGAAAAGTAACATGTGAACATAATTAGTGTGATTTGGAGTGAGGTAGTCAACATTAGTCAGCACAATCTCATCACTGTTAGTCGAGTTCGTCACACTGTGAAGACAGAATCCTTAGATTTCTGATGGCATCACTTCAGTTACTTCAACAAGATTAGACTAGTTTAAATGTGGATCCTCTGAGACGCTCTTCAGATGGATTCCCAGCTGCCATATGGGGATAAGTTCATGGATAAGTGGCTCCTGTTCCACTGGAAGAGCATCTAAAGAACATCTCATAAAACTAGTTTGTAGATAAGTCAGACTATCATTTAACGTGATAGCCTAGAAGAGAACAAATTTGAATAATCCAAGACAGATAAATAGGAGTTTTATTTAGATAGCATCATACTTGGGATTGCCAACATTTTGGGGGCTGTGGACACATCTGCAAAGTGGAGAAGCTGTCTTGGGCACCACACACACACCACGGCCAAACACATACTACAACTTATTCCAACAGAATTATTCTTTCAACCTTAATTTCAGTGGGAGCAGGGACAAACCTATGTTGAAAAACAGGACCCAGAATTTAATAGTATCAAGAATCGTGGTACAACGTATCTGCTCAACTGTTAAAAAAGGAAAGAGAAAGACAGTGCAGATTATGACTAGTGTCTTAAGCACACTTATTTACGCAATAAATCCCATTGAGCTCAGTGGGGAAACAGCAATAGGATTTCAGTGTAAGAGAATGATGAAGGCTGTTGTTGTTGTTGTTGTTAATAATAATAATAATTGAATTGATATACTGCCCTATACCTGGAGGTTTCCAGCTGGTTCACAGAACAAAATCAAAATATAAAATTACAAAATATATAATCAAAATAAAAACAACCCAATAACCCCCCCCAAAAAACCACATTTTAAAGGGGCATGCACTTTGTACTACTACATTCAATTCCTCAGTGACACTTTTGTTGTGTCAACACTTGCCTCAAGGTCCAAGCAGAGATGGATGGATCGGCGTCAGCTTTGCCACTGTTCTTTCCACAGTAAGCTGTGGATTTTCAGTTTTTAAAGATTATGAAAATTAATATTTTGTCACAATGCACACATTTCTAAATTAACTTATCCTAAATATAGCAGTTGTTGTTGTTGTTGTTTTAAAATGCCATGTTTGCTAATTTTTCTGAGCTTACAACTGTATTGCAAAATTCAGAGGAGTGCGAAATCTGAAGGATAATTATATTGTGGTCCCCACATTAGAGTGATGAATTAGGTTGATTTGCATAAAAATATAGACTGAACAAAACTCTCTTTCATCCTCACACTCAAGAGTCCTCCACCTTTTCAATAGGGAGCCCCTGCATTTGGCATTTCCTTTCCAGCAACATCTACCTGGCACTGTCTTCATATTATTTCCTTTGCCAGGTGAAACCTTGTTCTCTGCCCAGACGTTTCTTTCTGCTTGCATATTAACCGTTTGTCTGTGAATAGTCTGGATTGTTACTTTATTGTGTTGGTGGGCTGTGTATTTTTATTATTGTTATTCTGAAAGCACCTCTGAGAGTTACAGCTGAGGAGCAACTAACAAATAAACCGACTAAATAAAAAGAGGGGAAATTGAGATGTAGGGGGAATCTTATAGTTGGAGGATGTGATCTTCAGGAACACGACAAATGGATGGCATTAGCAGCGCTGATTGCCTTAAAATGGCTTAGACGATAGTCTTATTTGCACCCGCTTGCTGCCAGTCTCTATCAGGGCTATGCCAGGGAGAATGCAGCATAACCATCTGATTAAAGAAACACGGGGTTGTGTATTTCACTCCATGATCCTTGCAGTATCTCTGGAATATCATGCCTTTGGGTCGGAGATTTGGGACTAATAATTCCTAGTTCTCTGAGTGTCCAGAGCACATTAGTTTCCATTGGCTCCCTTAAGTATACTTTGTCCTTGGGTCTTCAGGTCTGGCGAGCCTTTTCTTTAAGAAAGCCTGTGAGAGAGGAGGAACAAGTAAACACCATATGGGTTGGTTATTCCCACCTCCAGAATCACTCTCTGCTTTCCACTATTTGTGGAGGCTGCCTTGAAAGCACAGAAGACTTACATGCGGTCGTGCTGCCGCCTCTGCAAAGCACTCCTCCACACAGTGCCACTTGGAAAGAAAGCTTTCCTCCCAGCGTCTGATGCTGACATACAATCTGAGACAGAGGTACTGTGGCACTCGGCATGAGCTTCTTGCAGTTCTGACATCTGTCTCTATCGAAGACTACTTGAATCAATGTGGAAATGTCAAACCCCCCTTTTTTTCTACCCCAAAGCAGCAAGTAAGGGTCTTTTAATAAGCCCGACAAAGCTCCATGTTTTTCTTTTTTTTGACCTGTCTTCTGTGTGAAATGGGAACTTGGGCACTGGTGTGTAAACCATTTTGGAAAATAGCTATCATCATTTTCTACGCCAATTGCAACAGAAAACACCAAGCGACTGTATTAGCCTTCCTTCAGTTTTAGCTGGAGGTCCATAAACGAGCAGATATGCAGCTGAATCGTTGTTTTGCACAAGCTGCCCAGGCTTTATCTAAACATCATTTTTTGGAAGTGTAATGAGATGAGACTCACAGTTCCAATCATCTATGCTTGCTTAAGCCAATTCAATATGCAAAGAAATTAGAACAGAAGAAGACCCCTGCTGGATCAGACCAAAGGTCCATCTTCTCCAGCATCCTGTTCTTACACTGATCTGTCATGTGCCTATGGGAAGTCCACAAACAGGACTTGAGTACAACAGGGCTCTCCCCTTTTGTGATTCCAAGCAACTAGTATTTAGAAGTATACCACCTTTGACACAGGAAAAAGATCACAGCCATCATGCCTAGTAGCCACTGATATCCTTCATGGGTGTGGAAGTGATTTTTTGTGGTTTGTCCCAAATATGTTTAGAGGATGCTTTCTTTTATGAGAAGGAAATTAGTGCAACAGCTAAATCATCTTTTCTTCTAGTGTGCAGAATTTTATATTTTATTTTATTTTTGTAATTGCTTCCTAATTGGTGGTAACTGGGTAGTTTTGCTGGGTTACCTCTTCCACTATCTAAAACTATTCCATTTGTTGGACATATTCTTGTCAGGAAATGATAGCAAGACACATTAGATTCCCTGCACGTTGAAGTTTTGGGAAACAGCAGCATCTTTTTCAGTATCTTCAGTATACTTTCTCTCTCATAACATCCGTGTGTGTGTGTGTGTGTGTGTGTGAGAGAGAGAGAGAGAGAGAGAGAGAGAGAGAGAGAGAGAGAGCAGGGAAGAATAAACAGTTCATCTCTAGCTGTGCTCGTTAATAAAATCTTCAATAGCATTAATGCATTTAAGTTCTGTGTACATAACAAGGACAGGAGAATATCATTGTAGAGGTATGGGGTCTTTCATTTGCAGCATAGTTGTCTGTTTAATGGCAGACCCATGACTGAATGCAAAATATCCACAATGTTTGCCTATGAGGTGCTCAATGCCTAGGTCACTACAGAGTCAGGTAATATTGATTGGGAAGGTCCCTGGTGAACAGAAGCAGCGGAGGAGTTACAGGAGAAATCATATCCCTGGTGAGCAGCCAACTCCAAGGTCCCAGTTCAGAGATGGGCTTTAGCTCAGTGGCAGAGGACATGTTTTGCATGCTGAAGGTCACTGTTTTGGTCTCTGGCCTCTCCAAGTGGGGCTGAGAAAGACTGAAATTCTGGACTAGAATCACTGACAATCAGTGTAGACAATACTGAGTTTGATGGACCAATGAAAGGCATAAGAACATAGAAAGCTACAATATGTGTTTGCTAACTAGGCAGAATACAGCAGAACTATACAGGTCAGGAAGCAGAGGGTGAAATGGGTGTAGGAGGCACAACAGATGGGAGGGAGGTAAGAAGCAGACAGAAAACTCTCTAGGCATGGACAGAACTGCCCAGTTATACTCTGTAGGTTTGACAGAGAGCAGAGTGAATTAATTTTTATCCCCAAGGTCTAGTGTGAATGGCACAGGGGTAGGGCCTCCCCACTTGGCTCAGGAGGCCATTTTGGGACTTTGCAAGCATCGCCAAAACCATGTAGCCAAAAAAGGTCACCTGGTGGCATTCTGATGGCAGCTCATTGGCTGTCAAACTTGGTATGGGTTTGAATTGGCAGAGATAATTATCTGGCCTGCCAGCTGTATCCACTTCTCTTCCCCTAGCATAGCAGAAGCTGGAACAGCTTTGCAATTCACTTTGGCAAGCACAAAGTGACTTAGCATGTTTAAGCTTCTCTCCTCAGTACCAAAAGTCTTCAATGTAGTTAACAGGACATAAAGGTTGGGAGGGGACTGGAATGGCCCAGGGTTGTCCTGGGGCCATGATGAACCCTTAATGTGGCAAAGGGGAATGATTTTATACTGTACATGGGGAAATATCTAATATAGATAACGGGAGAGATGCGAATGAATTTACAAAACCAAAAGCTGTGGCAAACTGCATACCCCAATTCCAGAATTCATTTTGGAAATTAGTAGAATTGAGGAGCAGCGGAAGACAGGGTGGACCAAACTCATGTCAGAGTCAATGAACGGAACAGATTCTTAATCTGTCCCAATGAAGTTCCACAATGAGTGAAAGAAATTACAAGTGCCTGTGGCAGAACCTGTTGACATTCCCAGCCTACAAGACTTCCCAGGAATGAAAATTGGCTACTACTTCCTTCTAAGGAGTGATTGCTAAGGATTTTTCATGCTTGTATTATTGCTCATTTGTACACACTGCAACTAGCTTGGCTTGAGTGTTGAACATGTTATCCAGAAAAACCAGCAGGTATCTTTGTTCCAGTGCTTCTAAGCCACAAAATGAATGTGTTTTTGTCTGTAGCTGTGGCTGCTGTAGTCTGAGTTTAGAATGAGACCTGAAAGTAGAGAGCCCTAAATATATACCTTGTGAAGGATGCACAAATGTTGAGGGGTGGACCATAGAAGGCTGTCCATAAAAGGCAATGCCATGCTTTTATCCTTCAGAAAGAACATGCAAATTTTGCTTAAGAGACATGCAGTGGGATCTTTTAAATGGCACAAAGTGGTATTTTTCTCTAAGAACAAACAATGAGCAATTTGCCCTTGTGGATTCCATGGAATGCCGTGATTCATTCTGTGTTTATGCTTTTGAGAATTACTTTAGTTAACTGAGTTAAGAAACAAATAGATTTCACAGAGTTACACTCAGCCCTGCAATCTGTCATCACAGACACCTGGTGTCCACATGGGGCTTGGCGTCCACTAAAAGGAACTGAATTTGTGACAGCACCATGTTACGTGTTGTCAGGACACCACTGCAACCAGAAGGGTAGCCTGACTGCCAAAACGAAAGAGATTGTATATTTCCTAACATTCCAGAGCAAGAATTTTGCTCTTGAATCCATGGTTCATGAGAAGCAATGTCTGCTTTCCCTTATTCAAGACACAAACGTCTACTCCTCCAAAAGAAAAATTAGATTACAAAAAGAAATAGCGTTGAATAGTATTGCTGGCATATCCCATCCCCATCAAAGCACATCAGGAGTAGAGTTGGCTACATGTATCTTTATAGATGTTATAACTTGCAACTTTTTTCTCTTTGCAAATTTGCCAACTTCAAGGATGCTAAATTAGGTAGGTCCACTCAACCCTGCTCTCTTCCGGGTACAGGCCTGTTGCTAGCCTTGTTACCTCCCTATACAAGAAGGCTGACCAATAAGGACCTCTGTTATTGTCATCCACGGGAAACAGGTGGCCATTGCAGTCTTTAGATAGAAGATCTCCTACAATTCTGTTATATATTTCTTTGGTATGTGAGGATGTTTGAAGGGCATTCCCCTCGAAAAGCTCTTTTTCTTGCTATGTTACTACCGAATTTGCATCAAAAATGTCTCCTCTAAATTCTTCCTGAAGTTTTGCAATGCATAATCTTTAACTAACCCCCCTTACGTTGTCAGCCTTTGACAGCATCTGTATTGTCAACATTTAGCAGTATCCCTATCCAACAGCTGGCGTGAGCAGACAGTATTTGATAGGTGATTAGCAATAAATAGTGTATATTTAACATTAACTTCATTCATTCATTTATCCAAACAAAACTTAGTGGAAAGGGAGGGAATTTAGCATTCATCTGTGTTAAAGAAGCACTACCCTTCTGTAATTTTTGGTGATTGCTTAGAAACAAGATGAACTGCTTCACTTAATCAGCAAGTATTAATCTCACTCAGAAGGGGTTTGATTTACCCTCAGAGCCATCAAGCCAAATCTAATTGGCTTTGTAGCATAATGACATCACTCCTTCACCATATGATTCCTGATTAGCTATGATCGTGCCCTTACTTTTAATGCACCATTTGAACTCTGTGACATCAGAACACATAACCTACCAGTAATCTGATGAAACAGTGGCAAAACACTGCCATCACACCCACAACAAGGACCCAAGATGCAACATATATGGTGTAAACAAGTAATATAACAAATTAACCTGATTGGCCAAATCAAAGTAGTCCAGGCAGATGATGTATCCAATAAGTTGGGGGAGGGGAGAAATCTGATCCCTCTCATCTTCTGGGCAGAGCCAGCTTTAAAAGCCTCATCACCACATCTTCCTGATTGGGTGAGATTTCCCACCTGCCAATTCCCGATCCTTCCCTGGGCCGAACCACTCAGGACTTCTCCGCAGAGGAGGTTGTGTGTGGCAAATTTGCCCCCCATTCACAACACCATCCCTAATTAGCTGAGAGTACTCTAGGTTGGAGAAT